>NC_084945.1:23352030-23662030 GCF_949316205.1 Platichthys flesus | reverse complement strand
AAAGCTGGGGGAACAGCAACTCACAAGCCTCGCAGACCCTGAGCTCATGTCTCCACTCGGCTCCTATCTTTGTTACAGAGCAGTAGCAGCGAGGCCTTCTTAGCCCCCCTGCTACACAATCAGATTTGAGCTGTTTGTAGCTCATTTTGTTTATGCATCCTTCCTCCAGCTGCAGCCACAGAGCTGAATGCCGATCTGACAGCATCATAGTTCTCAGACCTCATACCCGCCCCTCTTGTATGGAGTCCATCTCTCTCTCTCTCTCTCTCTCTCTCTCTCTCAGGAAGTGACAACTGCAAGGACTCACTGTTTAAATTAAAGGGAAAGGATTCATACCTGAAGAATGCACAAGTCTACATGACTGTTTATACCTCATCAGACTCCCTCAGAGGGGGGTTACACTACATACCTCATACGGCTGCAAGGCCATCGTGACTTGACGCCCCAAAAACCTGTGAATGGAAATCGTACCTGAACTGAAACTGACACAAACATACCCTAACACTCTGCTTATGGTTTTGGGGACAAATAGAACTGGGGTGGGCTCACTATCCCTCTCTCCTGTATTTACTTGTAGAACTTTTTTTATGCTTGCTTCCATCTTTCTTTCTCTCTGCCTCCCTTCTGTCCTTTTTTCCTCCTTTCTTTGGTTTCTCGAGTTGTTGTCTGAGAAGAATGATATAATGCTGCATCATTTTCAGGGAAGAGGAAAACAGTGTTAGCCATTTCCTCACTGACATATGTAGATTTGTGGGATTGAACACAGGTTTCAAGGTCACAAAGGTCGAGATGAATAAAAAAGAAACGACCGCATTAACCTTGAATTTGATTGTGATTTGCATTATCGCAGTTCATATCTTCTTTGACGACAGCAGCGGAATGATATGCATGTGTACAATCATGTGACCAGTGCTTTAACACTCTAATCCTCTGGTTCACATTTGACTATGGTTATTGCACAGCTAAATACCAAAGACTAGCCCAGTCTCTCCTCTAAAAGACATACTGTCCTGCTCACACCCACTGCGGTGCACTGTACGACAGGTCAAGGTCCATTTTGGAAAAAAAAGTTTCATCTAATCTCACTTAATCTCTTTTTTTTTTATATATATAAGAATATATTTAGGGTGATGTGAGGTAAATTTCTTTGATTTTGTGACATGTACAGATGGACATTATTTGTAGGCTATTAGCAGATATTTAAGTGTCATTGTCCAGAACTTGGCCCAGATGCTGTTGCTTCTCCCTCTAATTTAATCCCACCCACTGTGGATGCAGTGCTGCGCCGCCAAAGTGGACAGATGCTCACAAGTTTAATAATTATAAAGACTTACTTCCTGATAATGCAGAAACACGTGGGTTATCCCTTCAATTGTAAGGTATTTTTCCTCCTTTAATATAAATTCTTAGCATTTTCAAAACACCATAAAGGATGGACATGACTTTTCTAGCTTTATCTGTGTTGAACGTGAGGCATTTTAACTGTGTAGAAACCCCTTAAAGCCCGGTGTGAACTGAGGAGGCAGACTTGTTGCTTTTCATTAGACTGTATTTTAGCCATTACGTGTCAGGTGTTGGAGACGTTTTGCGGTGCAGATCACAGTTGAGGGCTCGAGGTGCTGGACGATGGTGCTGTTAGTCCTCTTTGCTGTACCCTTCAGAACCCTGTATGACACATAACTGTATTTTATAATGGTGAGAATTGTAGATGCTGCCTTAAAAATAGTTGCTGGTGAGATCCGGACAGTGGAGCTTTCACTACTCAGCTGGCTGGGAATAAAACAAATGTCTTTCTCTTCGAGCTTAATCCTTTGGAGAGTAATCAAAGAATTCAATCAGATGTTAGACACCAGTTGTGAGAGGAGAGTTTTGCTATTTATTTGTGTGTTTTTTTTCTTTTCTGGTGGACCTTGTGTTTAGTAACAGTTAAGCTTAAAGACTTTGGGCTGTGTCACTAAAACACATCCTTATTTCTGAGTCCAAGCTTTCTGTTGCATCTGCTAAGTCCAAGCAATGACTATTTGATAATGTAGCTTCACTGCCTTTGTATGTCTGTGTGTGGTTGAGTGTGTTTCATGTGTGTGCAAGCAGGTTCAGTGCATACTGTGGTAGCAGTTTTAGCATGTAGAGAAATGTACCTTCATGCACTTATAATAACATTAAGGATACTGCTGGTGGAGCTACTGTCATGGTTATATCTTTGGAGAGGAGGGGCTTCTAAAATCTTTACTGAGATATCTGGAGCATGAGGTTTCATTTACAGACATGCAATTCCCAGTTTGTTAAATGGGAACAGCACTGTACAGCTACAGTTATCTGCTGCTGCTGAAGAGTGATGAAGTGTTGAATGTCTGGTCACCTCCTTAATGTCCGGGCTCCTCCCACCTGACCTGCTGCGTGGATGAACTTGTGTGTGTGTGTATGTTTGTGTGTCTATCACAGACACCCCCCATCCAACCTCATTAAACCACAATACCTCAGGGCAGTGGGCTGTACTCACTGTTGCCGTTCGGGGGGACGAGTACTGACGGAGGCTGCAGTCACTTCGCCGAATGCTACTTTTGATTTTTGGTGTTGCATTTTGGGATTTTTCTTTACGTTGTTGTTGTCAGTAACTGCCGGCAAAGTCTCGTCACTCAGGAAGCTGTGAAGTTGGAAGTCTGCAGAACCTCTTGTCTCTCAGATGATTTTGGAGTTAATTCAGTTTTAAATTGTTTAAGAACTAACCTGATCTGTGTAAAAACAGGCGCATATGCAAGTGGTTATCGAATACCTCATTTATCAATTTTATGTTGTTGTTTTTTGGCTTGTACAATGCTCCGTATATTAATTCAACTGTGGGGTTTGTGCATATTTTTGTACTGTTATTATTATTGACATGATAATAATGATATTATAGTTTTCTCTTTGATTAACGTAAACAAAAAATAGGACAAAATACATGAATGCTTGTAAAAACTGGTTTGTGCTGATTGTATTTAAGAGGAGCACTTTTCCAAAGTGGTTTTCACACATTCAGTTTTGTTCATATTAGTAATATAAAGATATGGTTCTCAGGGCTTTAAACTTGTATGTCATGATAAAGTTTTACTTTATATCTTATATCCGTGTGTTTGTTTATTTCTTCTTTGAAATATCAGTGACGACTACACACAGTGTTTGCTAAAGTTCAGTTCAGAATTTCCACTTCTTCTCTATTTCACATTTAAAGTGGATTTTCAGGTTTTCCGTCATCTGGCCCTTCCACATGAGAGGTTTCTGTCACATGCTCAGCAAGTATCATAAACACAGTTAGGGAAATTTGATACTGGTTGTTCCACAGAAACTTCACCGGGCTTTTTATTGAGTCACTGTCTTTGTCAAATATCAGTATTTAAATATGATCAAATAAAACATTTTGGTAAGGCTGATGTGGCAGCACCTCCATCCACAACACCGATCCAAACCAGCATGTTAATCATGCAGAGGAAATGTCACAAGGCAAATTTTGTGGGTTTCAATGAGATTGTGACTATCTGGACAATATAGCAACTTCCTCTTCCTTTAAAAAGTGTATGAGGAAGTTCCTCTTAAAGCAAACCAGGTAGGGTGTTATCATTCCTCAACTGCTTAATCTGTGTGATTTGGTAGGACTGACAGAACTGAAGTGTTAAAATGAATACATAGACTGAGTGATACACACAGATGAAAAATGTGAATTGATGTTTAATTTAAATGTCTTATATTGTCTCTACTAACAGCAGTAATTCTAAAGCTCAAGTACTTTAGTTGTTTCATTTACTAATGACTAAGCTTTTCAAAAAGTAGGTGTAACGGAAAAAAATATAACAATATGCAGCTTGTTTCATAAATATATTGCTTTGTTGAAGTTTTTCCAATTAACATTCGTCATTATATTATATTAAAGCTTTCAATGGAAAGTGCCCAAGAACTCCCTGCATGTTGGACCAATGAAAACAGCAAAGTCATAAAATTCTACTTTAATATAATATGGCAATTCATGTTAAACAAATTAAACAGTGGTTGATGCATAGATTGTACACCGGCTATTAAACATACAGTATAAAACAGACTGTATATAAAGATGGACAATGATGACTCCCAAAAGGCAAGCCGAGGCATCTAATTGGCCCCTGGTGGCTGGCTGCAGCGCACGTCACTAACCCCACCTCCTCAAAGTTAGCAGATGAGACATGGACCAAGACAAAAAATACACTTTAAATAAAACGATGCAGTGTTTATGTGTTATTTGATGCTAAACGAGGTGGAACATCATAATTGAAGGCTGAGACTGGCTCACGATTGGCCAAGAGTGTGTATCATCCGGACCTCGACACCATGGCTCCACGCCATGATCACTGCTGCACAGTCTCCGCCTCCAAATGACGTCACAGGCACAAGATGGGGGTGCTTGTAAGCAGGATATATGTATATAATTTGTGGGCCTCACTTCTGGATGGAGGAGGAGGTGGAGATGCTTTGTCTGTCTTTATTTACAGTCGATAGTTTTCAATCATTACACAAAGCTGCTTGGTGCCTGAAAGCAGCTCAGGGTTACGACTGCTTTAGATTTACACTCAGCCCCTTTTAACTTTCCATATCTTAGCAGTATTTCACATTATGAGCATGTTACCTTAAGCCTGTTACATAGAAGAGTATTAACAGAGAGAGGACAGTTCATACTTCTGCGAGCCTATCTGGCAGGTTTGAGGTAGTTTATAAAAAAAAACGAAAGTCCAGACAGAATTTCACATATAAAACGGAAACCGACACAAAACACTGAAATAAACTGTGCATCGTGTTACATTCACATTGCAAGACTTTTCTGCTCTACCTGCATGCTGCTACTCTGCGCTGTTTCATAACATTTCTACCAAGCAGCTTATTTTCTGTCAACTCATCACTGGGATTACTGTTGACATGGACATTCCATCAAAGATTGTTAAGTGCGCAGTCTGTTGTTTATGTGCAGCTAAAGGCAAGCTACACAGAAGGGTGCAGATATGCCGAAAGAGGAATGTTTAAGCTTTTGAAAAGCAATAATCATTTGAAGGCTAGCATTATTTACAAATATTTTAAAGGAAATAAATGATCATAAATGTTTACTCAAGCAGGATCTCCTTTGTTGGAAATGTTTATTGGCATAAGCTAATATTATTTCAGTGACAGTCTCTGTTACTGTACTTAATGCAATATGCTCGTTGTTGACCTTTCCCTGGACTCAATCAGGATTAACAGGACTAACTCTTAATCAGAGCAGCCACCATACAAACCCAGATCAGAGGGCTTGACAATCGACCAATCGCTGCCCTGCTCTCCAGCTGCAGCTCGTAATGCAACAGGACTTTCTTGAGGCCCAGCTCCTCTGACTCACACGTGTGCGTTCCCACCTGCTCTGGACTCATGCTGTCGATGAGAAGTAGGCACTCCTGCTCCTTCGACCTGCAGAGCGTGGTGTCTTGCCCTTGACGCCAGGTATACTCCGCGTGTTTAGACAACATCGGACAGGAAAGGAAAAACTTGGATTTGGGGGGGACAGCGATGCGTTCCACCCTCTCAGGTGCACGTGCGTCAGTGGAATATCTGGAAGCTGGGAACAGAGATACAAGGTGAATTCATGTCTGACGTGGATGTTGGTTTAGTATTGTTTGATCAAACTTCATTTACACAGGTAAGTATCTAGAGCCCCAAAGGCATGGATCCTCCTTCAGGATGCAGAGGCCAGGTGACAGGACAGTGCACCTGATGATGTGGCAAGTGTGTAAGGAAATCCTGTTAAGAGCAGACAGATGCTCGACTACGGTTATAATCACTAATGGTAAGGTAGGGAGGTGGTGGTGTTTGACTATGACGCAAAATGAATGTTATCAAGTGGTTTATGATATGACAATGAAGCAGGCGTAGATGTATATAGAGCTGAATCACCAGCACATGGGAACGTAGGAGGACTGGTTTGGCTGGAGGAAAGAAATCCCCAGCAGTAGTAGTTTGAATGTTTTTCTGGCAGACAAGTCGAAGCTCTTGTTAGGAAACTGCAAAGAGCAGCACAGCATCTTGCATCAAGTGCAGAGTGTCATTTCAGAAGTGACATGACAGGGGTACAAGGAAAGTGGAAGTGCCTTCAGAGAAAGAAACTGCACACTTCTGAAAAGTAACAACACGTTTATGTGATAGATGTGTCTCAAACAGCTTCAGCAGACGCTCTACTGGACACTACTGCTAAACCTGGCAGTGTTACAGCCTCACTTTCCATACTGAGCAACTCAGGCAGTCTAATATTTAAAGATCGTTCTACTTACTCCATGTTTTAAATTGTTATTTCCGCCAAAGACAAATCCATTATGTGAGTAGAGCTGCAATTTGTCTATAAAAGTCACTAAAGTGGCCAAGTTCCAAAAGAAACGTCTCTTCCCCTTTTGAATAGGAGCACATGTTTTAAGTCGGCTCCCACACTACAGTCAATTTGTTGTCAACGTGGTTGTTGCTTTGCTGCTGGGAACTCCCCAAGAGACTTCAGAGAATCTAACTCTTGAAAGAAAAGGTGAAGCCAGGCCACCAAAGTGGCGAAGGGAGCGAGGAGCATGAGAGAAGGCGGTCAGGGGAAAACAGCTGTCCACAAAATGTCTTCAACAGCATGTCCTTTGAATCAATCCTGCTGCAATATTAAACTATAGGTGGCTCGCTGATTTAAAGCAGCGTGATACTCAGTTTCAGAGAGGAAGCAGCTGGTTTCAGATCCTGCCACACAGTAGACCTGCAGCAGATCCGACAGTTGACACAAGCTGAATTCATACAGACACATATATTTCAGGTTCAAAACCAATTGGTCCTTATGGAGTGAACTTGTAGGTATTCTCATACCTGTCAGAAGTGGAACAGGGCAGATGGTGTGGTTCCCTGTGGTCAAGTCCTGCAGTGTGTCGCTGTGCAAAGGAAAAGAAATCTGTTAGAAAAATCTTCCAGTTACAACAAAGACTGAGTGTTGGCAAACCGGGGCCCTGTGGTCCCGATCACAAATGGGCCGCACAACGTTCAGGTGTGGACGGACCCAAAATGCATTGAGGAGGTGTTTGAGATACAATCAATGAGACCCTGGCATGTGTACACATAGACATCGAAGGGGGCTTGAGCCCCTGCCCTTTTTCTAGGGTGCTTTAAAAAAAATAAAAAAAATACCAATATTATACTCCTGTTTGTGCACAGCTTCCCTTCCAAACAAATATATTTATTGAATTAACAATCAAAATATCAGATGAGGAGATTAGACTTTGTCTATCCTCCCTCTCTCCACGTCTCCTGTACAGTGGTAAGCAATAGAGCTGTGGCCATTTCTTGATTCTGAGATACATCTTGACGTGGACGACTCTGTATAGATGAGACAGAACATCATCGATCATATCGTTTTTAGCTTTGACACCACTTCTCCAGGACAGATGCACATTAAAGGTCCGGTTGTCCTGTGTCAGAGTCTCCATCAGAGTCTGCTTCCTCCTCACTCCTCCTCTGACCTGCGCTCACTTAACACTTTAACAATAAACACCATCACTCATCACAAGTTTTCAGGACGAGTACAGTTCCGAAGTTTACTTTGTGTTTGTATGATTCTCTAGAGTTTATGAGACACATGTTTAAACCTGCTACACAGCACGAGACGTGACCTGATTCTCACAGTCAGCACATCAGGGCAAAGACGCAGCGCTGTTTTTTAACTTCATTTTTGCAAATGAAGCCACCCCCTTTTTTTCCAGGAACATAAATAAGAATTCAGCAGGATTTTATATCGATCAGCTGTAAGTGCGAAGATTCGAAAATATCAGAGAAGCAGAGTCACTTGTTGGCCGCTGCTAAGGGGGGCCAGGTGGGAGGCGGGGCCAGGCGGGGCCACCTTGATACAGTAAAGGTTGGAATCAGAGTTTTTCCATTTAAGCTTTAGTCTAAACCAGGGGTTTTCAATTTCATTGAATGTGAGCCTCCCCTTGGAAAAGGTAAGGAGGACCAAGCCCCCCCCCCCCCCCCCCCCCCCCCCCCCACCCCAACCTACCCCACACAGGTATTTTGTGTTCCTGGAATGCTGTTTCAAAAACAACTGATAGCCCAATAGGCCTACATGTTTTTTTTTAAATTGTATTTCTTTTAACAAAGTACATTCACAAAAAAGGGCCTATTCATAAAATGTCCATCCAATATTTCCATGTCAGAGGCTACTTTTATTGAAACATCACGAACAGAGGGCCTATGCCTACTATTAAAATTGAACTGTCATTGCAAATTCATAAACGATCGTTTTCAACAGCAGACAACTTAACAGACGCCAGTGTCAAACTGAACTCGCGTCAACATGAGACGTCAACTGAAATAATAATAATAATAATAATAAAGATATCCTGAATTTAACAGACGTCAACACATTCCATATTCCGATTTAGGCCTACTTTTAGGCTAATTATACACTTGTCGCTATTCTCAATGCGAACAGTGCGGGCGCTCCTTTGATGCGCACAGCTGTTCAATGCGAGGTTGCACAGAAGAAAGAAACAGCCTCAAGTCATCCTGTACTTGTAGCCTTGACCGGTATTTGTTTTTGATCAGGGTCAGAGCGGAAAACCCACATTCACATAGGTAAGTGGAGGTGAAGGGGATCAGGACTCTCATGGCTTTGGCGGACACATGGGGAAACTCGCTCTCGATACTCAACCAGAATTGCGTAATCGGCATTTCCACCAGTCTCTGTTTCAAGTCCACATTTGAGCTGAGCTCGACAAGAGCCTCCTCCTCGTGTATGCTCAGATCATCTCGGACTGTGGGTGGGAAGGAGAAGGGGTTCCGGACCCACTGGTTTCCCAGTGGCTCCTCTCCAAAATACTCTCCGAACTGGTCACGCAGCCCGCTCAGATGCGCGCTGATGACCGGTTTCACAGAGCTGAGCGGCTGCGCTGTCTTCTCCAGCGTATCCTCCAATGTCGGGAACATTTCAACAGAGCCCCTTCCAATACGGGCACACCACACATCCAGCTTCTTCATGAAGCCAGACACTTGGTCGTGTGCCGTATACACATTGCACTCTTTGCCCTGGAGAGAAGTATTCAGGGTGTTGATCCGCTCGAAAATGTCAGACAGATAAGCCAACAGCGCGAGCCAGTTCATGTCTTCCAGATGTTTTGCGAGTGGGGAGTTTATCTCGGTGAGGAAGAGGAAGGCTTCTTCTCGCAACTCGCAGAGCCTGGTGAGGACTTTACCCCGAGAGAGCCACCTCACCTCGGAATGCAGGAGCAATTGCTTGAATTGAGCGCCCATTTCATCGCACATGATTCTAAACATGCGTGCGTTTAAGGCACGTGATTTAATTATGTTCACAATTTTCACTGCCTCATCCAGAACCGCACGCAATTCTTTGGGCATCTTTTTTGCTGCTAAAGCCTGGCGATGAATGATGCAGTGTCTCCAGACAGCGGCCGGGGCAACGGTCTGCACTTGTTTCACAAGACCGCTGTGACGGCCGGTCATGGCCCTTGCTCCATCCGTGCATATGCCACAACACCGGCTCCACTCAAGGCCTTCGGCCTGGTAAAAATCATTCAGAGCCTTGAAAAGTTCATCTGCTGTTGTGCGGGCAGGGAGGGGAATGCAAAACAAAAAATCCTCGCGCACATTTAGCTCTTCAATAAACCTGACGTACACCATCAATTTAGCGCAGTGTGCAACGTCAGTGGACTCATCCAGTTGAATGGCGTGTATGGGGCTTTTGCGAACACTGTTCACCACCTGTTCTTTGACGTCGTAAGCCATGTCGGATATTCGTCGCTGGATGGTGTTGTCAGATACTGGGATCGTGTCAAGTTTAGCTGCAGCTGCTTCTCCCAGCATCACTGAACACATTTCTCTAGCTGCAGGGAGCAGATATGTTTCTCCATCAGTATGGGGCTTGCCTGCCTTCGCTATACGGAGAGCAGCTCGATAAGATGCCTCAGTTGCCTTGACGTTAGTGGTGCCAAACGAACGAATTACTGCTTTTTGTGACCGCAATTCATCACGTTTCCTCTCAAAAAACTCCAGTGGCTTGTTAACTAAAGTCGTGTGCTTTGTTTCCATATGACGGCGCAGTTTGCATGGCCGCATACTATCGTTAGCCAAAACCTCTTTGCACACCACACATTGTGGCAGAGGTGCGCTCTCGGAACCCGACCATGTAAACCCTATTTTTAAGTAATCGGGATCATATTTCCTACGTTTTTTTGTGGGCTCCTCCCTTTCTGCTGACTTCGGTGGTTGTATCAGAAAGCGATGCATTTTTCAATGGGCCAACTTGTTCGCACACGCAAGCACGAACAATGAGTTAACTGCTATTGTAACTGCTAACTGCTAATATTTCTTCGCTTGTTTTGCGCCTCCCCTGCGACTCTTTGGCGCCCCCCAGGGGAGGCGCGCCTCACCTATTGAAAACCACTGGTCTAAACTGAATGAATGTGAAATCAGTGGAGAGCACTGACCACTGTCATACACTTACTGTTGTAGTCAGATTTATGAATTGAAAACCTTATTTTGTAAATTACATCACACTTTTACTAACAGTAACAGTCTATAATATTTTTAAAGCATTTTCTGAGTAAAAAGAGAGTTCATATTTGTCCGACTTATTTTATTAACTGAGGAAAAAGAAGCCATGTGCAGTAATATAGGAAATTGTGGATGTGATACATTGAAATGCATTGACTAGAATTGTTGTGCATTCGAATCGTTCACTGCTGAATTGTAATGGAATCGTGAGGCTAGTGAAGCAAACAGTCATCACAGTCACATCAGACAGGCAGCATCTAGCACCTCCCAGCTCCTGTTCCTGTTGTACTGGTTTTCAGGGACTAAGCCTTGAAGTCTGAGCTACCAGTGCCTCGAGATCAAAGCGAATTAGTCTAAAGACAAAACCAAAAACAAATATAGTTAACTTGTGTCTAGCTAGCAAACAGACAGAGGGTAAAACAAACACCATCTAAATGTGTATTTTAGCTATTCTACTACTGTTGAGTATTTCACAATTGTGTGAGTGTATTAAACTATATTGTTAAGCTAGTCAGAGATGTGATACTATGTAAAACTTTGGTTTTAGAAAAAAGAAATTCTATAAATAATTATGAGAAGTGAAGTTTTTCTCACTTGAGCCCCTGCCCCCAAAAATGTCTGTGCACGTCCCTGCTTAGACCACATTCAGAGGTTGGCCTGGAACACGGGTCCACACAGAAGGACCACAAAGTCAACTGATGTCCTGTGACCCACTGAAGTTTCTTCTACACATTACCCACCACATCTCCTTTGCTATTGTTTCAGCAGGTACAATCTTAATTCATTAAAACCGGGTGCAAAGGATTGATTTGCTCAGCCCCTCTTGACTTATTGCTCTCACTCCCTCCCACATTGACATGGACCGATCCGTATAGCTGGACTTTGTAAAGAGAAACATCATCATCTTGTTACCCATGTGAAACATATGGCTTCTATACCCAAATATGTCCTTTAGCACGATAGTGATGTGCACTGTTCAAACACCTTAAACCACACTTTCGGTGGTGGTCTTTCACTTCCTGCTGAAGTTGAACTAAGAGTTTCATTGTGTTGCCTGTAACACACAGAGGCAGTTTAACATCTGAATTGTTCCATATGTTGTTACTTATAAGCTGTTCTTTAATTAGAAACTCAAGTGTGAATGAGAGAGAGAGAGACATCACATGTCTTTGCGGGCGTATTGCCAGTCACTGAGGACAAATTATGAACTCCACTAGTAAAGTCAGATAAAACCAACCGGGGTAATGGGAACATTGTGCAATGTTTTCAACCTACTTTGGCAAAAGTAGGTCATGTAACCCAGTCTCACCAGCCGCAGCTTAAAAACTGATGCAAATGTGTCTTGTGTGTAAATTTTCTTTACACACAAGACATTAACTCGATAATGAACTGGAATATTATAGGTATGTTTGTTTTTAAAGAAAATTAAAGGGAAGGTCAGCTCAGTTTCATTATGACATTGATAACTTACTTTTCATTTCAATTTTCAAAAAGCATGACCATGTTTTCACAAACACTGGAGCTCATGACCTCTGTGCTCGCTCTGTGTTGTTATGTATTACACCCATGCCCTGCTCGGCTTGTGAAACAACAGCATGGTGAAATATTAAAGGAGCCCTTCACACACTTTAGTATTAGTGAAGTTAATTCACTATAATGAGTTGAAGTGCAGCTACGGTTTGACTGAACTGATTTCAGTTGTTAAATTGTCCATAAGTTGGTCATAATAATTTTATTCATATTCATGTTAATGCGCAAAGTTAATAAAAATAGGTATTTGTCATTCATTGTAATTCTGGTTGAAACACAGTGATATATGGGAAATAATTGTTGTGGAGTTGTTTGTATTGTTTCCTTAATCATCTGTTACACTGCACATTATGTTCCAGACACAACAAAAGAAGTTTATGAGGTCTCATGTAGAAGAGAACAGAATAACTTGCACAGTTAATTGCAGATATGTTCTACCTCTTTCAAGATACTATATTGAATCTGGCAGGTTCTGTGATGGTGTGTCCAACTGTGGGACAAGTCCATAGAAGACCCCTGACCTGCACAATTCCACCAGCTAAGAACACGTGCACACAGAGCAACACACATTCACAGGGACAATGATTGAACTATTGGATCTCACACTGCTGAGGACTGGGGATGAAGGTTACAAGCAGTATTAGATTCTATATAAACCCTCAGTAACTACCATTCTTCACTTTCATCAATTCATCGTAAGAAAGCATGCTCATTGGGACGCGGCAGTCGCATGACACCATGAAAGAGCAGCTTGTTCTTCACACTATTGCTCAGAGCATAAATTCACCTTCCCCTGCTTTCACTCCCCTTATGATTCATCGTCAGCCCACCTGAGGACAATGACGATCCATGACTCATATCAATAACTCATTGGTCTTTTCATTTCCTCCCTTGGGGCAGGGGCGATGATCAATGCATGAATCAAGCTAAGATTTAGGCTGACCACATCACAGACAATGTGTGGAGGTTTGGTGATCTGTGCACGGTGGGAGCGGTGACTGTGTGTGTGTGTGTGTCTGTGAGATCTCATTTGAGAAAGCTTTCTTTTTCTGAAGATGATCAGACTGTGGTTTTAAAGCTGTAATCATAGAATGTAATTATATTCTTCCGTTGAATAGGAATGTTCTCACCAGTGTTAATTTTGGCAGCTATTTTTGATTTAGTCTTAGTCCTAGTCTTTTGACAAAAATGCCTTTTAGTTTTAGTCACATTTAGTCATTTTTATCGTTCTTAGTTTTAGTCGACTAAAACAAATTACATTTTAGTCTAGCTTTAGTCACATTTAATAGCCAAATTAAACTCCTTTTCTATAAAAACATATAGCTGGAGCCTAATAGCTCAAAAATATATATTTAATTTTAAATGTGAAAACATAAAGGGAGAGCAGGTCAGACTGGAGGTGAACACAGAAACTGCAGCTTGGTACAAACCAACTGCAGCTTCTGCTCTGATCAAGAAGCTGCTGCGCTGATCTCTGATCAGCTGAGACCAGAGAAACTCTGTGTTTTCACTGTTTCCATAGTTAAGAAGCAGTCGGTCACTGAGAGGCTTCCTTCACGTGTACTAGCTATGATCTTGTGTCTCTGAGCGAGTGAGCGGGGCGGGGGGCGGAGCCTCGGGACCGGTGCGCTATCTGGGAGCGCGCACACACACACACACACAGACACAGACACACAGACTCACTCGCCCGCTCCTGATACTTCATGACGGCCTGATACGATGATGTTAAACAAATTATTGTGACTAAGTCAACCACCAACATTTTTTGTCTCGTCTCGTCAACGAAAGTTAAAATAGATTTAGTCATAGTTTTTATTTTCAAAGACCCGTCTTCGTCATGGAAAAAGGGTCGTTAACGAATATTTTTCGTCATAGTTTTCGTCTACGAAATTAACACTGGTTCTCACTGGAGTGGCAAACGAGATACTCTCCAGTGATAAACCGTACAGCATCACACCAATGATTTACACAATCATCCTAAGAGTTGCTCCACACTGGAAAGTGAAGAGCCTTTAGCAAGAGTTGTTTTGCAGTTAATCAGCTGCAACAAGCCACATTACACCATAACTCTGATGACACAGCTCTAATAACATTCAACAAGAGAGTTATGTAAGATACCCGGTGAGATCAGAGCTCGTTCACATGAAGCAGCCGGTCACTGACTAACCGGCTGACTAAAATGGCTCTTTTGATAGTAAAAATTGCCTTACCCTGAACTAAAGGGATCCCTCTCATATAATTGAATTTGTGATATTTGTTTCAAGCTTTTCCACTGATCAGAAGTGAAACATTCATGTTTGGACCTGATTTGGGATTAAATGTCCCCGAGTGCATAAAGCCTGGTGGTCTTACCTCGTTGCAGCGGAGCACTGGGTGAAGTTCCAGCCGCAGTACGGGTCCCTGGCTAAGACACACTCCTCACAGTCTCCGTACTTGGCACAGTGTTCCACATCCAGCTGGACCAGTTCACTTCTGGTGGTGACATAGAGCTTCCTCTGCAATGATACACACATAGTACACGTTTATTTCTTGTAATTTGCCTTTACTGACCAATAACCTTGACACAATACCCCCAAAAATCCAAAATGTGTTCTTGTCATGTCATGTGAAGTAAGAACACGAGCAAGGCGGATAGGTCGGTTAGCTAGAGTGGTGATCGGGTCAAATGAAAAGATCTGTCATGTTTCTTTCTGTTTTTTCAGATGACTTTATTTTCCGATGACTATCAGGATGTGAGGAGTATTTCAACAATTTGGATAGAAAGTGTTTCGGGACAACTCAGCAACCCTACCTTTAAGAGAGTATATCTGCTATTGCTGTGTGGTGGGGATGGGGGGGGATCAGTGTGGGCAGGGCTGCGTTACTCACCGAGGACGGATGAAGGACGATGCTGCTGATGTGGGCTCTGTGGTTGAAGGGGTGGTACTCAGCGATGAAAAAGGACTGATTTTCCGTCTGTAGCACTTTATGAATTGCTCCATTATCTGTTCAGAGAAACAGGAATGAGGAAAGACTAAATGCCATCACCTGTCATACGAGGAATTGAGAGAACATCCCCCTCTCAATTCCTCGTATGACTCTTCCAGTAAAGCAAATCAAAGGTTGTAAAATAATCTGATGAGATGTTATATCTGCGAATTTTCCATAGCTTGTTTGCCTACAGCATTTATACACAGGTCATGTATCCTGTTTCTTCTTTTACATGGGAAACTGTTAAGTTGTCTCAACGCTCACATGAAGGAGCTGTTTGGGGATTCACCGTATTCCGGTCGCATAACGTAATTTAAGAGCAACCTGTCTTTAGCAACTCTAGGCCTCATTTGGCCTGAAATTTCACATCCGTCTTCCCTGTAAAACACACTCTCTAACATTTAGTTTCTGCTTTTGATTTGCCTGAATGATACCAAAAAGGAAAAGAAACTTGGACATATGTGCCCTGTATTGATGATATCTTGGTGGGAGAGAAATTCTGGTACCACCGAAGATGTAACCTGATGGGTGTAATATTCAATTTCCCACGAGTTAACAGGGGACAGCATTGGGCTGTAAGGTGACTTTGACATGGTGGCCAGGTTCGCTATTGCTGTATGGCATACACAGTCATCACAGAAGCCTGAAACACAATAAATATAGTTATTTCTTATATCTTAAAGTCTTTGTATCATTATAATTTGGCTTATTTCCTTCAGTAAACTAAATCTGCCCAATCAACCAGAAAGGGGTTGTAATGCACATGCTCTACAAATGCTGTGGCCAATGGCAGGCTAAAATAAACTTTCTGGTGTGAGCACCCATTGAGCATATTTCATAGAAATGAATGGGGCGCCACCTTGTCCTGGTTTTCCCCTCACATCTGTGCTTGACAATCAACAGGGCTGACATTGTGAACAGCTGCTCGGGACCCTCTGGGATCTCGGCACTCCCTACATGACTCCATGTGAGTAACACATTGCTGAGTTATGAAAGTCAGGTCATCTGCAATAGTCACGTTTTGAAACGTCTTAAATGTCTTCCTGTTTTCTTCATCCCAATAACCACCAAGGCCAAAGTGCAAAAAGACGAGAATGACACATCATATAAAGCATCACATGAAACATTTCTCATGAGATAAGTCCACATGATGTTGTTGTGCTCTCAGGAAAGGACAGTAAACGTAAAACCAAAACCAAACCCGTCGATTCAGGGCTCTCAGGCAGTCATGCCAGAGCACGACAAAAATGAAAAAGTCAAAATAATGTACACAAACAGCGTTTCTTCCTATTCTGCTCAGCCCACTGTGGCAGAAAGGAGAAAACTAAAAAGACAGAATGTCCTCCTTCTCCTAAACAGGAAAAGGAAGGGCGAGGGAGATGACAGTTGGACACCTGTGAGGGGAGAGTAACTGTAGGAAGGTGATCACAAAAAAGATAGACTAGTTTCTGTAAAGTTGATCCGAGAACCGTCTGGATTTATTTCCCAAAAGCTGAGCCCTGGAGCCTTAAGTGGATTTTAAAAACCCATCTAACCTGCTGGGATTGGAACGTGATCCCCTCTGTCATGGAGGAACCATACAAGCTAAGTTCCCTGTTCAAACTCTCCTGTTTCCACCGAATTCCTTTCACTCTAGAAAATTCACCCCTCATCTTCCCTCTACCTGAAGATTAAAGGATCACCAAAAAATACACACATTTGCCTCACTTTACCTTTTCATTGGACCCTTACTCCCCTCTCCAACAACATCACACACACACACTCACAAACACACATCCGTCTTTACAAAATCAAATTATGAGCTGAATGGAATATTCATACAAACAGTTTTTTCTCTTTGAACACAGTTCCCACACAATCATCTATCTTACTGGTAGACATTAACATTTTTGACAGGTGAAGAAGTCCTGTCTGGCGCCAAACTCTTTTATATGTCCTTTAATTTAGAAAACCTACGCTACAGCACACTATGTGGTTTCAGAGGCTGAGGCGAGCTTAGTCTAGAACAAAGGATAAAGTGACAACTTCTGCAGCTGAACTTTAACGCTAGTCCAATGTTTTATCAAAGACCAACTATTTAAAGTAACTTGTGTTATTAATCAGCGTCAACAGTCAATTTCCCTATTCTCGTCATTGTATTTCCTCACTGAGTGTCAGAAACAGAACTGTGTGGGTATTGTTCCTCTTGTCCTTGGAGCTGTCAGCGTAGATGTGGGTGTAGTTGTGGTGATTGAAAAGCAGGGGACCAGACTTGTTCACCGGTTGGACCCAGTCCACCATCTCTGATGTCTCAGCGATCTTCCTCAGGGTCTCAGGAGACAGCAGCCTGCTGTCTTCAACACACTGAAGAAAGACAAAGCACGTGTTTTTGGTTGCACCTCAAATGAATGTCACAAAGCCTGCCAGCCTTACAGCACTTTCAGTAAGGACACGCTGACAGGGACTCCAGTATTACAATACTAATCCGATTATACTGTAGTAGAATATTGGTGATTAGCAATAAAAAAGACTGTATCTGAGTCAAGTTTATTAGTCGGACTAATAATCAACTGGTACCCTTGTAAGTGTATTCAAGATTGAAGAAAATCAGGCCTAACACAAAACCATCCTCCCGAGGGAGCATTTCTTTTGTGTCAACAGCAGCAGGATATAAGTTTACAATTGCTGCAGATAAATAAAGTGCAGGGTCTGGAACTGGTGACCAATCAAGAAGGGGAGCATCAGCCGCTGTTCCTGCCTCCAAAGCCTCAAAATGTAACTTGAATTGTTAATCAGTTGTGAGCACGAAGGCAAGGAAGTCCGGTCTCATCCTCGTGCGTGTGGAGCAGAATGTGGCATTTGTTTTTACGCAAATGGAATAGAAATGTTCACTTGCGAGTATGGTTTTAACACGAGTGAATTTTATGACTCAATAAATGTCGTACACATGGTTTAAAAGATAGAGGCCAAACTAATGTCAGCATCATTTTGTGATGGGACTTTCATATTTCACCTCTGTTCAGTTTGAATGGCAAATACCTTCCTAGGTCTGTCCCTAGAATATGCTGAGGTTTGGCCTTCGAATGCAGAGGTTGCAAAGATGTTGTCAAAATCTTTAATGGTGTAAACACACACGGCGGTCATATGCCTGCGGAGAGACGCAGAGGTCAGCAGGTTCACACAGTAACATTTGCAGGAATAAACAAACTGTTTAGATCAGCAACTATTGTAGCCAAATGCTGTTCACAAATAAAAGCGCTAAACAAAGCAAGAGCTGAGCAGAGGCGTAATTTTGGAAAAAAAACAGCAGCTGACCTTCCTGTGTTACATGAGTCATTGTGCTTTTCGCCTCATATCATTTGGTGCAGCACTGACCTAATCTGATGCATGCTTGTCCTAACACAATGCATGCCTGTTAGAAGTTTTGTCCAACTCCATCCAATGCTACAAAACGTCAACAGGAAACCAAAAAATCGTCATCTCCCTCTGACAGTTAGTTGTCTGTGTATTTACACATGATCACTTTACTATAGTTAAAACTTTCAGCTGAAAGAAAGTTATTCGTTGTTCATCGTATTCTTTGTTAGAATCATTCCTATTGATTCTGAAAACAATTTATTATGCCGAATAATATCCAAGTAAGAAAAATCATAAAAAAAGACATATGAAGAAGTTAGGACTATAATCAAGTGCTTACTATACGTTATACTTTATGAGATTCGTACATGAGTAAAACCTTTTAATCTGCCTCCAACCTTTGCTTGAATACACAGTTATGACGGTTAATGGAGTCCTACCATTCATTTCTGAAGAGTCCATAAACTCTGGTATCCTGCCACTGGTCTGCCTGCACAACAGCCACATCTACCAGTTCAGAGAAATGCTGTCTGGTGCCGGGGTCTCCGCAGAAGAGCCTGGCACTCATCTGGGACGTCCAAGTGAGCTGCATGTTGTTCTTGCGACCCCCAATATCTGCCTGGAGTGAACAGGCCGACTTACATCAATCCCTCCTTTAAAATGCACACATATCTTCCGATGGTTTTACATTCCAACTTATATAAATGAGAAAGTTATCAATGCTAAAGACCTTACCATGCAAACCCGGGTGACGTACGGGAGCCACATGTCATCTCGCGGGTTACTACCTTTGTTTTTCTCCTTGTAGAAAGCAAAAACCTTATCCTGTAAGGGAGCATCTCTTCCTCTGCTGAGCATCAAACCCACATAGTGTTGCTCTGTAAAGACAAACAAAGTTATCATTTGTTATTATAGCCTAGAGACACAAGCTCTTTCAGTCATGCACTGAACTCCAGACAATTTCGGGCGAAGCTGTGCGCAAGAACGCAAACGTCCGACTCAGCTGTTCAACACAAATATGTAACATGCCAGCCCCTTAGTAAAATACACACAAACTGTCCGATTGAGCCCATGGGTGAATTCACTGCGAGCTAGTGGGTGTAAAAGAGAAAAAAGCTGAATACAATTATCTCAGGATGAAAAAGAGGTGCCAAACATGTGGAAGAACCCAAAGAGGACGTCAACCTAGAGATACAAGAGATTCAAGAGCTTTTAGCGAATAAGTCCAGAACCAAAGCATGAAGGTACACACCTTTAAATAAAGGGGAAATCATTCTCCATACAGATACCTTTATTATGACTCGCTGGTCCAACTCTGTTTTTACCAAACTTGTGGATGCCAACATACTCCTGAGATCCAGAGTTGGTGATGTAGAGGTCGGCACTTTCTGTTGATTCTGGAAAGAACAAAAGCAACAATTACACATTTTAAGTTTCTCACAGACGCATCACTGTGCAAGAATCTGCTCACAGTTCCTAAAGCTGGGTTTGATTCCAGTAGGCTGGAGCAGGAAGCTGCATGTCCATCTCTCACAAGCACCTTACATCACTTTTTAGCCAAAATATGTGTTTTTATATATTTGATGTATAGACATTTTAATTATAACCATGTCTTATGTGTAAATATTGGAGATAGGTTTGTTTTAGGCTGTGGCTCGGGGGTACGAGCGGCCGTCCTCTAGCCAGAAGGTGAGTGATTCGATCCCAATCTTACCCATTCCAATGCAAAGTTTCCTTGGGCAAGATATTAAACACCAAATTGCCTGTTGTCATAGATAAAACTGCTGCACATACATGCACTGTATGAATGTGTGTGTGAATGGGTGAATGTTAAACTGTACTGTAAAGTGCTTTGAGTGGTCATCAAGACTAGAGAAGCTCAATACAAAAACAGACCATTTACCATTTTGCACACTGAAGTCGCAACAGCTACCTCACAACCAGGGAAAGGAAGCTCCTGAGGAGCATGTGAATGCAAGGCGAGTAAAGCAGATTAGTGGGACTGAAGAGAAGCAGCACATATCTACAAGACAGATAAAAAGATAAATTAAGCCTTCAAGATTGAAAAACATAGATATGAGCATCAGGAAACCTGGGAAACCAGACAGCAACGACCCGGCAGATACAAAATATCCAGTGTGGATAAACAACTGACCCACAAGCGCCGATGCTTCACCTTCCTTCACGATGAATGACCTTATGCCTCTTTCTATGGCCCCCGACGTATTTGAAGGGGTGCATGTGGGTGACTGTGCAGACAAATTCTACAAAGAAAACAAAAACCATAAGTCCAAATAAATACACTCCTTATTGTGATTTAAGGACTCGTTTCATCAAGAAAAGTTTGAAGATTGCAGTGTTTAACTACCCCCCCCCCCTCCCGATCCAGATCTGCATCAAAATGTTAATTGTATCCTTCCAGTGTTCATGGTGAGGGGGGAAAAAAAGCGACTGATCACATGAAGCAGAACAGAGGACCCCCACCAGAGCTTCCAGTAACACATCCAAATCTCTGCGTTCTCCTACCACGTCACAGCACAGCGTCTCTGAGCCGTCGGTTCCACACACTAACGCCTGGTCAGCCTTCTGCCTCTCGTGGACCACTGTGATGTTATAGCCGCAATCCTGAAGTACAAGGGGAAGAGGATTTCTTATTTATTTCAGGGATACCTAACAACATGACCGCTCTGCTGTGTCATCTCACACTGCTCACCTCAGGAGTGCACTCCTTCCACACCAGCCTCCTTTCTACGGGAGCCTGTGAAGAGAAATAGAGGGGGGCTATTACTGTGCTCCATGTTACTGTAAAGTAAAGGTTCAGTGCATTCAGGGCAGTTTTACATCCGCCTGTAGCAACACAGCTGTTCACTACCTTCTGGGGCTGCTGAAAGTCGTATGTGTACAAGTGGGTTTGTCCTGCGGCTGTGACAGAGTCTGGCTCTCCTCTCAGGAGGATCCGTACAGGTGCATGGTCTCCAGGTACAGGTGACCTTTTAACTGCAATCTCTACAAATACACAGAATATCTGACTTACATTAAACTGTTCTGTTTTTTGTATCATGGTGGCTGTGTGTGTCAACGTGTCCTTTAGTTTGTCCCTTTTTTTTCGATATTCTATTTCTATTTGTTTTATTCAACTTTTTTGCTATAATATTCTAAGCATTGCTAGAAGAGAGCCTGTGACCTAAGCATTTCATTGCCAGCAACTGCTTAATGTTATTGTTATGACAATAAACTCTTGAATCTTGAATCTTGAATTTGCCAGAATGTTACAGCCAGACGAGCACTTTGTCGATTAAACTGAGTTAATATCTGCTGTCAGGGTCTCTGCAGAAGAGCCTAGCACTCATCTGGGACGTCCATCTAAACGGCAGGTTGTTCTTTGGACTACCAATATCTGCCTAAAGTCAATATCAGTTACTTCTTTATAATGCAAGGAATAGCCGCGTATGTAATCGATTTGTTTTACTGCAAATATGAATACGTTGGGCACACAACAAAAATGTATGTGAAAGTTTTTGAATCCTAAAGCTTGATGGTAAATGAGCACTTTGCAATAACTTATATTTTACTAGAAAAGGACTGCTAATTTTCGAAGTTTCTCCGAATAAAAAAGTCTGAATATTATGCATGCAGTTTATTTTCCTCTGATTTGAACTGCTTCACTATCAAAGTCCACTTCCTTCCACCATTTACACTGTATATATGATTCCTATTCCTCTGCAGTACAAAACACTATACATGACTTCAATTAGAATTTAGAGCCTGTGAATAGGAAACCAGGAGAAACACCACATCCTTTCTGGTATTTACTCAAACATAGTAAAACAACGTGTTCTGTTCTGACCGCAGCTTAACGTTATCGCGATGTTAAAACTATGATACGTTTGTAAACAAAAAAAGAGAAATAGTCCATACCTTTGTCTGTGAACACCCTCCTCGGTAAATGCGTTGGGTGGGCTTCAGTCAAACTGTCCAGACATGAGAATAATAGAGACGACGATAGGAATAAGAGGAGCGACATGTTGAAGACCTGAACATGAAATACTGCAACGCCAGGTTTACACAGCGCGGCGGCGCGCAGTGCCATGGATAGACATGCGCTTCCTCTCCGCCCCCCTTCTGCAAACCGATAGTTTCCGCTCGTTTATTTTAAACGATATAAATGACATACTTGATATGATATAAATTATCCAATATGCATCCCATACTTTGTATGGCCCTTCTGTTGTCATGTTCTGTTCTGTTGTAATATTCCCAAGCACATAATTAAATGTCCCCCTCTGCCCATCCACAACAACAGTGGTTCTAAAATGGGGGTACGCGTACCCCTGTGGTCAGGTGAAGGCGGGGTAACGTGAGTTTAAAAAATATATATATTTAAAATTTGCATCCATTCACAAAAATCCTTGAAAAATTGTTATTTAATAAAAATTAAATAAAGTATAAGTTTAATTTCATGAACTGAATTTTATATTCAGAGTAGGCTATTCAATTTCATTATTCTAAAAAACCCTAAGTGTACCCCATACCAGGATGGTTTGACCCAACCTGGCACACACCACCTGTCATCACCTGTCATCACTGCCGCCTTGAAAACTCAAACAATGGAGTCGGAGTTGATGCTAAGCATCAATGCCGCTGAAAACACGAAGGGACAAGTGCCAAAGAAGGCGAAACCAGAGCCGGCAAAATTCTGTAAGTAGCGTATTCACACGAATATGTTTTGATGGGATTTACGTCCACGAGTTGCCACCCCACCAAGGCTTTGTGTGCATATCCCACGAAAGTTGGTCAAGACTTTAAATTACGTTTTAAGGTTTTTTTGCGCCTTCCCTAAACAACACGTAAGAGCTAAACCCTATTTTAGGGTCGCTAAAATATCAAACTTTGCCATTGTGAAGTTACAGAATCATAACAGGAAGTCCGCGTCTCTACCGGAACAGTTTCAAAATAAAAGCATGCAATACAAAAACGGAAATGAAATTGTCTGACCTTAAAGCGAGTCAATATTTCACAATAAAATAGCAGAAAACACTTCAACAATATTAACAATAACATAAATTGGGTTATTTACACTTTGTGTTTTTTCAGTGGGAGATGTGCTGGCTTCATGCCAACAGAGGCATGAAGCCAGCACATCTTCAGCAGTATCTCCAGACAAAACATGAAAGTCATGTTGGTAAGCCATCTGAGTTTTTTAAGAGGAAACTTTATGAATTCAGGTCATCTCAAGACACGATACGAAAAGCCTCCCCGAAGCAAACAGAAACAGGCTACCTGTCACTTATCAGGAAGAACTCCTGGAAGTGTCATCTAACCGTGGCCTCCAGATGAAGTTTGCCACATCCACACACACACACACAGTTTTGGCTGTGTGTGAAGCAGGAGCGCCCTGACCTGGGGCTAAGAAAACAATCATCATTTACCCCGAACCCCTACAATGAACGGGTTACATACAACAACAGGCGGAGAAAGCAGAATCGCGGGCTGCATGCTTCAGAATGCCCCTGCGGTTTGCGGCCCAACGTCTGTGTTATTTTGTGACATTGCAGTAAACACATACACTTTTAAAGAACAGCATTTTTATTACAGACATACAAGAAAAATACTTTATACACTGACAACATGTATTATTCATCTGAAGGCTTTATAGAAGCATCTTGTCTTTCTCTCTGTGTGATCGATGTTTTCCAAACCCTATAGGCTGCCGGCCAGGGAAATCCAGCAGAGGGCAGTGTGGATTCATTGGGGAAAGTAACTTTGACCTCAGCTAAATAAGTAAATCTGCTCATTGTGTTAATATGACCAAATCATAAAAAAATATTAATAATGCTGATGACGGCTCGCACCAAATTTGTGGCTAGACGTTCCTAATCAGTAAAATACACCATCTACTGTTATCAAGACATCCCATTGATTCCCTCAGTTTGTTAAGTCACATGTTTATATATGTTAATATTACATTCTGTTTAATCTAATTATAAGATGTTATTTAGAGTATTTGGATCTTCATTTAGGGGAAAACAACAAACAAGTGTTGACACTTCTCATGGGTCAGGCGGAAATACTGATATTATATCTTCAGTTAAAATCAGAACATGTGTATTCTTCAGCTTGTGGCACGATTTGCCCAAAACGTAGTGAGTATGTTCCTCAAATCCATCCGTGCGTGCATGTGTGTGCATGTGTTCCTTCATCGAGCAGCCTGAACTACACTGCAGCTCTGACTGGAAATCATCCAGAATACAGTGGATGCTGCAGCACATGGGCAGAAAGCTCTCTGCAGTAAATGATCAGAGGTGACAGAGCTGCGCCCACCAACTCTCATGACACTCCATGGACAAGAACAAAAGGAGTTTATTATACCAGTTATCTAGTCTTACTCATAAGGATTGAATCAGACCCACACAGCAGTGGATGCTGACTTTGGGTGAAGATGCTCATATCATGTGAGTGAACAGTTGCAAGTGCAAGATATTCCGAAAATACTTTATTCCTGCAGATCATTCATCTCCTTTCCTGAGATGCAAAGTAGATTACAATTCAATAATTTGTTTCTGCTTATTCACGGATTTGGGACTTGGAGTGGGATTTGACAAATGAAGAGTAATGGGGCCAGAGTTTTATCTTAGACTCTTACATTTATAAAACCTTCCTTCAATTTGCCAAATTACTTTGGCAAGACACTCAACCCCAAATTACCACTGACGGCAGTGTGTACGTCAACAGTGATTAAACCACAATGCACAATGTGATGGCTTAATTTTTGTCGGTCTAGTGGCCACAGAAAGTTGTATTTGTCATAACATCAGACACATTGTCGTCTTTGGGTAAATGTCTGTATACACAACCCAAGCCTGTTATCACGTCTGTATAATAGTTATTCTGAGATAACAATACATACAGAGGTCTGGCATTAAACTCAAGAAGCATCCGTAAAATCTATCTAAAACAGTTTGCTGTGATTTCTGAAGCTCAACCCACTGATGCAGGCTCATTCATCTATATTGAAACCAGTGGATATCTGACCCGCCTACGGAAAAACAGTGACCTGGGGTGGTGTTTGGTTTAATCGAGAGCGACATAGGTCTTATAGATACATGAGCCCTTTTGGCCCGAGGGCAGCCATATTTATAGCATAACACAGCCCAGGCTTCATGTATAGTCACTGTTTACCAAACAAGAGTCTTATTCCACTTCATGTTCACAGGCTCTAAGGATGTACTTTGTTTTTATGCCTTAACAGGTTGAAGAACATGACAGGACGTATCTTCAGCTTTAAATCTCCTATTTAAAGCTGAGAATACTAAAGCTTCTCGGTCTTCCTTTATGTTCACCAGCTAGTTTCTAAATGTATCTCTCTTTCTTGTTGGCAGTGGAAATAAGGTTGATGACCCAAAAGTAGAAATAATATTTTAAATCTTTCCTATACATTAAAAAATGAATATGATTTCCCACCGCTCCAACGTTGATTCTATACGTGTCACAAGTTGCAGTGCACATACAGACATACAGCCTTTGGCTTTACCAAAGCTCAGACTGTGAACCAATATCAGTCGGACCATAATCAACCACAGGGGAGAGGTTGAAAGCTCCAGAGCTAGGGTCTCCTCACACCTGACCCTTTTTGTGTTTTTATTTATGTCATGCACTCAGAATTTCCTTTGTGTTGGACTTTGCTTTGGACTTTTTAGATTTTGAATTTCAGACTGGCACCTATTTTTTTTCCAGTTTTTCATTTCCTGTTTTTATTTTGAAATATCTTTCCTTGCGTCTTTTGCTTCACTTCCTTTCTTTTTCCTGTTTCCCTCTCTTCTCTGCACCTGTCCTCATGTGTCTCACCTGTGTGGCCTCCCCTGGGTTTCCCTTTGGGTTTGTCAGGTCCTCAGTTCAGTCCTGTTTCATTCATGTTCCTCCTCCTGAGGTTTTTCTCATGTTTTCCTGCCTGTGAGTTTCAAGTTTTCAGTGCTTGCCCATCACCTCCAAAACCCAGTAAGTGGGTTTTACTCAATTCAACTTTCTTTCTAGATTGTCGTGTGCCTGGCAGTGTCTTCATTTAGGTCCTCACCTGTTTCTACACGTGACACCACTGTAAAAACTTAAATCACTGTTGTGGTTTTTAGCAAGAGATCCAGTATAAATATATATATATATATATATATATATATATATATATACAGTATATAATTTGAAGATTCATTCAGCCTCAACAATTTGTACAAAGCCATTTATGTAAATAAATCAAACAGAAACGGTGTCAGTATGACAGATATGTATTTATCCAGTAGTAAAGGAGGCAGTGGTGGGATTTTGCTGCAGATTCTTCATATTAAATCCGATCATTTGTTTTTTGCAATGCCCTGCAACACTGAATTGTTGATCAGCTCCTCATCTTCATGGTATAAACCACTGGCTCAGATTGGCTTTAGTAGAAAGAAATGAGTCGTTTTCGACCGTCGCTCTCTGTAAACCACACTCCATATTTTATAAATGAAAAGCTTAACGGAGGAAAAGAGCCAGTGTGTGTTAACAAATGTTGTCTATAGGCAGGTCGTCCCTTCCTGCAGCAGTAACACAGTGCAATCAGCTCTGCTCCCAGTAGAACTACACACACCCATTATGGACTGCACTTTAATTCTGGTTTAACTCTCTTAACTTTAATATATTCATTCTGTATGTCTAAAACATTGGCTCATGTGCAGTCCATTCCCTACACATTCTCACACTGCATATATTGTGTTCTTTTTTCACACTGTATATAATTATTTTTATTCCATTTAAATGTTCATATTTTGTATATTTCCTTACATTTAAGAATTGCTGTGACTTATTATTACTTACCTACTATTTCCGACTTGCTGCTGAAACTTTTGCTAATTTCCCCATTGTGGGACTAACACACGATACGCTTATCTTCTCTTATCTTTGTGTATATAGTGAGGAGTGAGTCAAACGGTTTCTGTTATGCAACCATGTGGTGAATGTGAAGGAGGCAGTTCCACGACAGTGATTTAGACCTGCGCGCACTACATAATGGGCTTTTTTAATTTTTAACTATTTATTGTTGATTCAACATTCTGTCGTGATGCAGGGTAAAGTGATGGTGTCTTTTGATTTACTGCATAAGGTTGAAATTGATATAAAGATCCTCGTCCACTCTAGAGTCTGTCATTATGTTTCTACGATTAAAAACCACACAATGGGGAAAATAAAGCCACAGAGAGTTGTTAAGAGCCAGGGAAGAACACCACCTTTGGTTCATGGCACACACGAAAAGGGCAATTTTGATACCTAACTATGTTAATATAAATATTATTTTATAATTTGAACATTGAAAAACCAAATTGTGTGTATATAGTAGCCGGAGTATGCAGCCTATGTACAACATCAGCAGGGTATGCGTCACCACTCGCTTGCTTTTCTAACTGAGCCCCATTTGTCCCCTGGTGGCTGCATGTGATTGCTGTGTGATAAAGTGCTGCACAGTGTGTGAATGGAAAAACTGCATTGTGTCATCAAGACTAAAAAAGTGCTCCATTAATATAGACCATTTCCCATTTGGATAGGGGGCACAGGATGTTTGTTATTGTAATGAAACGTCTCTTTAGTTATAATGATGCTGCTGTGACCAGAAACAACATTGTGGTAATTTGCCTGTAGGCAACCACCTACGTCACAGACATCACAATGCAAACCTAAGTGTGTACTCTGAGATAATGTTGAGGCAGCTCTCCCCGACAAGGCGGTCCGATGACAACAACCGCAGTCAGACGTGCCACCAGATTAGCTAATCTGTCGTGTCTGTCACATGACTGTCACCTTGCAGGTTCTTGACAGCCTTCCTTTCCTGTCGTCCTCCTGCCAAATGCTTTGCTTAAATGTATCTGTGTCATCTCAATTAGTTGGAGAAGTCATTTCATTTTGTTATTTTATTTTATTTATAAAATCTATACGTCTTTGTCTATTTTGTGACAGATGTCCATCAGTTGTTTGGCATTTCAGTTTGGTAATAACTAATCTTGCATGCCTCTTATATAGGACCTGTAGAACTAATTACAGTAATGAAGTGACGGGGCTCCACATGCAGCGCTGGTAGGTTGAACTGTTGAGCAGTGCAGCCTCCCTGCCTCCCTGCCGCTGTGAAACAAAAGCCCAGTCACCCGATGAAGCTATTGGCTGGAAGGCTTCAGGTCCCTGCGCACTGGCGGTGGAGCACTCTCATAAGCAGCACTCACACCGACTCAACTCCACACAACACATCAAACTGTGAGGGGCCATGTCGCAGTACACTCTGGGAGGTAGGAAGCTTTAAATCTTCTAGTGCCTGTGTTCTTCTTACTTTTATTCCTTTTGTCTTCATCTATAATCTTATGTATTTCTTGTTCGGTTTAAAATCGTTGCTTTTATTGTGAAGCCTGCACCTGCATTTTACAGCAGGAAAACAAATCAGCTATTAGTAACTAGCAGATATTTTATTAAGGAATCCTAATGGTGCTAACTTGTCCTGTAAAAGTGTCAGGGGACAGTTAGAGAAGCACATGCACTGTCAAGTGAGGCTTTTGCGGCTCACATGGAAGGTGTCCCCAGTCCTGTTTGCTTAAGATAACTTTGTATGAACAAGGACCAAGAGTTATGTCGACAAACAGAACAGATTATTTCCGCCCGAGGTTAGAATCGGCTCCGCACTTCAGTGTGTTCTCTCAGGTCGTTATTATGCGTGCATGAGTAAAGTTTACCAGCAGCCGTGTGCACAGAAAACAGACACATCCCTCTGTCTTAAATGCTGAATTTGCGCCGCTCATGTTTCATCGTTACCTCATTTGGCCTGCGATCTTCAGAGTCCATGGGCTGGTCAGTCTGACTCATATTTTAGAGTGCCCCCCCCCCCCCCCCCCCTTCTTTCGCCTCCTCTTACATCCACTGCAGCAGTCAGCCCATCTGTACTTTCATCTCTTAGAGGAGGCTGAGGCGCTGCCTGCTCCTGCACACACTGTTTAAAGAGGCTGAGATGGATCTGCACTGACAGTTATAGCAGCAACACTTGCATTGATAGTGATCTAATCATTTAAGGATGCACCTCCTGCAGTGTGCTTTTACTGTCTGATGAGCCTCTTGTGATGATGTGCAGATTCACAGATGGCCTTTATTAACGTTGCATCCTCAGTGGTTAGCTCAATAAATCAGTTTCTATCAATGATGTGATGCACTCAAATGAATATAGCTTATTACTTAGGCTTATTAATGAGTACAAACTAATATATTCCTCCACTTACCTATATATAGATGTATACTATTTAAACCTCAAAACATTAGGTTTACTCATTAAAGGATTGTGGTTCTAATTGTTGGTTGTTTGCCTCACTAAGGTCACAGGCTGAAGCTCACAGCATCTCTGACCTTGTTTTCACCACTGTCCTCCAGTGTGTGTAATGGATGAGTCATCTCAGTACACCCTCAATGTTCATCAGGATCCAGCGTCGACAGCCTCAGTCTCAGTCGCAGAAATTAAATCAAATGCCTACAACCAACAATATTCACAATTTCATGTTAGGTACATATTAAAAGCAGTATGTCAGGATATTGGAATAAAATAGTACGCAAGTGTATTGTTGGTGTGTAAATAAGTGTCTATCCAACTTTTACTGATACAGAAAACACAGAGATTAGACCACACACACACACACACACACACAATTTGATTGCCGAGGAAATTGATACCAAGGCATTTCATATTCTCTGCTCCTGCCTTGGATCAAAACAGCGACTGACAATATAATTTATAAAATGATGATTATGACTCCAGGACATTTCCTCTTTAATCTCATCAAGGACGCAGAGTGTAGACTCAACAAGATAATGTCCTCGAATCTTTTGTAATGCCTTTTTTCTGCTCAGCTTATGGTGATCTGACCACCTTTATCTCTCTTTCCTTGTTTTCCTCTATCTCTATAGTTCACCTGCAGATTCTGCTGGCTGTGGGTCTGGCCGTGTTCTGCTACTGTCTGGTTCTTGGTTGCGTCTTTTGCTGTCGCCGGAGGAAGAGTGTTTCATCGGAGGACAAGGAGGCAGTTTTCCTGTCTGCTCATCCTGCTGAGAGGGTGACTGTAACATTGACTCCATCTCCATGCACGCAGCCTGTTAAGCAGCAGTATGAGGAGCTGGATGGAGACGTGTTGGAGTTTCCTTCCTCTAAGAGCAGCTCTTCTCCCTCTAAGGATGACGTCATTGCCCTGCCCTTTGACCCCAGCCCCACCAGATCAACTGAGCTGGTGCAGTCTCGTGGATCTTCGTATCCAATACGGCGCCTCAGTTCCCCGGCTGTTCCCTGCTTACCCAGAAAACCTCAGAGTCATGGCAGAGCCTCCCTGCCCTCCCTCACTAAGCTGAGTCTGGTGTCTAAATCTTGTCGGGCTATGGGTCGGCGAAGCACAGTGAGCAGTGAAAGTTTTCTTTACAGCGAGAGCAGTCAACTGACTGCTGGAGCTGCCGCAGCCCCCACCCTGCAGGGGCAGCATTGTCTATCACAGTACGGCTCTAACTCTCTCTCCATCCCCACAAAGCCGGCTCTCCTCCTGCACTTCTCCCTGCTCTTCTCCTCCGCCGGCGGCACCCTGGTCATCAGCATCCTGGGGCTCTCAGGGGCCAGTCGAAGGCGCAGTGGGGTGTTTGTTCGAGCCAGCCTCCCTCCCCTCTGCCCCTCCCCTCAGCAGACAGCCTCTCGGCGCCGCAGCCTCAGCCCAGACATCCACAGTCAGAGCTTTGTGCTGCAGGTGGGCTCTGTGGAGGAGCTGCGCACCTGCACCCTGAGACTGGCCGTCTACAGCAGGGACTTCTCAGGCCTAAGAGAGGCTGCCCTGGGGGTGGTGGAGCTGCCCTGTGAGGAGATGGACTGGGAGCCTAACGTCACCACCACTCACACCAGGCAGCTCAGCCCGACTAAAAGCAAGCTGAAAAAGGTAAAATGGTGATTGTATCTAATGATTTGATGTGTTAAAAACTGCGTGAAATAAGCAAACAATCAAAAGGTCACTGAAAAACAGTCCAAAAGCGGCAGATTTCAGAGTGAGGGTCCTCTGACTCTTACCCAAACTCACCCCATCAGTAACTGGGCTGTCAAACCTCTGCAGTGTCTGCACAGTCAGGTAGAAGAGCTGACGGGCAGAATCCCAAAACCCACATAACTTGATGCCAGATATACACCAAAGCCTTATCGATTAAATACAACTTGACCAAAGTTAATGGGCAACTTGTGTTCAGAGTTTGAAATCAATGCGGCGATGGCCAGACACAGTTCATTAGCATGGGGTGAAACTCAAAATGCAAAATGCCTTACAGGAGTTTGATATTCATCCATTAGCTTTACCAACTCATCCTCGAATGTCCCATCTCTACACAGAAGCTTGGAGGACCAACAGGTTTTAACCTTCTTGTTGTGAGGCAACACTGCTGACCATTGCTGCACCACCCATCTGCAACTGGTTAGCTTAGCATACGGACTGGAATCAGGGAAACATCCTGGTTCTGTTCAAAGGTATCGAACATGCCTACCACCACATATGAGCCTCGGTAAATAATGTCATGCCCCACTTGTTCAATCCTGTTTGTGTTTACACATGGAGTAACGTGCTGGAACATTAGTTGGCTATGAACAGGGATTCCCTGAAGCCTGTTTTCTTATGTTAAACTAGATTGATTGCAATCAAAGTAAGATACAAACACAAAAAAAAGAGCTAAGACGTGGACATGTTGGGTCCTAGAGTTTTCCATGCGTCCCAGAATAAACTAAAGCACTGTGGACTTTCTGTGTGTCATAAGGGGGGGGTTCTTTGGGATTATTACTCCTATTACTATATGCTTCTGGATGACTGAGCGCTCTTCCTGTCCTTAATGTGTGTACTATGTTATATCTTTAAAAAATCTTTACAACAAAGTTGACATTTTCAGTTGATTTAACAGATAGATAAACTACGCACGCAGGCCTATAAATAGCACATTATCATGTTTTACCCATGAAGGAATGTAGCATCTCATCAGTTCTCCCATTAGCCACTTTTCCACTGATGTTTGTCATGGAGACATGGTTGTTAGTGGCTGCAGAGCAAACAAGCAGAGTGCAGCGAATTGGCAGCGTGCCCACTCCGTGCCCACTGCGGCTCTGTTGAATCGCTGCCAGAGGGCATTAATAGCAGGCCTTTAATGGGAGGGAGTCCTGATGTTTCACTACACATTGGTCAGTCAGATAACGTTCATCTGTGCTTGGTGAGAGGGCCAGTACTAGTACCAGACTACGATTTGACAGTAATGTGAAAATTTGTGTCCAGTGCACACACCTCCACCCCTATGTCCCCTACGTTCCACACACACCCAGCATCACCTTCCTCATCCTCAGTGAGAGTGTGTCACTGTGTGGATGTGGAGCAGGAGGTTTGCTGTGAAAGAGCCTGGTTGCTTAGCAAACCGATAATTGTTTAAAGAGTGTACGTAGGCTGTGCAGTAGTGACTCCATCTTTTAATATATAGCCACTTCCTGGATTCATAGGACTACACAAGGTTTTTCAATCTGTGTAAATGGACCAGCTGGGGTATTGCTGCTTATTCATGTGCGTGAAGTCTCATTTCAGTATTTCATAGGAACGGGGGGGGGGGGGGGACGATTCATCCAGTCTAGATGAATCGTGAATTCATCTAGACTGGCGATAGAATGAGGAAAAGGGGAATCAGTGTGGTCTTGTGTTCCCTGGGTCAGGGAAGAACCCTTTACATTTTTCGTTAACATTGTGATATAGGTCACTATTAATTCATGGGTTTTGATAGGAAAACAAGTGCCTGCAATTTGGTGCAGATCCAAATTAATTTCTGGACTGAATGAATTTTAAAGGGGTTACATAAAGAAGCCTTGAGATTGAGGACTGTTTTGTTTATATTTGAGTTTATAACATAGTTTTCAGTCACCATCACTATTTTTGTAAGCAGGTGGCAGTAACCTTGAAGTTGTTATATCTGTGACTGAAAGGTTTGCATCTGGGGAAAGTCTGAAAGGATCATCTGAATGGATGCATTATACCACTGATGCTAAGCTGCTTAGCTGCTGCAGTGCCTGATAGACGGGGACTGTGGACATAAGAAAAGAGCAGAGGTATATTGAGCAGATCGTATAAATCAGTGCGAATGTTCAGTCAGCGATTCCTAAATAAATTAAGGTTAAATGAAGTAAAACCCCCAGGGAGAACTTTGTCAGCATTATCATTTTTTCCCCTATGGAGATTACTGGATGACTCATAATCAGTCTGCTGGGTCCAGTTATGTAACCCAAGATATCTAGAAGGAACAGGGTTACCAGATAATAACGGCAGAACATACTTCTACAGTCCCATTAAAAATAAGTTTCCCTTCCCTCTGTGTCATGCCTGAGGATAAGCTCACAGTATTAGACAGTTTCTTCCATTTTTATATATTCACATTTGATATAAAGAAGATCTGGTTGAAAAGCGAGATACCATGTTATAGTCTAAAATATTGTAGCTATATAGAGATGCATTGAAGGTTTGGAAATACGTGACTTTTTTCATTTTCGGCAATATCATATCAAATCACCATCTCTCCACCATCTCTCCCACAAAACACTGGTTTACATTATGTGAACAGAAGAGACGGTATGGTGAGAAAAGGTCCTAATGTGTACCTTCTCCTCAAAGGAGGTCAGACAGGTTGTAGTTTCTTAAATGTAAGCAATGTTAAATGTATGCACCAAATCTGAGCTGTCACCCCACTTTATAGAGGCCACATACCATCACTCTTCATGTGGCACTACTGTTTTGGAAAAATATATCTAAACATTGGCTCATCTCACCAAATCAGTGATGTGTCTTCTCTGTCTGTCTCCAAGACAGTTGGTGTATTCTCACAGAGATATTATGTACCTTCTTCCAGTTGTTATCTGGTTTCCTAACTCTGCCTTGGTTTCTACAAATACTCAGAGGTGGGAAGTATCAGTACTGGGATATTTATTGTTCTGATGACTTTTTATTTTCACTCATACATTTTTATATTTCAAGTAATTGTCATCCTTACATTTTCAAAACAGACTTGTTACTGTTGCTTAATGCATTCTTTTATTTTTTGCATCAGTTTTTAAACTAAGTAAACAGAAACAAAACATGTCGATCAGCGAAAGACGTATTAGGACAAAACAGACAAGACGGGGGAATCAACTGCTGCAATGAGCCGTAGCACATATGTGACAAATGATCTTTAATAAGTGAGCTCCTCTCAATTTACTGAAATCCTTGTTTAGAGAGGCCCCCAAAAATAAGACAGTGCATACAAAATAGACCTCAACAATAAAATGTTTCATTGCAATTTGGAAGCTTTATCCATAAGCAGCCTGTACATGAGAAGTACCAGCTCAAAAACTCAGGCAACTTCAAACTTTCTCAAAAACAAATCTCTATCTGAAGCTTTGAGGGTTGTTTAGAGATGTATGTGTGGGTGTGTGTGTGTGTTTTCACAGAATAACATCCCCTTTTCTTTAAAAGGCAGTGTAAGTGTGAGTGATGGTCTCTGAGGCGAAGAGCAAGTGACAGACAGTCAGTGAAGCGGAACTCACTTGTTGGGTGAAATTGCCTTCACACTCTCAGCCAGTTGCCGGCGGGCGACACTCAGCCAGCTGACTATGACTCACCGGACGCCGAGCAATGCAAGCTAATGAGAACTGACATTCAATCAGAAATTACTATTTCTGTCTATATAAATATGATATTATAAATGTTTATTATGTATGACGGGTGGTCACGTCAGAGACAAAACATATTTACCCTGATGATGACGAATCAGCTTCATGGGATTGAAATTGTAATGCAGATTAAATCCAGCAAAATAATCCGAGATAATTGTGAAAAAAATAGATGATATTGTGGATAAATCCTTAAAATGAGAATACTTTACAGAACTGTAGAAACATGTTGACAAGCACATAGAGCAGTTTACGGACATTACTTGCTCTACTCTTTTGTTCTTTTTCCCACTGGATGATGGGAAGATCTGCTTGGTCAAAGAAGACTTCCCCCTCTCTTGCTTAATCTCTCACATTTCCTTTCTGTTTCTGTCATTCGTTTGTCTCCTTCTGACCCGCAGAGTGCGAGTTCTCTAGAGGGGTTGGGCCACAGGAAGAGCTCGGTGAGTGTGCCGCGGGCTTTGGGCCAGCTGTTCATCCTACTGCAGTATCAGACGCTGGCCCAGCGCATCAAGGTGATGGTCCGAAAGGCTGAGAATCTGGCCAAGCTCACACGGATCCCAGGAGCTCCAGGTGAACACCTCATACTTAATACAATAGGCTCTTATGTGATTCACCCACAAGACAACGTGCTGCACCATTCCTCAGATTAAAAAGGCACATTAGAGCTAAGTGGTTCCTCCTTTGTGGTCAGTGTATGGATACGTTTAAATGGTTCAAATTGCTTGGATATTGTTATGGAAAGAGTGTGGTCATGGTTGAGAAAGAACCAATGTTGACTATTGGAAGCAGATGGGCTGTGAACACCGGGCTGATGTGTGAAAGTTGGACACCTTTTCTACTAGTGAAAAAACCCACTAGCACCCACTAACATCTGGCTTTTGTCTGCAATGGGATGTCTACAATCAGCATTCACTCTGGGGTCAAATTACATTGAGAGTGTCTCCATTTTCAATGCATTTGTGACCTCAAACATGATGCATGGAGGGAAAAAAACAGAGAGGCAACTCTACTGACCATGGGAAAGGAGTCAATCGCCTTATTAAGTGCATTTACCCGTGTTTACTCAGAGCTGCTCCCTCCGGGGTTTTCTGGTGAGACAACATCAAATGTTTATGCTTTTTTCTGAGAAACAAAATTATTCTTCAAATAAACTAAAGAGTGTGCTCTCTGAGATAGATCTGTCATTATTCACACTACCACATGAGGTCACATTATAATTCATCGAGCAGTTACATGTTCTTTAACTTCAATTTGTAGATATTATTATATTATATTATTATGTAATTTATTTTAATGTATTAGTACTCATTGTATGGGCATTAGTATATTTAAGATTAGGAAGCTGGTACTTTAAGTTGCACTGCACATAAACACTTGTAAACAGCTTGTCTGTATTCTCCTGTGTTTCTCCAGCACCAGTTTCTCTGACCGGATCCGTGATTGGTTTGTAGTGTAATCAGATTAGGAACTGATCGGCCCGGTGTCATTTCCCCTCCTGTCTGCATCACATCTCACTGCGTCTGATTTAAGGCTCAGCTGTGATGATGCTGCTGAAGAGAGGAGGGAACAGGAGCTCCTGTAAAAACAAAACAACTGTGATGATTTAGTTTCACACTCCTGACCTGACAGTTTGAGGCCATGTGGTCTGTTGTGTGTTCCTGGTGAATTTCAATGGTTCGTGAAACTTGTGTAAACAAGTGCTCACTGCAGAGGCGGGATTCTTATCTGACAGGGACACATTGTTTTTTTCATTTCTGCAAATCCAATTAACATGCAAGAATGGTATACAGGGGAAATTATATTTTGCAAGTGATAATCCTGATTTACAACAGTGATAGTGGAGAGGTTTTCAGAGATTTATGAGGGTTTGAATCAACATGAGTAGACCATTTATTTCCAAAAAAAGAAAAACAATTATATAAATAGATAAAATCATGACTGAGGATGTGATTGTTTTCCACAGACCACTACGTTGTCATCAACCTGCGGCAGGATGGGAAAGTCATTGCTACCAAGGAGACCAAAGGAGTCAGCGGTCCAAGCCCCGTGTGGAACGCTCCGTTCCTGTTTGACCTGCCCCCTGGTGACATCACTCAGTTGCCATTGATCCCTGAATTCATCATCATGCAGGTACCACGGTCTGCATCCTTTTCATACAGAAAACAGACTGTGTTAATATGCTGCAAATGAATATTTCCTTATTGCTGTTATTTTGAATGAAGTTCTCATTGTGTATCTACAGGGCCGACTCTACACTAAGAGCAGCATTTTGGGTTGTGTGCTGATTGGCAGCGATGCTTCAGAGGTGGCACAGGGACACTGGAAGGAGATGTGCAGTCGGGGGCAAATAGAAACGGCTCGCTGGCACGCCATCCAATCAGATATGATGTAGAAGTGAGTTTCCCAAGGGTGGAATTATTTGCACACAGGAATCAGACTTTATTTAAAGATCGACGACGAGGGCATCTCCCCAAAAGTGAAGCCAAAGCGTCTTTATCGCCATCTGGTGTTTGACTGCAGTATAGGTCCTTCATATTAAATGATGGGAAATGGATCAAACTAAAAAGTCAAAATTAATGAAAGATATTTTTTTTCTGACAGATGATTTCTATCATTTTAGTTCTTATTAAACTGATGGTAAAAAAAATGTATTATTAGCAAGTTTGGCTTTAATTTGTCCACGATGCTGTAAAAATGCGCTGAAACGTCATGTATTACAGCTGACGATTGGGCGTTGCAATGGGACCTTGCTACTGTGGCTCCAGCTCACGATATTGGGTGGAAGTGGAGACATGTCGTCCATCTTTATTTAAAGTCTATTTGTAGTATTAACATGTGACCTGGATCTAATTGCCCCCCCTGTTTTCAAGGTACTTATTTTAGTCTGTTTTCTAGCTATATTGAGTTTTTTGGGGGTTTAACTTTGTTTGTAATGTTATTTATAAACATATGAAGTGTATAACTATAACTACAGTGTTCAGGAGAAACCATATCCAGATGGTAAAATGTGTATCTTTAGGGCCGTAGTGTAAGATGGACTGACCATGAGAACCTGCAAGGAGGGATCAGCAGCAGTTTCCTCCATATCAACAGTATTCTGCATCCCTGCATTGCCTTTGTGATGATTTCCACTGTGAGTTCTTAAAACTGTAGTCTAGGAAGTCCACTGTTCTGGTTGTACTGGATGCAGTCTGTGCTAATGTTGTAGTCATGTTTATATTATGTCCAGAGGCAACACAAATGTTAGTGTGCAATAGAAGTTGATAAACAGTCAAATCTGACATTTCTTGAGTTACGGTGCATTTATGTTGCCACTCTGCCTGTGGTTTGATGTGTTGTATTAATGTGCCAGTATTTGTCAAACTCTCCTTACTAGTATGTTGCATTCTCATTCCATGTAGAATCAATGTTTTATTTTGTTCCACAACAAAAGGGATATAAATGGGTGTAAACTAACTATTGATCCCTCATGTTCTGTCAATTGATGCCAAAACAACACATAGACACATATCATTTCAGAAAAAGTTTCTATTTCATCAATGAGAATAGAAATATTACTCTGTTGTGTTCTTTTTTAGACCTGAAACAAATAAAGAGTATTCTTCAGAGCACTACAATGATGTATGTCTGGTATCCTAACGCATTAAAAGTAGATCGTACACTTGAGATGTGGAGATATCTTCATTATTCATTCTTCATTATTATGTGACACCCTTTCAAGCATAACCAGAAAAGAAGGTTGGGTTAAAAAATATCATGTTTTAACATTTATTTGACAAGTGTCACATATTTTTTAATGCTAAGAATTAACATTATTTTTGGTTTCTAGAAAGAAATTTCTGTGTTTCTATGTATTGAATATTGAACATGTTGATGCCTGCCTGTGGCATGTATTGTCTAACTGTACATGAATGTCCTTGCTTATGAGAGAATAATTTCAGAGAATTTTAAATAAATTGTTATATTATTAAATTATATTTTGTCCAGTGTGTGAGACGATTTATATTTATATAAGAGATATTTATCCAAGCTAATATACTGGATACATTGCTCTCAATCAAACTAATGAACTAGGTATCTTTTTATTGATATGTAATAGTACGAAAGGTAGACGAATGATGGCTGATTTCAATTTAGCTTTTCCATTATGTTTAAGAGTCCAGTTTCTGAATTCTGGGTTGCTGTCACGTCATCATCACCTGTCGTCATGGGAGACTTACTGCATATGAAACACAGCCATAACATATCAAATACATGTTTAGTAGGAAAATGATGACTCACAATTTTAAGACCTGATTCATATACTGGCTTTGAGTTTAAACCCTGCTAACAGCTTTACAGCTCCAGTCATTTAATTTAATAATGGTGGTTCAACTGTTCCAACTTGACATCACAGCTTGTTGTGTGACCACAGTAACCGAAACCACAGCAAGGTCAATGAGGAGCACATTGTATGGTATTTGAGTTCCCAGAATCCTCTGAAGTGAAATAGTGGAAGAAGAGCCTCTAAATATAAATATCTGGCCTGGGCCAATGTATAATAAGTTAGTAGATAGTACACAGTGAATAACAAATTCCCTGAAACGCTTGTCACGGCGACAAGGAGAAAAGGATATTCAGCCGGGTTTAAACATTATTCATGGTTATTTTGTAAGACTTCATACTTCATACAGCATTTTACCGGCAGTGGTCACCATGTTGATTCACTTCGTCCTTTCGTAAAGTATTTTGTCTACCCCTTCATTTTTAGGGGGATCCTGAACACGCTATGGCTGAAGGGGTGTTTATAGGTGTAGATGCCTTTACGGCAGAGTCCAAAAACGAAGTGGTAGGGCTCAGGAGTATTGGACTTCTGTCCATCCTGGCAGACGGATCCCATACATGTGCATGTTGCACCTTGGTAAGCCCTATGAGACACATTTTCATTTGTGAATATGGTCTATATCAGGAGTTAGCAACCTAAGGCATGCAGCGCCATAATCCTTGGCACACAGGTGATTAAAGAAATGTTCAAAGGTTTTGCCGTCACGCAGCCTGTATTATTTAGCTTGATCAATGTTAACAACTCCCAGCCACTAGATGCCAGTAATCAGTGGCGGCTGGTGACATTTTTTTTGGGGGGGGGGGGGCGCACTTGGGCGGCGCGGTTTAAATAGCCCACCGCAATGAGAAAAAAAAACTGAGGTTTTGATTAGAATATTAAAAAAAACATAGCTTTATTTCAATAACATACAGTGCTCAACACTAGTATCCAACAACAATAACCTGTTACTTTGGGCATGACAGTTCAGAGCAGAATGGTAGGGACATAGGTAAGAGACATTGGGTAGGGTTTCAGAGATGAACAGAATAAAAAAGGTGCCCACACCCTCACACGAAAGAGGTTTCTGTCAGACAACTCACGTTTGATCATGTAATATATTTATTACAACAGATTTAGTGTTTGGCGTCTAGGCTCCAACTTAATCACTCCCCTATATGATTACACAGGAATGATGGGAGTGATGAGCAAATACTTGTAACCCCCCGTTGGAGCCTACAGGTGGATGCTGGGCCTACAGGTGGATGCTGGGGTGGTGGAGGGACTGAAGCAACAGGTAGCAATACTGCAGCAGCAGTGCGAGAAAGAGGGGCTGATGGGAAATGTCTCTCTGGTTAAATAGACCACCTGATAAGGTGGGTGTGTATTATAGCTGGTTGTGGAGATTGAGGTATGTCACATGATGTATGTCACGTGATTGGCGCAGCGCAGCTCGAGTTGCCTGCCAGAACTAGCTCGCAGGCGTCGCCATATTTCTGTCAGACAACTCACGTTTGATCATGTAATATATTTATTACAACAGATTTAGTGTTTGGCGTCTAGGCTCCAACTTAATCACTCCCCTATATGATTACACAGGAATGATGGGAGTGATGAGCAAATACTTGTAACCCCCCAAAACTGCACATAGTCGGAGCCTGACGTACGGATCGGTATCTGCTATGTGTGCGCCATTCACCGCCGCGGTGTGGCCATTCTCCGTAGGGGCATTAGCCTGCAGGAAAATATGCTAACTAGTGAACCTGTTATGTGAGCCATTCACCGCCGCGGTGTGGCCATTCTCCCTAGGCGCATTGCCTGCAGGAGAATATGCTACCTAGTGAACTGTTATGTGTGCCATTCACTGCCGCGGTGTGGTCATTCGCTGTAGCCAAATTGTCTGCGGAGGAATATACTACCTGGTGAGGTTCCCTATACGGGAATATAGTGAACTTGGCACATGGCAACATATGCACCGGAATTTCACCTTTAAGCCCAGCAAACCACCTGAAATGCAATAAAATAATCAGTCTGCAAAACACATACAAATTATTCATTCACATGTTTTGTTTGTATCGCCAATATCCAAAACATGATTCGTTTCATCGGGTTTAACAAATGCGACATCCTGTCCTTAACCCTCGACAAGAGTAAGGAAAAACTACCAAAAAAAACCCATAAACAGGGGAAAAAGTAGAAACCTCAGAGAGAGCCACATGTGAGGGATCCCTCTCCCAGGATGGACAGGAACAGATGTATGCCATGGCAAGGGTGCAATGAATCCCTTGGCATCGTTCGCATTGTATCGTCACCATTTGAGGGGATGAAGGCGCGCCGAAACATGCCTGTGACTACTCCGGACGCGGATACGTGATGGATCCCGAGATCTGACATGCAACAAAGGATTTATGCAGCGGAGATTACACATTAAAACATCAAGGCTGCAGATGATGTTTGAGAGTCATTATTCCTTATTGTGGTGTCCAACATAGCATGAGTAGCATTGATGATGGAGTGTTGCAGTCATAGTGGTGCAACATCTTAGTGAGTGCGGGGACAGCATCCAGGTGTTAGCCCTCAGCTCTGGCAGGGATGGCGAAGCTTTGAGGAGATCTCGTCATGCATTTTCGATCATTGTTGGTAGGCAAGGGTGTCGTCAGATGGGTTGAAGAGGGATGCAAGCGTTTGATCATAGAGCAGAAAGAACAGAAAGCAGTATTATTCTTAGCAATGATAATTCAGAAGTCTCGACAAGATCTATCAGACTTGTTGTGAACATGTGTTCTTCTAATACTAGAGAGGATAAGGTCATGTAGAGGATTAAATAAGCGTCCTTGTCAGATTTCCTATTATACTGCTTCCGTTATCGTATACTCTGACTCACCTTGACAACAATTCCGTAATAAGGAAATATAAAGCCAAGGTAAATGTTAGGTAAGACTGTCATCATTGAGGATTCATAGCTTTTCTATTGTAGCAGCATGCAAGTGAAGTATGTCACCTGATATATGTCACATGATTTATGTCACCTGATGTATGGCACATGACTGAAGCAGCGCAGCTCGAGTTGCCTGCCAGAACTAGCTCGCTGGCTTCGCTCCATTTCAGTCAGACAACTTACGTTTGATTATTTATCTTATTTATTATGATATTTATTATTCATAGTAGAACAGGTTTGTGTTTGGCGTCTAGGCTCCAACTTAATCACTCCCCATATGCTAACACCGGAATGATGGGAGTGATGAGCTAATACTGTAGCCCCCCAACACTGCACAGATTTGGAGCCTGACGGATGAATCAGTATCTGTTATGTGTGCGCCATTCAATGCCGCGGTATGGCCATTCTCCATAGGCGCATGCCTGCTGGAAAATATGCTACCCAGTGAGCCTGTTATGTGTTCCACGCCACTGCGGTGTGGCTATTCTCCATAGGCACATGCCTGCTGGAGAATATGCTACCTAGTGAGCCTGTTATGTGTTCCACGCCACTGCGCTGTGGCTATTCTCCATAGGCGCATGCCTGCTGGAGAATATGCTACCTAGTGAGCCTGTTATGTGTTCCACGCCACTGCGGTGTGGCTATTCTCCATAGGCGCATGCCTGCTGGGGAATATGCTACCTAGTGAGCCTGTTATGTGTTCCACGCCACTGCGGTGTGGCTATTCTCCATAGGCGCATGCCTGCTGGGGAATATGCTACCTAGTGAGCCTGTTATGTTTTCCACGCCACTGCGGTGTGGCTATTCTCCATAGGCGCATGCCTGCTGGGGAATATGCTACCTAGTGATCCTGTTATGTGTTCCACGCCACTGCGGTGTGGCTATTCTCCATAGGCGCATGCCTGCTGGAGAATATGCTACCTAGTGAGCCTGTTATGTGTTCCACGCCACTGCGGTGTGGCTATTCTCCATAGGCGCATGCCTGCTGGGGAATATGCTACCTAGTGAGCCTGTTATGTGTTCCACGCCACTGCGGTGTGGCTATTCTCCATAGGCGCATGCCTGCTGGGGAATATGCTACCTAGTGAGCCTGTTATGTGTTCCACGCCACTGCGGTGTGGCTATTCTCCATAGGCGCATGCCTGCTGGGGAATATGCTACCTAGTGAGCCTGTTATGTGTTCCACGCCACTGCGGTGTGGCTATTCTCCATAGGCGCATGCCTGCTTGAGAATATGCTACCTAGTGAGCCTGTTATGTGTTCCATGCCACTGCGGTGTGGCTATTCTCCATAGGCGCATGCCTGCTGGAGAATATGCTACCTAGTGAGCCTCTTATGTGTGCCATGCCACTGCGGTGTAGCTATTCTCCATAGGCCCGTGCCTGCAGGAGAATATGCTACCTTGTGAAACTGATTATGTGCGCCATTCACCGCCGCGGTGGGGCCATTCTCCATGGCGCATGCCTGCAGGAGAATATGCTACTTGTGAAACTGTGATGCGCACCATGCACCCCCGTGGTGTGGTCATTCGCTGTAGGCACATTGTCGCGGGAGACTATATACTGCCTGGTGAGGTTCCCCCCAACTGCCCTGGCTGTAGGAGAATATATTGTGAACTTGGCACATGGCAACCTATACCCCAGAATTTAACACTCTAAGTCCAGCAAACCACCTGAAATGCAACAATTTATTTTTTTCCCTCTGCTTCAACTTCTACAGACCTCAGAGTGACAATGGGAGCCACAACAACTAGGGCTGCACAATTAATCGAATTGCATGATCGTCAGCAATATTGACATTTAAAATGCGTGATTTGCTACAAGCGCTTTTTCGACTAACATACGCTAACCACCAGAGGGAGAACAAGATGGGAGTTGTCATGCACGCACCATGCAGCGGTAACCAGAACAAACGTTTGTCTGCAGCCAGTTCCGGTATTTCTTAGAAGAGTAGAGACAGAGAGTAGCCAGTCACGGTGTCGTGTGAAAGGTAAATCAATTATCAGGAGCAGAAGGCGAGGAGCAAGTCCTTCGAAAAGGATCATCATCCATTGTTTGGTAGTTTTAGAATTTAGGGCAAGTGATGATAACCAAGAACAAATCATGCCAGAGTGCGTTTAGAGTTGTGTTTGCGCCGCATAGCAATACAACTACCTTGTTTAACCACCTGAAAAAAAAAACAACCCACAAACCATAGTACAACAAGTGCATCAAGGCCAAAGCTAACATTACCTCCCTGAATCTCCGTCCATGTCCAACGTCAACATATAGCGTATCCATACCCATTCCCGAAGACACACTGGAATAACGGATGCGATCGCATTTCATTTGGCCAAAGACAGGTGTCCCATAAATACTGTGAGCAATGATCAAGCACAACAATGGAGCCGTACATGTCCCTGACAATTCACTGCATCGATTGTAATTTGCAATGAAGAGTCGATGCTTACAGACGTCATTTTTTCCCATAAGAACCGACAGGAGAGTCGATTGCCCAGGACCTAATGAAAGATGTGTACATTAGCTGGAATGTAGCACAACATGGAAGTGAAAGCAGTGTTCTTGTGCATTTAAACATAAAAACGCTATAAAAAAAAAGATGTTGTTCCTAAAATGTATTAATAATCATGATATTAATATTGATCTAAATAATCGTAATTATGATTTTGGCCATAATCATGCAGGCCTTACGACAACGCTGCGCACAGAAGTGTTGTGGTGTCTTGACACAACAGTAAACCACCACTCTCTCACATCCAATGAAAAATGTTCAGAAATTTTCAAAGAAGGTTTCCCGAGACGGACATCGCCAAGACGTTAATATGCGGAAAGGAAAACCCGGGTACTGCTCAGTGTGTCTATGAACTGTTTCTCACACCACAAGTAGATTATGACCACCAACAGTAGATTCTGACATATTTACTTCCTCAAAGTGCACCAGATTGTAGTCGACAATCCGAAGACAAAATAGTTGCCCGTGAATTTAATATTCGATTATTCGTTAGTTACCTCATAGCGCGTGTTATTCGCGCAGCTGTAATAAACTTTGTTTTACCGGAGGTGCTGATGGAAGTAGCTGAGGAGTGAGCCATCTCGCTCCCTTCCTATCCCTGAAACTCGGGCATGTGCAATGGGACAAATATAGCACATGGCACGTCCGTTGCGAAATCATCGCATGCCAGAAGTCATAAGAAAGTCATATATACAAGTTATTTACAATTATTGCATTCAACATCTATGAGGGCCCATTTGAGGGTTCAGTCTCTTGCACAAGATTGAACCCCAACCTTTGGTTGGAGGAAGACCACTCTACCCACATATATATTATATTATATAATTGAATTTTTCCGGAATAACAAAACATTTTACCTGCAGCATTTGATACCTTTGGGAAAGGTACTGTTGTCAGGAGACAGGAGCTTCAAACCCATGGCTGGAGATTGGACTACAACTCCCATAATCCTGCTGGAGTGACGTACCAGGAAGTACTATAGCACAAGCCGGTACCGTTGTTTACATCACGTGCAGGGAAGATGGCGTGTGATTCGAGACTGAATTGTTTCATTCATAACGTTCAGTGCAGACTTCATTCAGCAGAGGAGACAGGATGAAAGCCCCAGCGGATCCAGGCGCGCTTCCTCTGCCTCCGAGGGACAACATCCCGCGGTGAGGGAGAAGTTGGTAGAGCAGAGATGTCCCGGGAAGAATCCGTCAGCGAAGCTGCCGTCAGTGACGCTGCCACCAGCGTTTGTTCGGCCTCGCGGAACCGCCTTCAGTCAAGAAGTAGTTGAAACTAACTCGTGGCTCAGACCGGATGAATTAAATGCTTCGGGTGCGCAGCTCCTCCAGGATGTGGTGCGCGCTGAGAGGCCCGCGGGGAGTCGTGGTGCAGACGCTTGACGTCCGATTCACACGTAGTGAATCTTGAAGGACCGAGCCGAAATTACGGAAATAATGCGAACTTTTTCGGAGGAGGAATCACGGATTGAGAGAGACAACGACCCACGGAGGAACAACGGTCACTTGGTCAACAACTGAGACGCTGAAGCAACAGGTAGCAATACTGCAGCAGCAGTGCGAGAAAGAGGGGCTGATGGGAAATGTCTCTCTGGTTAAATAGACCACCTGATAAGGTGGGTGTGTATTATAGCTGGTTGTGGAGATTGAGGTATGTCACATGATGTATGTCACGTGATGTATGTCACGTGATTGGCGCAGCGCAGCTCGAGTTGCCTGCCAGAACTAGCTCGCAGGCGTCGCCATATTTAGAGCAGAAGAGACATAACATTTTACATTTGTTCATTTGATCAGTCCCAGTACATTGGAACAACAAGCAGGGGAAACAAAAAAACGCATTACTCACTGCACAGCCCGCTAACCAGCTCCGGTTAGCATAAAGGCTGGAGGAGAAGCTCCGTCTGTAGGTTCTTCCGCGGTCAGTGCTTATCTGTTCAAGTTTTAAATCCGGACGGTCAGGTCCCATTTCTTTTAGTTTCTTTTTATCGACATCCGATCGAATGGTGTTCCGTGAATATCTACAATAGAGTTTTAATCGCCATACTCTCAGATTAAAACAAGTATCTGCTAAGTGCTAACTATGCTGCACCTGTAGATATGTGATGTGAGGGAATCACAAAAGGTCTCTGATTGGACAGTCCTGTCAGCATGATATATAAGAAACCCTTTCATTGGCTGTGGGCGCAAGGTACGTGCGCCCATGGCTCGAACTGTCATCCGCCAATGAGAACTGTCCTTGCTCAAATGTTCCTGCCCCTTTTTTTGGCTTCCATAGACTTCCACTTGCCCGGCGCCCACAGGGAGGAGTGGCTTCTCTCTCAGTGACGTTATCGTATGTTATCATTCAACGAATGGCAATATATTATATTTGGTCACATTTAAGTGGTTTTTGACAGGGGCTTACGGTCTCCGGCACACATTTAACGCTTTAAAACAGTACATTTCTTATTAAATTATTTGATATATAATGTCATTTTTTTTTTTTTTTTTTTTTTCATCTCAAAATAGTAGGGTGGGTGGCTCCCCAGTGCCCTGTATTGACGCACCGTCACTGCCAGTAATGCGCCATAGGCTGATGTCAATCCCCATTAAATAATAAGAAGATGAAGCCTCCCAGCCAGCACTGCTTGCATTTCCCCACATGATCTCCTTCCAAGTGTATTGGTGATGGCATGCCCGCTAGCTTAAAAAACAAAGACACGGGTATTTCCGCCCTCACGGGCAGAAGACTATGGCTTTGTTTTTCATAAGGACCGTGCTGTGTGCACTTTATGTTTATGAAAAAGCAAGAAAGACATTTCAAAGATCAGGCAGACAAGGGAGAATCCATCAAACGTGCAGTGTCCAGGAGAAGCCAACTCTCTCAAAGTCTTGGCCACTGCCCAAAACCATGCCACTGAATTTCACAATTCTGAATATGAGTGTGGTTGGTGGGGTTAATGACAAACTAATTATTGCAATCATAATGAGATAAACATGTTTCTTTAGAGTTTTGTTCTATATATAGCCCATATGGATGGAATTAAAATGACATGTCTGTGGGAAATATTAATGTGGTTCAATAATAAAATATAAAATAATGTTTATATTGCACACTAATTAACAAGAAGATTTCACATGGCACTTATTGTCAAAAAGGTTGCCGACCCCTGGTCTATATAAATAGAATTTGATTGATTGACTGATGGTAAAATTGATTGCTTCCGGTTCACAGTGGGTGAATGTCTCCCGCTACTTATAAATATCCATAGGATGTGCAGCGCGATGCTGATGTGATCTAACTCCTTGGATGATCTTTGTCATATCAGATCACCAAACAAATGTGACTATTGCCACACAAGCACACAAAGTGATAATGCACACAAATGCACAAACCCACATAAAAAGTCACGTCTCGGTTGTTGTTGCAATGTGTAAAATGTGGAAATTTGTATATGGGCCCAGTTGGATGGAAAACACATTCTTGCACTTAATTGCACTCATCTTATTAAGTCATTCTTCCATTCAGCTTTTTTGTCTCCTGGCTTCGGCACTCACCTCTGTCCATGAAGTGAGATCCAGAGAAGCTCCAGATATGCCTGAGGTCACTGCAGAGGAGCAGGTGGTCAAGTGTGTGTTTTCTATCCCTCACCCATCAACTGAAAAGATCATCTTGAAAAAAGGCTTCTCTTAAGGTTGGGGGTTATATCCTTTACACATGAAAGCACAAATACTGCTCACTCTGTGAGTGTAAAGGGTAGGAAATGAAAATACTGGCACGAGGCTGCAAAGCATTTGATACAGACACACGTCCCTTTCACCATTCCTCAGATCTGCCCACTCTCCCGGGGGAGGTGAAGTAAAAAGAGATTTTGTGGATTTATCTGCAGTGGGTGGTTTCCTCTTTGTGTGGGCCTGATTCAACTCTGCTGCTCCCACAACAGGTTTCTAGCATCTGCTGGTGAGAAACACATCATTTGGCAACTATTTCTTAAAATGGCAAAGTTTCAAGGCGATGAGAAGTAGGATACGTCAATGAATTACCAGGTATTCCAGTAAACCCCTGCAAAGGGCCTCTGGTATCATGACCAAAATCCATTTATTATCTTTTTATCAACATTTATATGTATAAAGATATATGAGGTGATTATTCAGATATGAGCGGATCATTAACTTTGAACAAATATTTCCCAAGATAGAGTTGAAAAACAATTAATACTCAGTGGAAAGGTGAGGTATGGGTCAGTGAGGAACACATAAAACACATAAAACTCTGGGTTGGATTTGGATCAGGGGCATATCCAGCAATTTCCCTTCACTTTCTTTAAACATTGCAAGATGTTGTTCAACATTTTTGTTGATTTCGCAAAGAACAATTAATAGATTTTGATGAAAAAAAACAGGCATATTTATGGAACTTGTTTTTCGAAGTGTGTGTAACATGATGCAGATAGAGATAAAAACTGGATCTCGTGAATTTGAATGTGTTTTCACAATGGGACATTTTAACTTTGGTGGAGGTATGCTCTTTGCTGAGTGAACTTCTGGTTATTTAATTATTGCCGTCATGCATTAATTTAGGAGCATGATTTAAAAAATATATAAATGTTGTTTATATATTTGGATTTTAATATATATTTTGAATCAGATGATGTACTGTAATGTAAGAAACTAATGGACTTTTTATGAATGGCTTCACTAACATATTTGATCACCAATTTATAAATGACTGTTTTAATTAGTAGGTTAATAACAATCAGTAAAACAACTTATTTTCAGATTTCTCTGTAATCCAAATTGAATCCACCTGGACACTGACTGGACTAAAGACCCAGTATTCTCATGCAAAAACAGAAAAATATAACTAACTAACTCTGTCCAGTCCAGTGAGCAGCAGACCAGTACTGGTCTGACAGCCAACTGAGTTTTGGCACTATTGATCCACATGTGCCTGCCTGTCTACCTGCCTGTTAACCTGTCTGCCTGCCCCCTGGCAAGCAGTCAGTGATAATTAAATCCAGACACAGTGTACAAATAACACTGTCACATCCTTTATAGGAGGACAGAGGCATCACTGATGAGTTGTGTGGGAGAATATCCTGTGATGTTTACAGACGGTAGAACATTAGCGTGGAAACTATTTGTGTTAACCATTAAATTCGGCTGAATGATTCAGGAAGTCATGATCTTCAGCCTTGCAGAGCTCTGACGTCCTCCACACTGCAGGATGCATCATGACTCACCCTGCAAGACTGATGCTGCTTGGTTGCCCTCACCAAGCCCACGGTCTGACATTTACTGACTGTCACTGTGCACCTGCTTTGAACTGCGGAGACAGCAGAGCCTCTCTGTGCTGGGGTAGAGGGGGCCACTCCTTCTTCTCTGTGATTACCAGGCCAAATTGGATGCTGAGGCCTCAGTGAGACTTAACGTCCACACATGCAGACCAATTATTTTTCAACAGCTTTTTGAGACGTTGAAAACAACTTCCCACACATCACTTTGTATTTACATTGTATTTGCCTTCCTCCAGACTTTGAATGGAAAATTCCACTCATCTGTGTCTTGTTTTCTGTGCATATAGCGGATGCAACCTCAGAGGTCATGCCCTTACTTGGTCATGTCACCTCCTGTCGACCCTGATCTGTGCAACCGGGTGCTGTGGTTGTTTCCTCTTTCTGTAGTAGCAAAGCCAGACGGCAGAAGTTCTCTGTCAGTTATGTTTGCTGTTTACCACAATGTATAAAAAAACGTCCTTTTTAACTATTTGAGTTTGCACTCCGAGCTTTGATGCTGACTTTTTAACCCTCTGCAGAGCTAACAATTAAATCTCTAAGCCAACTCTGGTCTGAGAAACTCCTTATTTCACATCTCGAGATAAATTTCCACTACACTGTCATGAAAGTTTGGTGATGAACAGATTAACATTTAATTCTCTAGCTTTTTTTCAATTCATAAATCTTAGAGTAGGGCGGTATGGTGATGCATGACTCACAGCAAGAGTGATGAGGTCTTCCTCTGTGGAGTTTGTACGTTCTAAACGTGTCTGCATGGGGTTCCTCTGAATACTCTGGCTTCCTCCCACACTGAAAAAAGTGAAACAAAGCTGTTGTTCATTAATGTGCGAGCCGGGGCAGGAGGGAGGGAGGGAGGGAGGTGAGTGAGGTGGGAGCAGACAGGCAGGAGAAAGTGGGATAAGGGGAGAGAGGATGGTGATGGAGAAAGGCAGATAAGATTTTATTTTTTAGCAAATGTTCTTGTGTTTGACTTATGGATAGAGGAATAAATATTACTGGTACTGTAGTGCTTACTGTTCTATTATGCTATGTTTGTGTGTTATTGCTTACTGTGCTGTATTTTCTCATTTTGGTAAAGCTAAACTGAACTGTTTAATAATGAATCAACATAAGTTATGTAATGTAATGTATTTTATTTCATGAGCATAGTAAATCCGATTTAAAAAGAACAGAAGGCATTATAATGTTTTGTCAATTTTGAACTGTATTAGATGTAGTTCATGTAACATTGAGAATATCCAAAATTAAAACGTTTTTTTCTCTTTTAATTTAAGGAGAGCAGCCACAAGATCCACTGTGTTCCCGCTGTGCAACCAAAGGTTTGGAAGACCCTCTTTTTATTGTAGTTAGTTCTGAGTACAATATCATCAGGGTATTTGTGATAATTAGATCACTCTCCTAAAACCGTCCTCTCCTCTTCAACACCTCACTGGCTGAATGTGTTGTACCCGCCTGCCTCAAAACATCCACCATCATCCCCGTTCCCAAGGAGCAAAGGATCACAGGCCTTAATGACTACAGACCAGTCGCCCTGACCTCCGTAGTAATGAAGACCTTTGAGCGCCTCGTGCTGAACCACCTCAAGACCATAACCAACCACCTCCTCGACCCGCTCCAGTTTGCCTACAGAGCCAACAGGTCCGTAGACAACGCAGTCAACATGGGACTCCAATTCATCCTCCAGCACCTCGACTCTCTTGGGACCTATGCCAGGATCCTGTTTGTGGACTTCAGCTCCGCATTCAACACCATGTCCCCAGCTCTTCTCCGGGACAAGCTGACAGAGGTGAGTGTGCCTGAGCCCACCTGCAGGTGGATCCCTAACTTCCTGACCGACAGGAAGCAGCGCGTGAGGCTGGGGAACCTTGTCTCTCAGACCCGGACCATCAGCACTGGAGCCCCACAGGGTTGTGTGCTCTCTCCTCTTCTCCCTCTAAACCAGTGATTCTCAAACTGTGGGGCCTGCCCCACCGGTAGGCATGTCAGCTTCCGTGTATGGTGGGAATATGGCATCACATATACCCCTCCCGGTCCCGTGCCCCACCCCGCTCTGAGCGGCACTCGGCAAGGCGCTCAGCACAGTTCTCTAGCGCACAGCCGCCTGGCTATTCACACCGGACAAGCATTACTCCAAGCCGGTAGACTTGACAGAACGGAGGCGCCCGGCTGTTTTTGGCGCTCGCGCGGCGAGGCGCTTCCGCGTCACCGTAACTATAGTGTTCTGTGGATGAAATGGATAGGTATTTGACAGTGACAAAATGGAAAACCAGCGATGATTCTGAGATAAACAAGACACATGTTTCAAAATCCAAGTTGAGGAGAAAGTATGATGAAGCCTATCTTGCTCTGGGATTTATTAATTTTTTCTCTATTTTAGAAAAAGCACGGACTGATGGAGGAATGTAGTGAAGAATGTCACAAAAAGTTTGAATTGCTTATCAGAAATTCCTGAAAGTGATTTGAAGTTAATGTTCATGTACATTTTATTTAAGTACACAAGTTAAACTTGGCAAAGGTATTGCACTATTTTTTGTAAGAAGCAAACAGACATGTAGCAAAGTAGTGACACATTTCACAAAAAATTGCTTATCACAAAAATTCCTGAAAGTGATGTGAAGTTAATGTGTATGTTATTTAAATTACGCAAGTTAAACTTGGCCAATTTTGTCATAATTTTGTTGGGGCAGGGGAGCGGGTGGGGCATGACAAATATTCTCGCTCATAAGTGGGGCATGACAGAAAAAGTTTGAGTACCACTGCTCTAAACCAACAACTGCACCTCCAGCCATCCTTCTGTCAAACTTCTTTAGTTTGCTGATGACACAACCCTTATTGGATTAATTTCCAATGGGGACGAGGCCGCCTACAAAGAGGAAGTAAACAGCCTGGCTTCCTGGTGCAGCCAGAACCACCTGGAGCTGAACTTTTTAAAAACCGTAGAGATGGTAGCAGATTTCAGGAGGAGCCCAGCCCAAACCGCCCCCCTCACCATGTGCGACTCCCCAATTAAAACAGTTGTGTCTTTCAGATTCCTGGGGACGATCATTGCACAGGTCCTGAGATGGGCGGAGAACATCACCTCCATCATCAAGAAGGCCCAGCAGAGGATGTTCTTCCGACGGCAACTGAGGAAATTCAGCATGCCGCGGAAAGTGATGGTTTACTTCTACACAGCCATCATTGAGTCCATCCTCACCTCATCCATCACCATCTGGTTCGCTGCCTCCACTGCCAAGGACAAGGGCAGACTGCAGCGGATCATCCGGTCAGCTGAGAAGGTCATCTGCTGTGACCTGCCAGCTCTCATAGATCAGGCAAGAGAGAGCAGGCAAGATCAGAGAGAGCAGGCAAGATCATTGCTGATCCTTCCCATCCCGCTCATCACCTGTTCCAGAAACTCCCGTCCGGAAAAAGGTTCCGGGCCATCAGGACTAAAACCTTGCGTCACCTGAACAGTTTATTCCCCATGGCAGTGGGGCTCACAAACAAGCCCCCTGCATCACACTGACTCTGCATCACACTGACTCTGCTGCCCCCCCCCCCACCCCACCCTTGCACATAATTTATAACTCTATATTACTGGCACTATCACCAATCTCTGCACCTTAAAACCGCACGTAACTCTTCTACGGTATATATTGTTGCTTTTTATATTGTCGTTATATTGTTCGATATTGTTGTTTTTAATTTGTTGTTTGTAAAGTGCACCAACCACACCAAGGCAATTTCCTGTATGTGCAAATATACATGGCAATAAAAAGAATTCTGATTCTGATTCCTCTGCCTTTTTATTTTTCATCAGTTATCCATGTATGTGGAAATGTAAAGACTGTGAGAATTCATATTCAAGAAGATCTGAATTTATGAAACATTATAAACTTGATCATCATCATTATGGGCGGGGCCGTGCTTACCCCTGTACTTGAGAATGAGAATTGACCATGAACTCGCAAAACATGGAAATCTCTGCTGACTCAAGCAAATGCCATCCTACTGAAAAATCCCCACAGGAAGAAAGCTTTTCAGCGTTCAAGGGCCACATCTGCAACAACAGTAAACTTTCTACAGAGACTGATTGTTTTTGAACACATTGGGACACATGTAAAACAAATCGTGAATCTGTTGAATGCGGTTTTAATGATTGTTCATATAGAACAAATATTTACGGTGCTTTCAATACTCACAAATGGCGAGGACATAACCCCCACACAATTCATGATTTTAAGTCAGGAATAGTTGACGGACCTGTTGGTAGTTCTGCTGTGGCAGAATCTTTTGAAAGCGGTGCTACCGAGCAATCTGATGATGATATAACATCTGAAGAACTTACTAATGAAGACTAATGATGCCTCCTGACATGGAAAACTCTGGTTGAAGATGGAGATGGTCTATAACTTGATTGAGGGGGTGAAGGGGTGGAGGTGGGTCGGGAAATGTTGTGTGCTGGATGAGGGTAGAGAGCGAGAGAACATCACAACATATGACATCTTAAGACTGATAGAAGGAAGAGGGTGAAGGTTGAGAACTGTGATTGGATGTAAGTGGAGCAAGAGAAGTTGGATTTTTTTCCTAAATTACCCATTTAATTAATCAAAATATAGTGAAAGTTCCAGCAAATATGATTAAAGAATCTAAATCCACTGTTTTACACTGCAAACAATTATTTAAACTACCCAACTATTACACTTAAACATGCATTTTTATCATTTCAACTGCCATGAGTATTTAAATTCATCACCATTCATCTCTTAGTTTACAAGTTATACTTTACAGCTGTTGTGTCAGCCTTATCAACATTGCTTCAGCAGATTCTTCAGTTGTGGTCAGCATTGACATGCATTGTCTTCAGGAAATGCTCTTTCTAATTGTCCTCATTTGTTTTTTTTGTGTGTGCAGGATATGCAGGAAAATGAAGCAGCCACGGCAATCGTCAGTGGAAACGGGGACATTAAAATCATCATTGGTGGAACAGAGGTCTTCAGAGATGTGCCCACAATAGCAACAGCTGTTGCTATGTTCTTCGGGCTCGGGAGCATAAAAAAAACAGAGTTCCAGCAAATTGATCTGTCTGGATGCTCAAAGTGTTACCATCCATGCAAAAACAATAAATGCAAAATATTTTTGCGATACGTGGTGATCTAGATGTGCAACGGCACAAAGCCGCATGACTTAGCTATGCTTCCTCATCGTTAGCTAATGCTAGCTAGCCAAAGGTTTCGGAGATCATATTGGCCTGTCCTATGGGCCTTATTCTATTCTTGAAATTTGTTGTGTTCTTCCAACCTATTTTATAGTCGGATAACAGTGACTCATGTGCAGGACATCAGGCCTTCTTACGAACTTTTCATCATATCATTCTGCACTAATTTGGATGGACAGCATTTTTTCGTAGAAAGCTGGAATGAGATGGACCAAATCCATTTATTTGCATACTTTGGGGTTATTATCCTTGTTGGAGTTTTCAAATCAAAAGGGGAATCCACAGAATCCTTGGGAGATTCAGAAACTTGCAGAGAACTTTTACGTAAAATGTGCAGGAATGTGGGAGCAGAGGTGCTTGAAATGTACAATTCAACACTTTATGTAGTAAGATCACCACATATGTAATAAAAATGTGTAGCGGGGGGCGTTGTTTTTGCACAAGTTGTGTTCTAACACTAAATCTCAATGAATTTCAACGAGTCATTTTTATCTGTGTCCGAACAAAATGCAGCCCCAGACGGATTGATATTTTGAGATTAAATTTTTGCATTGCAATTTGATGCACCCGAACCTACGCTCTCAACATAAAATATCCAACACATCTGCAGTACACCCTTGAGTTTGTGCAAAAAGTCCTGATGGAGCTTGTTGGAAAAAAGATGTCCCCAAAAATGCATAGGCTGAGTACCCAGCTTTGCAGCCAAGAGCAGGCACAGTTGAGTTCCACTGTCTGGCCTGATTTAATGGCATTTCTACAACCAAGACTTTGTACCCTTTTATCTGGGGTTGGTGTTTGAAAAATAGACTTGTATAACTGCATTTCTGCTGCAGTATTGACAAAAGAATCTGCCTAAATTGTCACAGGCACAAGTGGGCATTGTGCTGAAACCTGGAGAGCACTGGTTTGTTTATTACAGATTTTTCAGACCAAGAGAGGGTCAGGAGCTACCTCACACGTTTGCAGGTTATGGAACTGTGACATAAGCATTATTTTTAGTACTCATAGAGTTTCACACAAGGACTGAGCTTGATGGTGTGAACACTATTATGCTACCTACACTATTATGCTACCTATGCTGATAGGAACTGGCCTACTTGGTTGCTAACCCTAACCCTAACTTCCTTATTTTCTATTCTCCTGACAAGTGTGAAACATCAACAGCATAACTACTCCGTCACCATGTCTCAAACAGTGAGATTAATATCATTGAAGGAGTCCTGATCCCCTCCCCCACTACATATTACCATGCACAGAAATACCTTGGTAACTGCACCCATGGTATGGTCATCCAATGCAGGAATGCGACAACCGGTGAAACGGTGGCTTTAAAAATCATCCAAAGCCTCGAAAACATTGACTGTGCCCAAGAAGAGGAGGTCCTCCTTCAAACCATGAAGAAGCTCCACTCAGACAGGTTTAACATCGTCAGAATGTATGAGTCATTCTTCTACAAGGAACATTACTGTCTTGTGTTTGAGCTCCTGGATAAGGATCTGCAGAAATTCAAACAGATCAGCCCGGGTCAACACCTTCAGCTGAAGCAGATCCGCCCCATTCTGCAGCAGGTTTGTTTTTTAAACTCAAGCTCTTAAGGTCAATGTATGCTTCTCCGTTTTGACGGACACGGACAGATAGGACCGCCTTCTCCTACGTGGAACGCCCTCTCCGGGCCTCTCCGTGGCTCCTCGGAGAGCTTTTCGTGCAGCTCTCATTTTTCTAACTACATGTCCGGCTGATGGTGGCTGGTTAGAGCACTTACGGCATGTGTGTACGGTCACATACTGTTATAACGAACTTTCATAACAGGGCTAGCGGGCTAGCCACCATGCTAACTGCGGTGGGAACAGCGCAAATACCCGCTGACTTTAATCCCACGGCTGTCATGACACTGTTTCTCAAAGTAGTTAGTATCGGGTGTCCCTGCTGACTGTGTGTGGAAGCTGGGGGGAAGCTAGCTGCCTCCGTGCAGCTTCAAACTGTTGCAGCTGTTGAATTAGCAACGCAGTTTTGAAACAAGACCGGGGAACCGCTGCGTTAAGACACGATAACATAAACATTTTGATCCGCTGGGTGTCACTCTATTCAGCAAAAACTGTCGCTTCATCATCAGCGTTTTTCTGTTAGCTGCCATCGTTCACTGTGTGTGAGGGGCCGGGAGGACGTAAATAATCCAGCGTGGACTTCGAATTTGTAGCGTGAATGGTGGATTGGTCGCTAAAAAGTGACTGTTACAGTTGTTGTTGATGAAATAGCTCATGATTATTATTATGCTTTTCATGATTTCAGCTAGCTACAGCCTTGGATTTTCTGAACAGCGCAGGGGCATTCATGCAGATTTGAAGCCAGATAACATCATTTTGGTGGATCATGTCAGGCAGCCACTCAAAGTTAAAGGCATTGACTTTGGAATATCCTTCGATGATCCTGAGGAAATGACCGGTGTAACCGTCCAGACCTTGTGGTACAGGTAAGTAACTGACAGCACATCTGTATACCGGGGACAGCTGTGTTTGCTGTTAATAATTGGACAAGTCCTGTAGGCTGGCATGTCAGTTTTATATCTCAGAAACTGACAGTAACAAGGAGTTTAGCAAATTTTAAACCTCAATAATATGTTTGTGTTTCTCATCCTATGGTCTGCTGAGATTCTGTATGAAGATCCTTTCAGCCGGAAAATCGATGTATGGTCTCATGGCTGCATTGCTACTGAGCTGTCAATAGACACACCGCTGTTCCGTGCCAATGATGAGAACAGCGAACAATGATGAGACTGATTTGACTTAAAACACAACAAACACGTACAGTTCTTCCAAGATGTTTGTGTATTTTCAAATCCATACACTTGATTATTATAGTGAAAGTTTCCGGTAGAAGTTCACTGATTTTTACTATTCTACTAATGAGACAAACCAGAGACACTTCATCCATATGTCTCAGTAATAGAAGTGAACCTGATGTACATGATCAACATTGTAAACTTGAAGTTAACTAACTCTCACAATTTTGTGTTTTTTCCACAGATGAGGCAAATTGCATTTGCAATTAGAGATCCACAGCATGAAGGACACCTCCTACCACATGCGTTCTGGCCAAGATATTGGATGGAAGGCAGATTTATGGTATCAAACAAGTTTACAACCATTTAGCTGGGTCCACTAGCTAATTATGGTGTCTTTCCTTCAGTCTGTGTTTCTTTCCCCTGTGCCATCCAGTGCCTTTTGAGCAATCTATCTCAATAAAACAATTCATTTCAGTCAACAGGTTAAATTCTAGTTTGAGATCACCAGCCTGGATGAATTTATAACAGCACAACGTCTTCATAATCCAAACACGAGGACATCTAACATGTTGGATTTCCTCATCTTGTTACAGGGGAATCATCCTGTCTGGGTAGAAGACGTCCAAGCTGAATATTGTGACCTACAATGCTTTTTTGACCTAAAGACACAGATGCTGATGATGAGTCAGTATGAAAGAATTACACCCAGCATAATTCTTCAGCATCCGTTCATCACGATGAGTCACCTTCAAGGTGGCACCTTCAACAAAAACAGCCTCTAGTAAGTCTGTGCTTAGATGTTCTGTTTAAGTCTGTGCTGTTGGACATTGGTGCAAAATATAAGAGATATAAGGTGATTAAGGTTTTTGGCTCAGCAGTTTAATTTGTCTTCCAGTGTGAAGTCATGTAAGGATCTAATGGACATCTGCCAGGATCAGAGCTCTGAGGATGGAGGACATGGAGACCAGGTGATCCTGCAAATGTCCCTGAACGAGGTCTCCTCCAGCAGCACTGTCAGCCCAGCCAAGGAGGGCAGCAAAGTGAATTCAAAGTCTGGTAACAGGTGAGTGTTTGAAATATCTTACTGTTGGATCATTTTATATTGTAGAAGAATAGTTCAACATTTTGGGAAATATTTTGGTAAATATTCTGTTTTTTTTAAAGAAGAATGCTACAACTCTCATTAACTATGGATCTGGAGCCAGGTGCATTTTAGAATGAGATTTTTTTAGAAATGTAAAATAACTGCTTTAGGATCAAGAGTTAAATCATTTCCTTATCGACATCAAGACCAGAAGACTCCCAAGCCAAGGTCAGAAGTAGTGAATGACTGGCAGCCATTAGAAAAATCACAAGTGGGAAAAGAGGATGAGAGAGAGAGAAGACTGTTGGACAAAACCGGTTCATGGGGAGAAGGAGGATAGAACTTGCCCTTTAAAAATCGACAGTTTAAAAGAGGCTGATGAACTAAAGACTAGAATGAGGAGACCGAACTGGACTTTCAAGATCTTAATTTGTGTTTTGTCTGCTCTTTTTAATTGATGTTTTCTTTTTGAAACGTCCCCTTATTAACGTATAAACAGATTGATTGTGAATTAATACATATGAAATAAAGAATTTGTCTTATCTGAGGATTTTCCACATCAAAAACTGCGGTATTATTGGATAAATCTCCAGCCAACGTAGAAGAGCTAGAGCTTGCTGAAAACCATACTACCCCTCCAAATGTTCAATGTTTTATTTCAGTCCTCTTAAAAATATTTCTTAATTATACTTAATTTGCTTTCACCTAAGTGCTTCCTTCTTGTTCCTTCCTTATACCGTAATTGCCACATTTAGTTTGCGATTTCTCTTAGTTGGGTGTATCTTGACATTGGGTCATGTCAATTCACATGATTTCAAGGGGGGATACCAGAAAGGGGCGGGGCAAGTGGCATAAGATGAATGTAGAGACAGCCTTGATAGGGTCCTAGACAGGGACAACAATCCACAGGTGTCTGTGGGAAGGGGGAAGGGAATACAAGAGAGTCTCACTGCACTTATACTCTTATCTTGCTGAAATCTTGACGGATTTACAAATGGTTTGGTTTCTTACAAACGTTATTAATGTGGTTATAATTCTGGATGCTTGAACATGTTGAAATCGCAGCTTTTCCCTCCGAAAAATGACTTAATCGTGCAGCTTAGTTGTGTACCACGGCTAGGCTAGGCTAGGCTAGTACCGAGTAATTTTACATTTATGGGAGAGGCAGAATTGTTCTTTCTTTTCAATATAACTTAAGCTGCACATGATTTAACTGAGTTTTCACATCTTGCATTATGATTTCTACAGGAAATTGCTGACTTTATTGCCAGTGGACAAGACCAGCTTATTCCTGGCTGCAACTGACCCCCATCTGTCTTTGACTCTTATCCCCACGCCTCAATTCTGTGTTACATTTACACACACTACAGTATATTGCATATTGCACATCCTCATTCTGTTCTGTTTTGCATTTATATCTTGTATTAATTTTGTTTTGTTTGTTTTATGTATAGTTATTTCTTTCTTAAGTGAAGTCCTTATTGTGTTTTTGTAGTACTTATTGTGTTTTTATTTTTTTGTTAAATGTATGCACCTTTTTTACCAAAGAAAAATTCCAGGTAGGTGTAAACCTACTGGGCAATAAATCCTTTCTGATTCTGATTCTGAAGATGCCAGACTTTTGTGCCGCCTACGGATGCTCCAATCGCCAATGTCTCGAAACCAGAACCCATGGGATCACCTTTCACCTGTAGGATATTACAATATTATGATTTAGTTTTAGGATAATCGTTAGGTACTCATTGGAAGTATGTACAGGAACAGCGGGGCTATGGCATAATAGTATTGCTAGATTGTTTGGACACCTTTTTATTGTTTTTAGTGTGGTTCTTATTCTTAATTTACATGCATACATACATAAATGAAAATGCGGGATGAAAATGTTGACAATAATTTAAATATCTCGGCACATTTCTCACTTTTTTTTAAGTTTTCCCAAAACCAGAGAGGAGGAGGACGTGGGAGGTTGCCCTAAGAAGGGACGGTTTTGTTGCTTCTGACAGGACGCTGCTCTGCAGTGAGCACTTCAGGAGTGAGGACATTGACAGGACGGGGCAGACTGTCCGGCTTAAAGATGGTGTTGTGCCAACCATTTTCAACTTTCCAGCTCATCTTCAAAGGGTATCGGTATCATTGACCAACAATAATTGAAGATGTATAAGATTTATTTATCAATATAAATATATAATTAAATGTCACATTTTAGTTTTTTGTTTCAGCAAGTTATATAATGTGTTGTTTATTACAACACATATGAGACACTCAAAACTTCTTTACTGTTTATTTTAGTCGGTAGCATCAAGAAGCACAACCACTTCTAGAAGGGCTGATGACAACCTGCCAATAGACTTGATGCCTGATGTTGTGAGTATTTGCATGTGTTATGTCACAAACTAATGAGAGCATCATATGGCTTGTTATATTTAATCCTTTATTTTGGTGGTACCCAGAAAGGTATATGATGGTGTTTGTAGTCTAAGAGCCCAATATTATTTGAGGTGTTACTCAGTGTAAAAAGTTTGAAAACCACTGGCTCACTTTATCTGTCACTCATACATTGGAATGAATAAACATCCGTGAACATTAAAACTACACATTTCAGATCTTCCGGTTCATCTACTGTCGAGGCAGGGCGTAGAGTACACCAAGGCCCAGAGAGATTTTGCCCTTACGCTCCATCTGCATGGTCCAAAGGCATATCACTACCTGAGAGCTACTCTGCATATTCACCTGCCACATCCCAGTTCATTACAAAGGTATTCTTCATGATGTCTAATTTTACACTGAATTACATAAAGCAGTACAGACAATATAGGGATGCTTGAGTTAGTGGTTAAATTGCTACGTTGTTAAATGTCTACTTTTTAATTATGCAAGGTTGCTGAGCTCTCTTGATGCCAGACCTGGTCTCAATAAAATTATGTTGGACATGCTGGAAAGACGGCGTCAGGAAGATGAGGTCTAATACGGATGTGTCACTCTGATGCTGGATGCCATGTCCATCAAAAAACACGTTCAACATCATCCTCAGACACAAACAATGTTTGGTTATGTGGACATGGGGGATCGATTGAATGAGATTCTTGTGCTTATGGTGGTTGGGCTTCAAGGTTATTGGAAAGCTCCAATTGCATATTATTTGACCAAGTCCCTCACACCAGAATAACAGAAAGTGTTAGTAGAACATGCATTAGAAGAGCTGCATCGTCGTCAGATAAGGGTGGTGTGCATGACAATGGATGGTCATGCATCAAATGTCAGTATGTGCTCCCAACTTGGGTGCGATCTAAAAGCAGACCCCTGTAAGCCCTTGAAGACCCATTTCCCACATCCAGTAACCCATGACAATGTTTTTGTTATGATGGACGCTTGCCACATGCTGAAGCTGACACGCAATATGTTGCAGGTAAATGCTCATTATTGCCTATCTTCTCTGGTTAACTGTTCTGCTTTTTATACATTTTGATACATTTTGTGAGTATTTACATAATTGTGCAGACTATGGTGCTTTACAGTTTATGTGTGCATGATTCTGCAGGCATACAGCCCAATTAGAAGCATAACTGGCAGTATCAATTGGAAGTACATAGTTCAGCTGAACAATATCCAAAAGAAAAGTGGACTACATGCTGCCAACCGAGTCACAGATAAGCATGTGAACTTTGCTAATCAGAAGATGAAGGTATGTTTGCGTGATGATTTATGAATAGAGGGCTGCAATAGAAATGGACTAGGGCTTTTTTGTGTTTTTATATTTTTTGATGATGTTTGTATCTTGTAGCGCCAATTTGCATTTCATTTCTCCTTATAAACTCATCAAGGTCTCCCTGGCTGCTCAGACTTTGAGTAACTCTGTGGCAGTGGCGCTCTGCACCTTGCAGGACCTGGGCTATGCAGAGTTCAAAGATTGTGAGGCTACTTCAGAATTAATTAAGGTAATGTAGTTAGGGATTTGCATCATTGACCAAAAATATTTCCCAATATTCTACTGTTCTTACCAACATTTGAGTGATAATTGCCTTAACCCCTTTAACCCTTTAACACCCACCCTCCCTTTGTAGTTGATCTGTTTGTCAGCTACCCCAAAACTAGGGTGGTTGTTAAATATGAATGCCACCAGGATTAACCTGTTAACTTTTTCCTTTTCTTTTTTTTACATTTTTGGCATCATTTACGATTAAATAATTATGACCCTTCTCAAATTCAACAATATGCAAGAACTTGGTTAAAACTGTTTATACCTACCACATACTTTCCTCAAAAGCACCCTTATTGTCACATCTCAGATTTACAGGTTTAAAGCAATGCAGCAATTTAATTTGAAAAAGCATAGCCACAGAGGAAATGGAGAGAAATCAAACTATGCCTCATACTTGGGTGTTTACTATCTGATACCTGTTGACACTAAGTTATAGTGATGATTTTCAGTTAATATATATATTTGTTTATAGATAACAGACAGGCTGTTTGACATCTTGAACAGTCGCAATCCCAGAGCCAAAGGGTTCAAAGCCCCCTTGGTTCTAGGAATTGGACAAGCACCAGGGAGTTCTTGATAAAAGCCAGGGGGTACTTGCTCACTTTGAAGATGGACGATGGCAAACCCCTTTACTAGTTTCAGCATATTGATCTGTCTGGGTGCTCAAAGTGTTACCATCCATGCAAAAACAATAAATGCAAAACATTTTTGCGATACGTGGTGATCTAGAGGTGGAACGGCACACAGCCTTATCTTCGTCTCCAGTAGCCAAATATCCGGGCGCTCGTATCTATGTATTTTGACCAAAATTTGTTACAGACATTTCATTAAGACCACAAAGAACCATATCAACTTGTGATAAAATGGGCATAATATTTTCACTTTAAGTAGAAATTATGGGTATCGATTGAAGATCACACCAATGCAGCAGGCTGCCTTCACCCGCGGCCTGATCGAGGAGTCAGGTGGCAATTTGGCAAAGGTCTCCACATCCTACGCAACAGCAGACCGAGCGCGCCGCCACACGCTGCAGGCCATCAGTGAGGAACAGCACGAGCAGTGGACACCACCTCCCATGTGCACCCTGCACTGGGACAGCAAGTTGACGCTGATGCTCACCAATCCGCATCAGGTGATCGGAGATGCGGAGCGGCTCAAACTGCTTGGTGTGCCAGCATACATGAAGGGAACTAACCAGCCTTGCGGAATGATCATCGCCCGGCTGACATGCAGCTGCAGGGGTGGTGCTGCACCCTTCACGTTGTCATCATGGCATCTGACACCACTGCGTCAAACATTGGCCATCTCACAGCAGCCTGCATTGCTATCCAGCTCTCACTGGGTCGACCACTGCTCTGGTTTGTGGGCCGGCACCACATTTTCATCGACCTCAAGGTGGAGACGTATTGCTCGCCAGATGTTACATTGTTTACACGGCTCTGGGACAACTGGGACCTGGTGCCACATAAGGACAGCAGCCCATTGTCCCGCTACGTTCCTGACGAGGCCGAACCACCGTTCCTGGGCAAGTTGCATGCTGAACTTATTGCGTGCACTCCAGGAGTGCTTGACTACGAGCGAGGCGACTACCGCGAGCTGGCCTTGATGGAGCAGCACATTGCGTTGCTTCCTCAGGGGACCGTCACAACGTGGCAGCAGGTGCGGAAGATTCAGACCTTTGCCAACTTCATTACGCACATCTACGCAACGTGGTTGCTGACCTGTCACACGGCCGTAGATGCCGCATGGAATGACCTCACACTCTACCACCACCTGTACGCGTACAAGTCTGTTGACGAACGCATTGCAGCATCAGCGATCGAGGCACTGGAGAGGCACCTATGGTACCTGACAGGCGAGATGCTGCCTCTGGCACTCTTCAGCACCAAGGTGCTAGTTGGCGAGCTGCGCGCACTTGCAGATGCCATCTTGGAGCACATGCCGGCTGACCTCCCCATGCGAGCCCTACAGCTCCGCTTTCGCACTGGCTTCGGCAAGCCAAAGTTCCCAACCCTCTTACCGACCACCAGCTTGGCTGACCTCGCCAACCCATACTGCTGGTTCGGCATGGAGAGGCGGTGGTCTAGTGGCAGAAACTTGGACTATGGGCAGAGAAGGTCTCTGGTTCGTCTCCACGGAGAAACAACAAAAGACGAACCTGGATTGATCTGTCCAAAAATCCAAGATTCTCCCTACCCTGTCTAGTGCCCCTGAGCAAGGCACCTTACTCCCCCAACATCTGCTCCCCAAGCACCGTACATGGTCGGTCACTGCTCTGTGTGTCCTGCACCAGATGGGTCAAAAGCAGAAGTTAAATTTGCCTACCTGCATGAGAGTGCCTTTGCATGTCTGTGCATGTGTTTGGGATGAATAAATGCATCTTAATCTTAATCTTAATGCACCAGCAGCACATCGATCCAGTCTTTCTCTCACTGGATGTAGAGGATTGGGCTGCCAGTGAAGAATTCTAGATGGGTGCTGTGAATGTACGTGCCATCAATATTGTAAATGACTGTGCCAAGCGTGGCGTCAAACTCACATCAGACTTTGTTGCAGGAGCGAGGAGCACCTGCAGAATGTGCTGCAGGCAGTTGAGCATGACCGCTGTAAACAGCCAAATCTACGCCACTGCAAGCGCAAGCTAGACCAGGACTAGGACTCAATTTCAATGTTGTTCTTTTTGTTTTTCAATAAATAAATGTTCTATGTTCAAAACCAATTTCTCGTTTTTTTCAATTGCCTAGGAAAACACCCAAAACGGCCCATTTATATATTTTTCACATGCTGTGTTCTACCTCTAAATCTCAATGAATTTTCCCAAAACTTTGCATAAGTCATTTTTATCTGTCTCCGAACAAAATGCAGCCCCAGACAGATTGATATTTTGAGATTTAATTTTTGCATTGCAATTTGATGCACCCTACCCTTTATCGAACAAAGAGGTCTTTTAAAATAGTGACTGTTCAATTAGTGATGCACTGACACCATTTGTTGTCGCCAATACCCAGTACAAACTCTTAATTATAATTAAATTATCAGAATGAGACTGATGATTTGGAAAATAAGGGTTTATTTTATTCTTCATTAGATGTGTACAAGTAGTCAATTTACAAATCATTAAATTATCACTGAAAAACTCTACCGGTTTCAGTGCATCCCTCAAATCCATGATAGAAGTTCAACAAATGCTCTGTTCTCTTGCTTATCTAATATCTTTTGCATCGCGTTCAGATGCTCTGTCCTCCTGTCTGCATCGAGTTCATAAGATGCTCTGTCCTGTAAGATGTTCTGTCCTTTCTGCATCGAGTTAATGAGATGCTCTTTTCTGTCTGCGTCAAGTTCATAAAGTGGTACGTATTAGATATTATTCCTATGATTCTATCCTGCTCCAATGTGTTTGCTGACTGCAAATTTGTCTGTGTTCAAATTGTCTTGTATTCAGTTTTTTCTCCCCAGTTATTGGTGTCATAACGGTAGGTGTTGCATGGTCTGCATGTTAAGTGAATTGATTCAAGAAGGTTTAGTCTCCTAAAAGTAATTTGAATGATCTTAAAACTTACACTGATTATACTTTAAGGTCAGGGATGCAAACTAGTCAGTTTTACCCCCCCCCCCCCCCCCCCCCCAATGGCAATGAAGTGAATTGTTTGAAATGTGGATTTGTGTCTGCCGTGACAAGTGCTGCACTGGGAGCATTAACTATTTTCAACATATACTATTAGTTTGCATCCCTGCTTTATTGTGTCCTGTTTTGGCAGAATCATCATGGTAATACAATATTTGCTTTTGAAGGTTCCTCTCTGTCCTGGTCTACATCATAAACATTGACACGTTGCTGGCGATGGTTCCTGTGCTGATTGAAGGACAGCGATATGTCTTGACCTACAGATTCAGCCAGGACCACTTGGAAATTCTCTTTAACTCCATCAGAGCATCCGGTAGTGTTCATAATTTGTATTTACCAACCGCAATACTTGGTGACACAAAGCTTGTATTTTTTCAGTTGGTTGGTCCATATGTTTTTTTTTTTTCTGAATTGTTTGATAATGTCATTCAACTTAATTTATTTGGAAAGATATTTCAGGGGTGGCTAGTTGTCTTTTATTTTAAGCATCAAACATTTTATATTATATCATATATTGAATATCTGTGTAATATACTTGGATATCTTGTGTTTTTTTTAAGGTGGCTGGAATAACAACCCTAATGCCAGCCAGTTCAAGTACATCTTTAGGAAGCTGATGGCCCGGTGTGGAGTTGTTAAACCATGCCGAGGCAATGTGACAGCGCAGGATGAGACAGAGTCCCTACCAGCAGTCATCGACACCTCTACAAGCCTATCGGCTGTAGATATGTCCTTTGCAGCAGGAGGAGAAGAAGATCTTCCATACCCGTTTGCTGACATTCCTGCCCTAGTACATGACCACAGCTACCTTCCCGTCCGCTTCTATGGTCTTGTGGACAATGCTCTTGTGTACATTTCAGGTAAAGGCTGACTGAATGTCAATTTTGCCTATAATCGAGTTTCGGACGATCACAGCCCATCAAACTGCTGGAGGTCATGTACATTGTACGGAAGAGGATCGGGTCAGAGGATGTGTTTGTGCTTGGGGAGCACATCGCCGACACGCAGTATGGCATAGAAAGCCACCACCATATGCTGCTGACATTAGTTGTGTCACTGTTTTTTAAAATAAGGCTACACCACATCGCTTAAATTACTACACTGAACTTACAGAGCAACAACATGCGACAGAAGCTCAATAAAACAGTCCTTTTCAAAGGGCATTAGCCAAATGTTACCACAGTTTTACAGAACTGATCTTTGCACCACACTTTTGGTTCCCTGCGCTGTTTTACCGATCAGCGTCAAACATTGTTATTTACAGATGTACAGCTAGGTACTAAGCAACATATCGTAAGAAAGCTACGATTTTTCTGATTTCACTGATGTAAACAATTTCAAGATCCGATCACCACAGCCGGTACAATCAACGTCTCAGTCAGACCCCAAATAGAAAAAATAACGTTCACAAAGTCGATGCGACTCACCTAAGAATCACCATTATCATATCATATCAGCGTTTCAGGCGATTATCACCAGCCTCTTTAGAGGTTAGTAAATATTATAGATTTGTATTGATTTCACTGTTTTTTGGGTAATTTTTTATGTCGGTCCTCCATCTGTATATCTCCACAGTAGTCTAGCTCTCTCTAGAGGGTGGGAATTTCCAACATACAGCATTTCTTTATGTATATTTGTAAATGGACATCTTGCACCTTTTTTTTACTGCAAAGAAATGTCACTTTTATAAAAAGAATATTACTAATATAATACAATAATTTGAATTATTACTTGTTTAAACTAAACATGTAATAATTCAAATTATTTTATTGTATTAGTAATATTCCTATTATAAAAGTATACATAAGTCTCATGTTGCCATTCTGTATGTTGAGTTTTAATTGCCTATATATTGATTTAACATAAAAATCTTGTGCATGTGTGTATTTATGGCCCCATCTGTTCTGTTTAATGTTATTTTCATATGAAAACCCATGGTTATAATTATAATTATTCATAAGTATACATCTCTGTAAAGGGTGGGGATTTTCAACATGAAGCATTTCTTTATGTATATTTGTAAATGGAACTCTTACACCTTTTTTTTTACTGCAAATAAATGTCACTTTTATAAAAAGAATGTTACTAATATAATACAATAATTTGAATTATTACTTGTTTAAACTAAACATGTGATAATTCAAATTATTTTATTATATTAGTAACATTCCTATTATAAAAGTATACATATATCTCATGTTGCTATTCTGTATGTTGAGTTTTACTAGCCTATATATTGATTTAACATAAAATCCTTGTGCATGTGTGTATTTATTGCCCCTATCTGTTTAATGATATTTCCATATGAAAACCCATGGTTATAATTATTCATAAGTATACATGCGGACGTTCGACTCCAGTGGCCGGCAACGCGGACGAGACATCTAGTCTTTATATATATCTATGATTGTTCCAGCAACGGCCTTCGCCAAAACAAATAAGATTGGGATTGTTTGGACTTGCAAGTAGCCGCAGTCCAATTTGCGCATCTACTCTTTCTCCACTTTCACCCATTTTTCCAACCGGTCTCCGAATCGATCATCAATCATGAGGGGCAGCCTTAGGGGGCTTTTGACAGCTGTCCCCATTTAATTTATTTTTTGATAAACCAGGGCAACGCCTAATCCAATCAGCAGAAAGCCTATAACCATGGTTCCGAATAGGTAGAAGTCTTCAATGTCCTCCATGGAAAGGGCCGCTAGGCACACGACACACCACTTCTTCCACACGTCCATCGAGTAACCAGCTGCGAACGTCCCGGCAGGACAGACTGGTTCCCCCGAACCAGAGTTCCTCATCGAGAAGATGATGTAAATTGCAATGAGAGACCAACTGATCAAATCCATGATTTTAAGTTCGTAGAGCGGTGTGGAGAGAGTCAAAACAAGACAAGACGAAAGGAGCCAAGAAGGGAAGGTTAGGGGGAGGAGAGGGAGAGAAAAATTTGACCGCCTTCGAAGAGAGCCAAGAGAGAAGTGTAACATTAGCCTTTTTAGCCTAGTTAGTTACCATGGTTACAAAGGGTTCTTTGGAGTCTCCAAATGGCCTTTGTGGAAAACGCCTAGACATGCGCTCAGGAAAATAATCTGTAAAATATTCATTTTCTGTGGTATTGTTATCAATTTTGAACTTTGGCTATTCAAGGCTTCATGCTAGGGTCCCATTGTGTTTTCAAGCTCATAAGTCCCAGCTAGAGTCATCTGCAGTTATCTGCTTACCAAAAAATATTCAGGCGGAAATAAAAACCTTCTACTTCACTGGGTTCCAACTATTCTTACTCCATGCCAGTAGCACTTAGAGCAATTCTGAGGAGAGTTCAGAATGTTACCTTTCAAAAGAGATCTAGACCATGCAGTTACTCTAAATGGTTCAAGAACAACTTTCAATTTACAGGCGTTTTAGGCAAATCTCACCCACCGCTTAAGAGGCTCCTGAGTCCTGACCATTTTCTGAAGCCTTCATTGCTCACAGTATTTATTGGACACGTCTTTGGCCAAATAAAATGCGATTGCATCCGTTATTTCAGTGTGTCTTCGGGAGGTGGATGGATACACTGTCGCGCTATGCAGGGTCGTTTATGATTTCTCTGTTGATATAGGAAATGGACGGAGATTCAGTGAGGTAAGCTTTGGCCTTAATGCATTCGTCATACTGTGGTTTGTGGTGATTTTTCAGGTGGTTGAACAAAGTAGTTGTATTGCTATGCAATGCAGACACAACTCTAACGCACTCTGTGCATATGATTTGTTCTTGGTTAACATCACTTTCCCTAAATGCAAAAACTTCCACACAACGGATGACTAGCTCCTCGCCTCTGCTCCTGATAGTTGATATACCTTTCAAACGACCGTCTGCTCTCTACTCTTCTACTAATACCAGAATCGTACGCAGACAGAAGTTTTGTTGAGGCTGCCACTGAAGGGTGCACGCATGACACCTCCCATCTTGTTCTCTCTCTGGTGGTTGGCGACTGTTAATTGACGAAGGCCTTGATTTGATATGTAGCAAAGCATGCATTTTAAAAGTCAATATCGCTGACGATCATGCTCATTTAATTGTGGCAGCCAAAATCGTGATCGCGATTAAAAAATGTGTTTAATTGTGCAGCCTAGTTGGTATGGCTTCCATCGTAACTATGAGGTCTGTTGAAGTTGAAGCAGTGATAAATGAATTAACGTTAGCAACGCTAGCAGTAACGTAGACATAACTAGCTTCAGCTGTCGCACTCGTACTGGGTAGTGTAACAACGTTAGCTAGGAAGGTGTTGCCCAATGATCGATGGACAACCGCTGTCTGCCTGCCGTGAAGGATTTGTGGCTAGCGCCTTACATATGTGACCGGATAATTGGCTTCGGTCATTTATCTTTTTACAGGCTGAACCGTAAGCCTCCCGGTCATTCACAGCCACGGGCTTCAACCAGGGCTTGAAATGCTCGTGTTCCAACCACGACTCTGCGAATTTACACTTCCCCATTGCCTACTCCTTTACAGCCCAATAAAGAATTATTAGTGCAATATTTGCATCCTCTATACGGAAGACGCGATAACGACAAGTGCTTTTCGTGCCGCGGCCTCTTGCTCTGAGACAAACATTGCCTAACTACGCTGCTCAAGCCCCTTCCCCGCTTGAACGCCTGGTATTTTGTTGCGCTGTTGTGGGTACTAGAATAAAGTAACACACATAAACTTTTAACATTCTCTAGACAAAAATGTGTAGCACTTGTCTGGGGCTAGTATTAGAAAAAGCAGTAAATATCTACCTAGATTCGAAGGAGAGGTAGGCTTATGACAAAGAACTAATAACCTGTTTATTGACTCACAATCATTCACTGAACAATCACAGTATAAAACAGTCAAAAAGAACAGTAAATTATATAATTCTTGTAAAATTATTCAGTCCTTTCCGTGTGTGTATGTACAGTTCCCAGGATATAGCTATATCCTGGGAACTGTAGCACACACTATCCATGGATAGTGTGTGCTAGAAGTTTCAACAGTTCCGTTCTGGTCCGGGTCTTTATGACTCTAAACTCAGTACTACCTGTCTACCTGACAGGTAGTACTGAGCAGGACTGGGGTCTGATGTCTTCTCGATTAACGATCAGGTTTGATCTGGATCATACGCTTGGCCAGATCGCATCCACGATCTAGGTTTAGCTTGCCATCTCTGTAATGTTCTGTCATTTTAGTTTATGGATTTCTGTCTCTTAGATTTCTGATTCCTGTTTTATTTTGTAATCTTGCTTTCCTGGTGTTTCTGTCTTGACTTCCTGTTGTCGTCCCAATCCTAATGTGTTTCACCTGTGTTTAATTGCCCCTGCCTTCCCCTGTGTATATAAGCCTCTGTTCTTCTCTTTGTCCTTGTCGGATCGTTTGTTGTGCTCACTGGTTTGTTCTTGCCTCTTGTGTCACTGCGCTTCCTTCTTGTGTTGTTGCTCTTCTTGTTCTGGTTGTTCTTGTTGTTCCATGGTGTTGTTCTTCTACCCGCTGTCCTGTGTTTCTGTCCTGCCTTGTCCTGATTCCCTGAGCCTCTTCACCTTGAGTCCCTTGTAGCTTCCTTGTGTTTTTGTACTCTTCTTGCTTTTCAGTTTTTCCACTCCTAAGTGTTTATGTTTTGTGTTTTTCCAGTTAAAGCCTTTTATTATATTAAATACTCTTTTTGTTGAATATGTCTGCAGCTGGGTCCATCTCCCTTCTTCAAACCTTTACAATCTCAGCATTCAGATTCTTCTAATGTGCATAAACATAAAAAATCTGCACAAACGGCAGAATAATCAGTGTCTGACCCTTACCCTAACCCTTCTATTTCTAACATAAGATCTCATTAACTTATTTTCTATGTGTGTAACCATTACCTGGATGCATTTTCAATGTGCTTCATTAAATAATTATATACAAATCAAAACAAAGTCATTTCACATCACTAAGGAAAGTGCTTACCGGTTTTACACATCTTTTTTCAGTAATATGTTATATGATAACATCATTATTATATAATTTAATTTATACTTGACTTAAACATGAAAATGATATACAGTGTAACCTGAACTTCATTTATGGTATACATAACTTCACTACTAACATAAGCTGCATGGCTGAACTGTAAACACTTAAAGCCACACATCCTATCACATTCTAAATCACAACGCTGACTAACCGTGCCAGTCAGTCAAGGGTTAACATTTACTCATAATATTAAAACATGGTGTTAACTATTATAACAGGTTGCTAAAGTTCATTGGAAACATTAATAATCACTATATTATTACTCCGATTGGTTTTAAACAGGTAATCCTTCAAATAGCAACTTAACATCTATATTAGTTATTTCCCCAGTTCGCTAGCATGATGCTAGTAGTGACTAGCTATATGTGCTGACTCACCGGAGTTTCCAGTGTTAGATTACTGTATGTAATCACTTCGGTTGAAACTCTGAAGTTGGACATCTAGATGGGAAATAACCTTATCAGTATAATTACACTTGGCTTATGGTAATATTTCGAGTGTTTTTATCTTATTTCATACCGAAATCCGGGAGCTTCTCTCCCTATAGGTGTATTGATAAAATCTCAGGAGCAAAAGGGTTTCTTGTTCGTGGGGAGTTCCATTGAACGAAACGCATAGGCGCCCCCTTTTGGTGGGGAGTTTTACAACTCCTGAGGTTAGTAGCCTTAATTTCATATTATATATATTATTATATATATAATATATAATTATATTATTGCATTTCAGGTGGTTTCCTGGGCTTAAAGTGTTAAATTCTGGTGCATATGTTGCTATGTGCCAAGTCACTATATATGCCCATATAGGGAACCTCAGTAGTTCGTATATTGTCCCGCAGACATTGCTCCTACAGCGAATGACCACACCGCGGCGGTGAATGGCGCACATAACAGTTTCACTAGGTAGCATATTCTCCTGCAGGCCAATGCGCCTACGGAGAATGGCCACACCGCGGCGGTGAATGGTGCACACATAGTAGATACCAATCTGTACGTCAGGCTTCGAATTTGTGCAGTTTTGGGGGGTTACAAGTATTTGCTCATAACTTCCATCATTCCTGTGTAATCATATTGGGGAGTGATTAAGTTGGAGTCTAGATGCCAAACACTAAATCTGTTGTAATAAATATATTACATGATCGATCGTTAGTTGTCTGACTTAAATAATGTATATGGTAGTGTTGTGTCATTCGTGAACGATTCGTTCGTTTTGAACGAATCGTTACAAGGACTCGGGAGTAACGAGTCCTCTCAAAGAGTGATTCGTTCATTTTCTCGTGGCCGCGCATCGGGACTGTTGCATAGGCTGCTGCAGGTCACGTGGAAAATGATCCAAAGACTTGTATCCGGCAGATGAACGAATCACTGATCCGAAGACTCTGTTGGCAGAAGAACGAGTCACTGATGTGAAGACACGGTCGTGAGGTGAACGATTCGTTCATCTGCCGGGTACGAGTCTTTGGATCATTTTCCAAGTTACCTCATTCCCTATCGCGGGACCGCTGTTAAAAAGCAGCCATGACTGACATGTTTTTAAGAAAACCTCTATTATATACAGTAAAACATGACGGTTTGTATGGTTTTAAATTGTCATTTATAGTCACACTGGCATTTAATTATCACGGGAAATAATTACACTGCACTAAACTGTAAGTGTAAATGTAAAGTGAAAATAACAAAACCAGTCATTATGACTTTTGAATAGGGCTGAACGATATGGGGAAATAATCTAATTGCGATTTCTCCCCCCCCAAATATTGCGATTAAGATTTAATATGCGATTCTTTTATTTTATCCTCTCTTCCCCCCAAAAAAACGTAATGAATGATTTAAATATGACCAACACAATATTAGATACTGTACAATATTCTTTCCCACATTTTTATTTAACTGCTCATGTTCAAGTGTAGGAATGAGGCGTTGATATAGTCAGTGGATCAGCAGCAGTTTAAGCTCTGTGTCCGCGGATGCGGCGGGCCAGCTGGATGTGCTGGCAGCGTGGGGATCAGCAGCTCCGTAGATCCCCGTTCATGTCCGGGTGGACGTGCAGCGGTATGGAGGCGCCGGGCCGCAGCAGGAACAGCTGAACACCTCCGTCTCGCAGATGTGCATGTAGGTGACCGGGGGGCTCTGGAGCCCCGCAGCCCCGGAGCTCGGCTTGCTTTTCCGAGGAGCGATTTTCCCGTCCGCCGCCCGCACCTTGGTCACCGGCGAGATGAGCTCGCTCTGTGTGGCCGACACGTTGGCCGAAGACTCTGTGGGCAGGTGAACGAAACACGTCGGGAGTTGAACGATTCGGTCATCTGCCGGGTAGGAGTCTTTGGATCGTTTGAACATGTTGAAATCGCAGCTTTTCTCTTAATCGTGCAGCTTAGTTGTGTATCACTTTTTATTGTTTTTAGTGTGGTTATCTTATTCTTAATGTCAGACATGAATACATACATACATGTAATTACAATATGATAATTTAGATGTGGAAGTTTTACTCAAATCCACTTTTTAGAGTGTACCCATCAGTAGGACTTAAGATTTGATTAAACTTAATTGAATTGGGTGTTACCAATGGAAGTAATTCAATTAAGTTGGTCCAACTGATTTCTTTTTAGAGTGCAGAAATAAGAGATACATGAATCATCTTCAGAGCTGTACATAGTACGTCGGTAATTTCTTCCACCTAGACGCTGATTCACCTCAGTGTGTCTCACTAGCTCTTGGCCACACATATCGATTGTGTTCTTCCTCCACTCAGCAGCCAGGTCAATAGGAAAGCTGTACCTCAGGTGTGCAGCAGCCGTCAGTAACCAATCCTGTCATACCGGTTTACAAAAATAGTCAACATTCTGTGACTCCTCTTAGAAGTGGTTAAACATCACACTATGAAAACTTTTTCAAAGCATTTCTTTTAAATATATAAATTGTCCCTGAATACCGACCAGAGATTTAAGATATCATTTTTGGCCACTTTTCAAAATCTGCTTGTTCAGATTCCCCAAACCTTCAGGCTGAAAAATAAAGGCTTCATCTTTACTGCTACTTTCCTACGTCAGAAACAAATTGATGTGAGCAGAATATATTGGTGGTCCGTCATGCTGACAACTGTGTAACTCAATATTCTCCCCAGTGTATTTTAGCATTGCTCCATTAGAAAGGTGGTGTTTAGCATTCAACTCAGTCTGGATCTTGTGTTTCTGCTCAAATCTCAAGTAGAGCCTGAGGCCCATATATTTATCGGTAATGATTCCTCAGATGTTATTATCAAACCCTTATGACAAATAAATGTAAAAACTTGTAGAAAATGTATACTTTTTTTACTGTAAAACACAAATAAACATATTTCCTGCAATGTTGAAACAAAAAATATACTGATGTGTCTGTGAAAGACTCATATCAGATGATTTTATTTGGCCAACCAGTAAACCCTACACCAACAGGGGACACTGAGGTCCCTTCTGCCTTCGGCCCCCAAAGTCCCTTAAACGTGTCTGTGTGAATACATGCTGTTGTTAGGTATAGAAGATCTATAAGTGTAGAGACTTAATGTTACTGGCTGTACTCGGGCTGGTGGTATACATTGGTGAAATTGATGTGCACAGGAAAATATGTTTTACTGTTAAACATCTAATGAACAAGTGAATGCTAGATTCTGTAGTTTGGGTTTTTATTTATATACTCTCATGAATATACTTCAAGCTAAACGAAACACACAATTGTTTTACAATTTTACAGAATTTCAAATGATTTATTCAAAAGGTTTTTGATCTCCTGACAAGACATATGATCAGAATCTGATAACAAATTCTCAATGACTCTTATTATAACTGCTCAAATGTTTCCCTCTTGTGGATTTCTGGAGCAATGCACATGGAAAACATTTTCAACACAGACATTTCTGAAGCAGCCGGGTCACAATAGCACAAGTCTGATTCAACTCTAGTGTGTATGTGTGTGGACACAATTAACACAACTGATTCATCTGAGAGAGGAAAACTGGTCTCAATTTCTGGTTTCCTATAACCTCAGACACAGACACACACAGACGCACACACACAAATACACACACAGACACACGACCTGCAGATGCAAATGCCTTTTGAAGTAAATAGCATCAAAGACCTGGCTGTCGCTCCGAGTCTCCAGGTGAAAGCTGCCATCTCCACAGCACTAATACAATAAAACCACATTTCAGCTTCATTATGTCAAAAGAGATCTGACATCTGGCAAAACCCACATGATCGTGATATTACATGCAAGACAATGTGTGTACATGGAGCTGTGTGTGTGTGTTTGTGTGTGCGTGTGCATGTGTGTGTGCGTGTGAGACTGTCAGCGCTCACATCTGGAGCCCAATCCTGGTGAAGGACCAGAGAACCAGAGCTGAGATCAGATCTGCCTCTTTCTCTTTATTAGAGTTCTCTGGGACCATGATTAATGAACGCTCCGTCTCGGTTTGACCAGCTTTCACCCTCCTTGTGCCAGCTCAGAACTTCAGCCCATCCATCTCGAGTTGCTCTGGGCCCTGAAATCACAGCATGGTCAGAGGTCTCGAGTCCGTCATCACCAGATCAAATGGCTGCTGGATGGAAACGGACAGGGATGACGTTCAGGCTGCAGGATCAAGTAAGGAGGGACACAGGCAGAGAAAAAGTGTAATTTAATATTATTTTTGAGGGAGCTGAAACTTCACTTTGATTTTTATAGAGCAGCTCAACATAAAATCTACTTTTTTTGTTTTTAAATTACTGAAGTTAAGACTGCCCACAAGACCCCAGAAATGTATGTATGTATAATGTATGTCAAAATATTAAAACTGAATTTGATTCCTATGATTTTTTTAGCCTTCAATAGGTACTCAAATTAAACCATTGGAGACCCTGCTCTCAACAAAAGCCAGACTACCCTCTCTTCCGAAAGCATCCGAACACTAAGGGCATGTTCACATATGTCCAAATGCTAAGTGAATATCAAGGGTCAGTTTCCAAAAGGATAAGTCCACAACATAGTCCGAAATCAAACCACTCATTCACTAACACCTAATTTACAATATAGGGTCTTCTATATAGCGCAACATATAGTGAGCTCATCAGAAAAAGAAAAAACAACTTTCGGACACTGAACTAATGACGTCTTTCTCGCAGGATAACAACAACAATAATGTCAGCTGGTGCAAAATCCCATAATATATTTAAAATTCACCAAACTTTCGGACCACCACTACAAAATGGAAAACTCACAATATGTAATATTACTTACAGTAATAAGTGAGTGATTTCAGACACAGCCAACATGTTTGTGTGACAGTGCCCATATTTAAACTCAAGCAAGTGATGGGAATTTCATAAGGTCCCTTTCACACATATATGAACGCATCAGTGGCGTCCCGGTTAAATTCTAATCAGCGTGAGAGGGGAGGTGAAGAAAAACATACCTTTCTTGTGGCGAAGCAAATCGCAGAGAGACTTTGCATGAAGAGTTCAGCTTTGGTCAACTTTGACCCGTGATAATCGCTTTGCATTTGTGCATGTGTGACCATGGCCCTAAGAAAGCACAATACGAATTGAACTTGCAGCGTATCATGACACACAGAGCTGCTCTCCACCACGCTGTCCCTGCTGTGCATTTGCAGGGACAGCGTGGTGCATGGCTGCAGCTGCAGGGAGGACCAGTGAGAGCTACAATGAAGATGTGCTAAAGACCGCGAGGCCCAAATACTCCAGAGCAGCTGTACTCAGTGTGCCTCTCTCTTCTCCGAGTAAACAATGAGCCAGGCCACTCTAAGCAAAAACACATGACACTCGTTCCTATTCAAACTATCGCCATTGTTGTGTTTGCTGACAATCCTTTCTGCAAGAAACACATTTGTTTTTTGAAATCCACAAAATGTCGGGAGAGTTTGAGGATGCTGTGAAAGGCTGCTATTAGTGGTGTGTCAACCCTGGAGGATTTCAGAGCTTTCAAGGTCCACATTTTATGTTCTGTGCTTTCTTTAGGAGGAAATAAAAACGAAAGTGGGCACGTTCCCAGTCCAGTCCAGATTAGAGCTATTGTCTGAAACATTGCAGAGGCACTTTGATGTTGAAAATCATCAAAATTAAAGAAAGTATTTTCCCTCGACGTTCATAGAAGGGACACAGTTTTCCCATAAAATATATTCTGAGTGGAGAAAAGCACAGCTACTGCAAAACCTTTCTCTGTAGTTCTCTCTCTCTTATTTTTTAACTGTGCATGGGCAGTTTCACACAGGATTTCAGGCAAATATGTAAAGGTCGAACATGTGTTATATAGACTACAGTGTAACGTAGATAAAAACACTCAGCAGGCAGCGCACCTCTGTCAAAGCCCAACAATCCCTTTTTGAAACCCAAATCTAAATTCACTAGATCCAGACAGTCATATGGATCTGCACCAAATTACACACACTCTAAATATTTCATGATATGTTTTTAATCAAGATACGTAAATTCTTCCTTGAGAAATCAACAACATTTTGAAAAACGCCCTACATCACAGTTAAAGAAAGTGAAATGAAAGTACTAGATCCGCCCTCTGATCCGGAACTGCACCAAGATTTAATGGGTTCTTTCCTGACTCAATTTCCATGGTTTTCCATCCAGTATTTTCTGCATAATCTTGCTTTGAAACAAACAATGAAACAAACGGGGGTGAAAACATTGGAAATGTGGGTGTCAGAAATGTAATTCAGTATAGTAAACTCTAAAAAAATCCAGAGAGAAGTATCAAATTTAAAATCGAAGGGGGCATCAGACCTGGGAATAGTGTGGTGAAGTTCTCTCTCACTTATTCTCACACCACGTTTTCGCTGTTCGACAGTTAACTGTGGATAACTTGGACCAACAACATTGAATCACTACATGACTGCAGCTTGAGCCATGTTTTTTCTCCTCTGCTTGGCATTTGTCCCCAGTCCCAACAGCCTGCTGCATGAACGTACACACCACTCCCAGGCAGCCAGCCGGCTACGTCGACTCTGCATCACCTCGCCTCTGTTCGCCTGCCAGAGGAAATAAATAAATAGGAGTTAACCAGTAATGGAAGTCAGATGATTACGTGACAATGATGTTACGGGAAACTTTTCAGCCTCCACATGTGATACACAGAAAGCAATCTGTGAGAGTTTCCCAAGTTTTACACACTGATTTAAGAAGGATGCAGTAAGCATTAAATATCATTTAATATCTCCAAACCAGACATTATTAGGCCTGTGAGGACTTTATTATTATTTGCAGCCTTCTTCTGGCAGGAGGTTGTTTTGAACTAAACAAAGATCCCGGCTAATTATGTGTTTGGGCCAATCTCAATCCTCTTATTAAGGATTCTCAGATCACAGCCATGGCAGCCTGACCACAGATGATGTGACAAATATCTTCAGTCAATTATAAAAAAGCCGCTTTCAATTGTCCTGGGTAAGTCAGGCCCTTTGTGCGACAGACTTTGTGTTTGTTGTCATGACTCTGTACTCATAGAGCTTAAAGAGACCGTCCCACATCCTATTAACCCCTTTGCTGCTTATTCACCCCTCTCCTCCTCTGCCTGCGCCCCGCACCATCGTGGGAGGCGAACGTCAGGCAGACCACACAGATGTGTCTATCCATTCACAGTCCTGTACCACACACACACACACACTCACTCCTGCCTGTTTCTCATAAGTGGTGCCAAACTCTCAAAACCACCGTCTGTGATGTTTATTTAAGCGACTTCACACAATCTCAATCTACATGTGTGAATGGCTGTCTCAGTTCGCAGAGGGAAAATCCCATCTTCTCGCTTCCCCCTTCTCTGCTACTAGATACAGAACCTTCTGGTAAGGCGAAAAGTGTGTAGAAACCAGCAACAGGTGGTAGATGAAACTGAAAGATTTGTCAATTGACATTGAATTATCTTAATCTCAATCATCACCACACAGAATCAGTATTAGAGAAAACTTCAACAAGCTGAAGCAGGAGGTATAGATGTTTCAAATCTTGAGGGATGACAAAGCTTAATGAACAAATGATCTGCATTTCTACTAAAAGATTGCTTCAAACAAAAGAGCAGAAGATAACAGCAAAAGCAAATATACAATAATATACAATAGCATAAGTTTAATAGAATTACAATAATATGATATATGCTCACACACACACACACTGATATAGTACTTGCTTAGTTTTGGGCTCTTGTCACAAGCTCGACAAAAAGCATGACCAGTGTTCATGTTGTGATCGCTTATATAACAAGTCAGTCAGAAAATGAACACTATCTTTTGTTAATATATAATATTCTGTAATATATAACTCTTGGATACACAGTTCTGGTCCATTACTATAACCTCTAAGCTTTTATCCAAGGATGGTCTGTGTAAGTTTTTTTGAATGGAAGTTTCATTAGAGCAAACAAAAAAAGGTCAGTTTCAAAACTCTTCAATTGTTGCTCCAGGGAGTTATTGAAGATTGTGACTTAATGACTTCTTAAAGTAAACCGAGAGGAGTATCTATCTTTTTCTTGCCTTCCTAACTTGAAAAGAAAATACTAAAGAAGATAATTATATTTGTGTGACAGACTTTTGGCTTTCAACAGCAGACAGCTACCTCGTCATCTGCCTCTTCAGTAGACCAACTCTTGCTCATCACCACATGTTTCACATTAACAAGATCAAATGCGTCCATTCATCGCTCTTTGTTCAAATCATTGTTTGCTAATGATGCAACTCAGTCGGCGGTCGCATTCTGCATTTCACCACGATGACGGACAACGTTCAAAAGCTCCAAATTTACAAGGAACAGTCAAGAGCACTAAATAATGAAACCAAACATTTACACAGAGTAATTTGAGGCCTTTACCACAGGAGGGTTGCCCACTGTCCCCATCTGCTCCTGGTTACTGGTACCTTTACAGTTTAACATCTGCACTGGCCCAACCTTTCCAAGCAGCTTGTTCTATAGAATAAAGCCCACCTTGTTGAAGAGAAGAATTTATTTGTTGCCTGGAGTCCAATTTGTCAGTGTTTTGTTTATATGACATCTCACATATCTATGTTGGGTCACACAGCTTTGACCTGTACAAGTGACTGGTCGTCCCCATAAAGGAAATTATGGTGGGGGTCTTTTTATTAGGGTCAGCGACCATGGGAACACTGCAGCTCCGTCTTATATGTGCAGCAAGTATTCTGAAAGCAAGGCGAGTAAACGGAAACTGTAAAACAACAGGTAGCTTCAACCAAGCAGCTTGATGGGCCGGAGAATTGTTCCAGTCGCACTGCTAATTCCTCATAAACAGAACTAGTGTTGCCTTATGAACAAGAAAGGGGATCCAGGGTGAGGCAACCATGACACCTGTGTTGATTTTACTGTGGACCGTTAATCCCAATTTAGATCAGCCAACCTGTCGTGATTAGAGAGGCACTTTTTAACTGAATGTATAACGACGAAATTCTGTTAACTCTTGCGGTTGTTCCACAATCAGGAGAGACTTTATCAGAAGAATCAACATATTTGGTAGGAATTGAAAGGGATGTGATATAAATGAGTCTATTTGGTGCGTGGACCCGTTGTGATGTCATCATGGTTGAAAGGGGGTGTGGCTGCAGAGTATAGGACACCCCTCATGTGTCAACCTGATTGAGATCATGGCAAACTTTGATTACTGTAAACACCTGTCAGTGGATTAGAAGGGGGGGACAGATGTGAATGAACTGGACATAGAGAAAGTCTTGAAATTGATGATTGAAATTGGAATATCACAGGGTTTGAGTCAGCTTCCTGCTGAATGAGATTCAACTACACCGAGGCTGCAGGTTTCTGTTGCTTTTATCAGTTTGTGTATACTCTCTCTTAGTCTGATGACGCAGCTGGACTTTAACAGGGAACTCTTGAGTCAGTGCACAAACATGATTGTTCTTTCTCAGAAACTATTTGGTGAGTTGAGCGTGTCGTCATTATGATGCTGTGTGGTTTAGGGCCAACAAAGTGTGATGCATGTTTTGGCTCACTAGTATCTGTTGCCTGCAAACAGTTTCATTTCTTTAAACCATGACCACAGTCTCTGATGAAACAAATGGTAAATAAGTAAGCAAGGTGTGGCAATAGATGTTTGGAATTAAAAGCAGGATTGAGAAATAGCCAGTAAAATGGTGTTTTACTGTTTACTGTTTAACAGTCTTTATGAGAGTGGAGTCTACAAGAGATATCACACGTAGTACTGCAGAAGTACACAGCATCAAGAGCTTTTCTAATTACATACACAGAACAGGAAAATACATTAATCCAATGGAACAAACTCCACTCCAAATAAAAAAAAGATGAATAAATGATATAATCAAATAATTTTTCACATTAAGCCAAAGTTAAGCTAGATAGTTACCACAGTGTGCAAAAATCTGACAGAAATGCCAAACGTTTAGACATCTGGACACACCTGGTCAAACTAGACTGAAAAGGAAGTAGGTCTTAAAAGTCCTGATGAGGTTTTACAGACAGGTTTTCAGAACTAGTTTGCGACAATTCGTAAAAAGAGTCTTATGATCCTGCAGGTATGAACTTTATCTTCCCCTGATGAAGTAAGAACAAAGAGTCACTAAGCCAGGTAGCTTGTAAGTGTGGAGTAGGAACTTTTCAGGATAAAAGAGCCTGTCCTCTGGCTAGAAGCGATAGAATCAGGTAGGACACAGCAACACTCCACGGAAGAGGAGATGTAGATGCACCAAACGTTGCTAACAAGCTAATTTAATCCCTTGTTCTGAAAACAGCTGACAAAACTCAAGTTGATCAAGTTAATTCTTTGTTTCTTGCTTTATTTTATAAAGATCTGTTCATGCCGGCTCTCTGTCACACTGTCCTGATGCACTGGGACACATCTGAGCCTGTCAGGTCAGAGCTGGCAGAGGTCTGGGCTGAAAAATCCAAAACAAAACAAGATGGTTTTGTTATGAGAGGACCATGCATTTTTGAAAGACACCCTATTGTTTATAGTTGTGACTGCACCTTTATGTGCGAGGGACGTTATACAGTTGCTATGATGACCACCACTGGGTGGGAGTTGCAATTCCACAATGTGGAGAGGCTTCATTTGCAATATTCAAAGTCCATTTTTAGAAGCATTACCATCAAATTGTGGACTATACTTCTGTGGATCAGGGGTCAGAGAGGGTCGTCCACTAACCAGAGGCTCAGTGGTTTGATCTCGGGCTCCTGTATGGGTGTTGGGTAAGAAGCTTGAACCCTGATGGCTGTGCAAGACTAGTGTGTGATACTGCATTTGGAAGCCATGTGTACATGGGTGAAATTGACTTGAACTATCAAAATGAGCTTTGAGAGGTTTACACTGGAAAAGAGGTTTATTAACAGTCACTTCAGTTATTACTCAGTTAACGTCTTGGGGCTTTAATTATTCATATGAATCCCTCTGAGAAATTTAAAGGAAATATCTCTATAGTGGATCAACACATGGACATGAAATATGCCCATCAAGCAACTGAGCTTTGGTAGATTATTGTTGATAGATGATCAAAGTTTGTTATGTAAGAGTAAAGTACCTCTATCTACCAGATTATGCAGTGGAGTAAAAATGTAGCTGCAATGCTTTTACTTTGAAATGCAGGAAAGTAAAAGACTGAAATAGAATATGTGTGTGTGTGTGTGTGTGTGTGTGTGTGTGTGTTACTGAACCTCTTCCATCAATTCTCCTAATCAGCTACTACTCCTCATCCATCTCCCCCATCTCATCCCTCCTGTCTTCTCCTCATCATTCTGTAGACCAGTATGGATTTGACGCTTTGGCAAACGTCCTAGTTCTCGTTAGTCTGTTTCTCTGTGAACGGCTGTTCTTAGTTAGCAAAGTCCCACCCCCCCACATTCTGCTACCTGCTCCTCTTGTCGTTACCACACCCATCCCGGGCCTTGTTCATCGTCCTAGTTTACATCTCTGTCTGTCTCGCTCAGCCATCAGATCTCATCTCCTCGCTCATTGCCTGCCCTGCTCCTCCACATTGCATTATCCGTGCACCCATTTTGGATGACTCCTTCCCAAGCTTCTTCTTGTATTTCGTGCTCTTCTTGTTCCTCCATTTAACATTTAAGAAAATTGTGCATTCATGAAACTTGTGCAGTGCCCATTCTAAAGCTGTGTGGAATGGTCTGTTCTCTTGGCCTGTGTTAATGCTCTGGAGAGTTATTCAGAATTATTCACTCAGTTTATATTGTTTGTGTGCTGGACGTTGTGTGCAGAGCTTTTTATATAGTGTGTGGTGCAGAGTGAAGTTAGAAAACTTTGTGTTCATCATACCTGGTTGATCTGCGATGAACGCTGTTGTGCGGGGATTCACAGATTTTATGGTCAATGTTTAATGAATTTGCTTTATTATTGCTCATGTATGTGCTTTGTATGTGTTTGAATGATTAATTTAATTGCTGTTATTTTGCCATACATTGCATGTTGATGTAGAGGAAGACATGCCCAACTTGGCCCGCAGACAGAAGGCGTGTCGAGATCTACTTTCTACAGGCAGACGTTTGTGAATATACAGATGTTATAAAATGTTATGTTTTCATTATTCCCTTTATTTCTCTCTGTGATTGTGTGAGGCCTTTGACACACTCACACACTGTAATTAAAACAAATTCCTTTGAAAGGACCTAATACCTCAGAAAGAGTTTGTTATTTGGACTGCAGCGCTTGCAGGCGATCCATACATTGTGCAGCTGTCTATAATTGATGCTGTGAGTGCCAGTTATTTTTCTTTGTGCAGTTTTAAAGCCCTTGCAGTATTTCACCTGGTTGGTCTAATAAACCTCCCCCCGCACACATAAAACACATGTGCTGACACTGTGTGGTGTAGACCTCACATACAGGGCATACAGTAAGATTTACTGTACTGCTTTGATTAGAGCTGTCATCATTCTTCACCCAGTCGATTTGATTGGCTCTGGGTTTCTAAGTGTGGCGTTCAGCTTGTGAAGCCTGGTGCTGGGTGGACAGTGAGCAGACGTCTGCTTTGGCTCAGTGTGTCATTACTGAGGGAAAAATTGGGCCCATGCCCCGTTAGTCGCCATGTCTCTGCTCCCTTTGGGACAGCGTACACCTCCACAGTCAGTTCAGACGTAAAATGTTTCCCACGAGTGCGACTACAATGATGAATAATCCTGTCCTCTCCATTGTGTGTGTTCTACCACCACCTCTGTTTTGTGACTTACTGCATGCAGGAATGTTTGTCCCAGGCCACACAGCTGCACTAAGGTACAGTATGGTGCTGCTGCCTGATTCACGGCCAAGGTTTCACACTCTCTTTTCAGAGCTGTTTTATTCTCAGTTTCACTGAGCAGATTTACACATTTCCCCCATTCTGTTCCCCGCCTCATGCTGGCAGGGTGTAAATTCCAAGTCAGAAATGGAGCTCCAACACTTTTTCCCTGTCGTATATGTCTGACTTTTGTGTGCATGTGGTCCCCATTTAGCTAAAGGGGTCGATCCCTGCCAGGGGTAGGGCTCTGATCCCAATACTGTGATGATGCATGTAAGAAATTCAAAGCAATGTGTTTTTTAGATGTGGGTTTTAGATTTCTGAAAGCTCTGTAATTCTTTTGCATGTATTTAACCTTTTCTCTGAAGGAGGACTACATTATAAAGACCCTCATGCACGGAAATAAAAGCTGCAGTTTTTACACCCTCCTAATCCACAGTATTTGCATGGTCACACAGTCGGACCAGCATCACCCTGGAGGTCTTATAAACCTTCTGAAACCTGCATGTGCAGAAGCTTGTCGAGGGCAGCACCTCCAAACCACAGACCCTTCTCCTTTGTGGCCTTGTAATGTTGCTAACCAGCGGGTCTGACCGTTCAGATCTGTCCTCTGTGTGAGGGAAGAGGCTCCGTCCTCTCCCACACAGTGTGTTAATCCCTCCCGTCCGAGGAGGTCATGGCCATGTATGTTGTGAGGCATTCCAGACATAGCCACCATTTGTACCCCATTAAACCAATCACTGTCAGCCCTCGCTGCCCGGCTAGGTAGCCCAGTGTGACGGATTAGGATATAGCTTCACATAAATTCAACAGCTTTTATTTACATTTACGATAAGTTACAGTAGCACTGCTTCGATTTATGGAGGTCACACATTAGACGGGGATTTTTACATTTTTATTTTAACATTTTTAGAAATTAAAGATAAGAAGAAATCGTTCTTTATCATCAGGAAGTGTTTGTGCTTTTGCAACATTTGGGGCAAGTGGCTCGACTTGATTATTTATTGTCTTATCTACAAAGTGCTTAAGTAACATCCTCTCACTAAGAGTTGTAGTCTTTTTCATCATTGTTTTTCTCACCTTAGTGGTCTTTCATTGCTGTGATGTTTCTGCTCTGCAGCTCGTGGAGAAAAAGGACGTATTGTACCGCAGTTTGGATTTCTGAAGGTAATGCTCTTTTCTTTTTTTTTTTTTTATACTTTATTTTTAAAGAAGCAAAGATACATTGAAACATACATACATACATACAGGGAACAGAAAGTTGGTCACTTATACATTATAAACTGTTGGTACACTGATGGAAGTAAATGTCATTTTACACAGTAGAAGATCAGTGATGGTCCTGTGAGGTCACAAACACAATCCATTTTTCCCAATACCACAAAAATGTATCAATCCGTAGATTCAGCGAAAAAGTCATTCTCTCCATATGTTGAACATCAGTTACAATATCTGTCTAGTCGGTCTCTGTTGGAGGTTCGGCATGTAGCCATTTTCGTGTTACAGCTTTCTTGCTGGCTGCTAACAGTATCTTTACCAAATATTTGTCCTGCACCAATAGGTGAGCTGCGATGTTGCCCAGATAGACTGTAGAAAAGGAACAGTCGAATCCATCTCCAAAAACAGTCTTTATTACTTGTATTACCACCTGCCAGTATGGCCCAATGGCTGGGCAGCTCCAAAAAATGTGGAAATGATCTGCCAGCTGTTCTCCGCATTTCCTCCAACCTAGACCCGTTCCTGCCTCACCTGTTTGTGCATGTTTTAATTTGGGGGTTATGAAGTATCTAAACAGATTACGCCAACAGAAATCCCTCCAAAGGCCCGAGCTGGTGGAAGTGGACTGCACAGAGCACATATTTGACCAGTCCTCCTCCGAAATGACAAGTCCAGATTCTTTCTCCCATTTTAATCTAACCTTATCTGTTGAGTGTTTTCTATTGGATTGCATACTTGAGTATAATTTTGAAACAAGTTTCCTGTTGTCCATTGTTTTATACATGTCAATAAATATGTCAATTAAATTGACACCACATTTATCCTTGGATTTAATCTCATCATTAAAATAGGACCTGGTTTGTAAATACCTACAAAAATCCAGCTTTTCTAAACCATACATCTCTGACATTTTCTGAAAACTATCCAGTTCTCCCTTTGATGAAATTGAACAGTAAGAAGTGATGCCAATTCTATGTCAATATCTAAACCTCCCATCAATCCCCGCCGGCTTAAAGTCTGGGTCAAAAGCGACCCATCTCAACAGTCTAGACCGTCTTTCAAATAGTGGTGATCCACATTCCTTAAACCAGATTCTAAGAGGAACTTTTGTCCATTGATTTAAACTTTTAACATGTTGCTCGTACAAGATTCTGCAACCCAATATGGATTGTAACAGTATATCTAGCTGTGAAGTTTCCAAATCTTTCCATTTTGCTATATACACTGGGTTACAGCAGCATGCTAGTGGTCTTAATTGCGCCGCCTTGTAGTAGTCTGTCAAACATGGTAATGATCTACCCCCTTTTTCTTTGGTAAGTTGCAGTGTTTTGAATTGAATTCTTGGTCTTCTACCACCCCATATGAATCTTGATATCCACTTATCCCATTCATTAAATTGTTGCAGTGGTACTACAGCCGGCAAGGATTGAAAGAGGTACAAGAGTCGGGGGAGTACATTCATTTTTATCGTTTCTATTCTATTATGCATTTCTAAGGGCAGTTGGGACCACCTGTCGATATCTGCCTTGATGTTTTTACTTATGGGGCCATAATTGCGATCATATATTTTGGAAATGTCTTTAGGTATTTGAATTACCAGATACTTAATGTCTGGGGAGTTCCATTTGAAACCAAATCTATTTAGCATGTCTTTCTGAGGGGTGTAGTTATAACTTAGAGTTTGCGTTTTTTGCACGTTTAATTTATATCCAGAGTAAGTTCCAAAATCTTTTAGCGAGGACATCAGTCTGGGAATGCTGACCTCTGGTGTCGTAATAAAGAGCAAAACATCATCTGCATATAGACAAATCTTCTGCTCTGAACCTCTAATCATGACTCCTCTTATCCCCTCATCATCCCTGATTAACTGTGCCAGGGGCTCTATAAATAAAGCAAAGAGGGCGGGGCTGAGGGGGCAGCCTTGGCGGCAGCCTCTATCCAAGTTGACAACCTGAGAGAGGTGTCCATTAATCTTTATTCTGGCATTTGGTGAGCAGTATAGAGTTCTGATACAGTTAATAAAATCTTCCTTAAAACCAAATCTTCTCAGCACCAAGTACAGATATTTCCAGCAAACCGAATCAAACGCCTTTTCCGCATCTAAGCTAATCAGTGTGGCTCCAATATTCTCCTTATTCACATGGTCAATAACGTGTAGCACCCGTCTAATATTATCTTGTGTCTGTCTTTCACGCACAAAGCCAGTTTGGTCTGGATCCACTAGTTCTATTATTATATGCTCCAACCTTTTTACTAATATTGACGCATACAATTTGTAGTCTATATTGAGTACAGAAATCGGTCTATATGCGCCACATTCTAGTCTATCCTTTCCCTCCTTAGGAATAACCGAAATAAGTGCCTCTCTCCATGTACCTGGTGGTTCACCTTTTTTAAGTGTATAGTTAAAGCACTCAAAAAGCATAGGCACTATTTGATCCTTAAAGGCCTTGTACCACTCGGCTGGGAAGCCGTCCGTACCCGGCGCTTTATTAGCTTTTAATCTAGTGATTGCTTTCCCTATTTCCTCCATAGTAATCTCTGCCATCAGGGCTTTATTCTGTTCTTCACCTATAGAGGGTAGATCCAATGACTCCAGGAATGAATTTATTTCCTGAGGGCTAGTTGTATTTGGTTCCTTATACAAGTCTCTATAGTCATTTTCAAAAAAATGTTCAATATCCTCTAACTTATGGCATACATTTTTAGTTTCAGGGTCCCAGATTTCATATATGGAGCTGTCTGCTTGTTGTTTCCTTAACCTCCATCCCAGAAGCTTCAGGGCCCTTGGTCCATTCTCATAATATCTCTGCTTTGCAAATTTGGCTCTTTTCTCTAATTCTTCCTCACATAGTTTGTTTATTTCTTTTCTGACATTTCTTATTTGATCTAGAATATTGGGTTCCTTACTTTCAATGTGTTCCCTCTCTAAAACTTTAAGATTCTCTTCTAATTCAGATAGTTTTTTATATCTTTCCTTTTTTCTATGTGAGGTCAGTGCTATAAGCCTTCCTCTAATCACTGCTTTTGCAGCGTCCCACAAAACACTTGGCGATACTTCTCCATTATTGTTATTGTCCATATAATCTTTAAGTTCCTTCTGCACATATTCCTTGCATGTCCTGTCATTCAAGATGCTTGTATTAAGTCGCCAAAGCATGTTTTTATTTTTAATGTACAGATGCATAGTTAAATAAACAGCTGAGTGATCTGATATGTCTCTGACCCCTATCCTACAATCTTTAAGTCTGTGTCTGTCTGAGTTGTAAGTGAAAAAATAGTCAATTCTTGAGTATACCCTTTTACTTGCTGAATAAAATGTAAATTGTTTTTCTTTTGGGTGGAAGTACCTCCATACATCGATCTGTCCCAGCTCCATCAGCATTTTTTTTGTTATCCTGGCATTAGGAGTAAGGCTCTTAAGTGTATTAGAAGAGTCATGCTTAGGTTGTAACTGAATGTTCCAATCCCCTCCACATATCAAAACACCAGAGGCCTCAGAAGCTATCAGATCAAAAATTTCCCTAATACAAGAATTATCCTGCCCTGGAGGAATATACACATTGACTAATGTGACTTCTTTCTGGTCAAGACATCCTTTAACAAAGACATATCGACCCTCAGCGTCACAGAAATTAGAGACCAGTTTGAAATTTACTCTGTTTGAAATCAGTATCGCCACCCCTCTCTTTTCATGTTCTGTGTAGTTAAGATGAGTCTCCTGCCAGAACATTACATGCAGCGTTTCCTTTTTCATCTTTGCAATTACCTTACCCCTCTTTATTGGATTGTGTAGACCATTTACATTTAGGGTAATTACACTATATTCCTGACATTGCATTTAATCCACTGTTAACATGAGAGTTATGTACCATTAGTGACCAAACTTGAACTATTCTTGAACCATAGAATGAACTCAACTCGTGAATACAAGACAAAACAAACAAACATATCACAAAACTCAGGTAGACCTCCATTTGGAAGTACCTTCTTTTGGTGGGGCGAGTAGTCTAGTTAACCCCCAGGGCCCCCTTCAGTGCAAACTATAATACCTCTACTTAATGAGTGTATTTTGTGCACTTTGTGTGTTAGCAGATCCCTTACCCATATTTGGTCAACTATATTCACTCTATAAGCTAAGGGCGAGCCAATGTAATTCAAATGAAAAATAATAAAATTATCTTATATTGTTTATAGGAAAAATAAATTCCTCTTAGTAGGATGGATGAGGTTGAAGGGGAAGCAACAGACAGCCCCCACGCAGGCACATCAAGGGCATACAGTTCCATCCCTTACAACAAACGACATTAATAAATGTCCATAACTGGGCAGTAATCTTGCTTACCCGATTCTTTGCTGTTTAATATGAGCAGACGTGTGCCAGTCCGTTACCCCCCGTCCCCGTCTCTCTATTTTGGGCGCTGAAAACCTCGCAGCTTCTCCTTAATCCGCTCATGGCGGGTCTGTCGGTTGGGTGTAGTCCCTGCTCGCTGCCAGGTCCTCCTCATCTTCTCCGGGATCTCAAACTCATCAGCAGGCTTCTCCAACTCGACGGAGATTCCCCTGGTCTTTAAGTCCCGTGCCGCATCTGCCGCGCTCCCGTAAGTTATCGGCCCACCGTCGAAAAAGACTCGTAGCTTGGCTGGCGGTGGTGTTTGGAATCGTATTCCTTTTTCCCGAAGAATTCTCCTTATTTGCGCATACTCCTTCCTCTTTGCCAAAGTTTCAGCAGGGTAATCGTGGTCGAAGTAGATCTGCCTGTCGCTGTGGTAGATCTCCTTCTTCTTCCATGCAGAGTGTAACACCAGTTCTTTAGTTTTAAACTCCTGGAAGTATGCAATCACCGACCTGGGCTGCGCATCATTGGGTGGCTTGGGGCCGAGCGCTCTGTGGCATCGCTGTATACCAAGTTCAGTTTCGGCGAGGGGCTCCAACTCTTTTTTAATGAAATTAACAATAAACTGCTGGATGTTGTTTCCCTCGGTCCCCTCTGGGATGCCATAAATCCGAACATTGTTACGCCTCGAGCGAGCTTCCAAATCCGTAAGCTTCACCTGTAAACGTTCCTGAGTTTGTAGTGACCTGCTCAGCACCTCCATGAAGTCAGCGTGACACTCTTCCAGGTCGGCTACGTGCGTCTCTGCTTCACCCACTCTGTAATTTGTGGCTTTGAGGTCGGCTACTACTTCGCCCAGCTTCTGTTGAATTTCCTCTCGTATGTCAGTTAGCTCATTTTTCAAATCTTCTCTGATTCCGTTTCGCAAGTTGCCCAATTCGGACTTCATCTCCGGGACCATATTTCTTAAGTCTTTACGTGTGGCGGCGGTGTTACCTTCCATGTCCTCCGCAGCTAGTGTAAGCTCGGTGTTAAGGCTGCGTCCGCCATGACACTCTCGGTGTTCGTCCGTGGCGGCCCCTTCGGTCGCTGTTTTACAAGCTTTATCCACTTTTCCGTATGGCTTTCCCTTGCTCTTCTTGTGTTGTTCCCCTTCCATCATTATTGAGCACCTATTTCAAAAGTTATTCGAAGTAAAATTGGGGAATAAACTCCGACCGGCCGGGAGGTGTTGTTTATGCGGCTGTGCACGCCAGTGTCAACGCCGGAAGTCCGGTAATGCTCTTTTCATTTGTTCATTCATGCTAGGTGAATATTGTTCATGCTTAAAAAATTGTTTACATTTTAGTGAATGTGTTTCCTCTTTGTCTTGCAAGAGTTGAATGATGTAATTGATATCCTCCATGTCTAAGTACTTAGAAGTTACAGACAGTTTTTGGTTGTCTTAGCTTAACGTAAAGAATGTAAAATCAATCTTAAGCTCGGCCGGAAGGTCACAAAACCCTATCATGTCCATGATAACACGGATAAAGAAGATCCATGTTTATGTCCAAGAATGATTCTGGCCAATTACTAGATTTTTTTTCTACTAATACTAAGTATGGATTAAACAAATGTGGATTTTGTTTTTCTGCTGGAAAGTGAAAGGCCAGATTTTTTCCCTATTCTGTAAGAAAAAAATAAGCATCTTCTGGTAGTTACGTCACCTTTAACTGATTGGAGAATGGTATCCTTTCTGAAAATGTCCTGATATATACTGTTAGTGTGACTTATGTCCCTGTGTTCCTAAAAAGGCATTATTCCCAAATGGTCCTGTTTAATTTGTCTCCTTATTTTCTTCTTATAAACTTTTTGTTGTCCTTTTCTCCTTTTATACAAGCTCCTTGATCATATCATTATCCGGCAAGCTGAGCAAATCTATCAAAGTTGACAAAGTTTCGCACATGGTCGCTGCTGCACTGGGTGAGGTGTTAAGGTCTAAGACGTGCTAAAGCCAGAGAGTCTGTGTTTTCAGCTGCTGACTGCTGGGTGCACCTGTGAGAGAAAGAGAAACTCTCCCCTTCAAAGCGCTTTAGAAACTATAAATCATGTAGAGCTTGTGCAGGTACGGTAGTGATGGCAGAACTCAAAAAGAGCAATAATGGAAGTTTAAACAAAACTTTTAGCCGGAAACCATTTCTTGATTAATGCAATTTGTTCTGGCTACAACTAATGTTATTTAAAAATAAGGTAACATTGGCAGGAACATGATATGTTCTCGACAGAAAGCCAAAAGTCTGCACATCTTTCAACTTTCACCAACATTTACACTAACCACCAAGAGCCTGACAAATGTCTGCACTAGTCAACCAGCAGTCATAGATAGTGAGCTGTCTCACCAGTAAACCTGTATTTCTTCTTCACTATAAATGTATATAGTTTGAATATAACAATGATTTTGATTCATGAACCCAGCAAACTTATGAATATTTATATGTAATTTCCAGAAGAGCCCTGCGTGGTTCTCGAGCTAAAAGTCAGACGTTGAGCAGCAGTTTGAAGGGGGAGGGGGGGGGGGGGGGGGGGGGGGGACCAAACCTTGTAAAGTAAACCTAAAAATAATTTTCCACTGGCCGCTCCACATCTCTAGAGCTTTTTATAAGCAGGAGAGAAACCTACGTTTTCCAGCTTGAATTTCATGAAACAATAAGAGGTGATACCGCACTGTTTTTACAAGTTCATACTTGGTCCCACTGGAGAAAAGACCCCTGCAGGTCCATGTTCGTGTGAGACCAGTGGAATAAGGCATTTACTCCATGACATCCTGATCTCAACTCCTGCAGAAATGTAATGAGACTCAATAAAGAGACGTTTAAGTGATTGTTAAAAAACATGTTCGACTAAATCTACTGCTGTAATAGAACCAACTAATTGCCAGAAATAGTGAGCTTAAGAAATCAAACCAGCCAAAGTATTTTTCCAAAGGTGAGCCAAAATGTCAATTTATCAACTTTTGCCTCTGCTGCACACAAACCAATAGTGAAACATTGTGCAATGTAAATCCATATTAGAGGCCGGGTGACACTGATGGATAGCGTCTGTGTGATTTGGCTCGAACAGTCAGGTGTTTACTGCGATAAGAGAGACACTCACATTTCTGAAACTCCCTCAGTTTCCAAGCAACAGGAGTCGAGACAATAATAAAAACAGAATCACAGCATATTTGAGTAGAGGAAGTTCCAGCTGAGGCTGGGTCTGCCTCATAAGTCTTGTCAGTATTTTATGACAACATTCGATGGGACTATATAGCTAATGGCAATGGAGGACTATGATTATGAATAAATCTAATAGAAACATGAAGAGCCTGGTGTATAGAGGCTGTAAATATCTATTTGTCTTCCGAGCACTCTTGTAAAAATAAGTTATGTCCGTGCAGCTCTGTGACATTAGGTCACCATACTTTCAACGATGTCATCAGCAAGAGAGATTTTCATTTTTTGCAGGGGCTGGTAAATGTTTCTTATTCAGTGTGGATGTCATGATGGACTGTGAGGGATAAAAACATAACATTGGTCAGAGTAGTTCTCTAAACGTGTGTTTTTGTACTTAAAGAAGTTTACATATATGTCTCTGGTGTTCCCTTTCTTCAGAACTGAACTGCAGTTGTTTCACCAAATTAAATATAATTTAATGCCAAAAAATGTCTGTGCAGCATTATATCTAATAACGTTGTGTAGTATCCACAGTGTATTAGTCCTTTTATTTAATTCTACGAAGGGGAAACCAGCTCTTAAAATGACTGACACATAATCGAAAAAGGTAATGGTTGTCTAAAGTGATGTGTGAGAGAGAGTAAGAGAGTTTATTCAGGACACATCTTTTGATACAATTCTAATACATAAACTATAAACTTTTTGAAAAAGAAGAAAAGCATCTTTATTCGTTTAAGACTGAATATGGAAGAAGGACCCGTGGACATGCTTTGTTCTGATGAGGAGAATATGTTCTCATTTCCATACAAGTGAAGGTCAGTCAGCGGGTAAAATAGATTTATCACCAGAGTTTGTTTTCCTTTGAGTTTATCTGTGAAGGTTTTCAATCATCCCGGTTCCAGTATCTTCAGGAGTTTGTACATGTTTACAGAGCAACTGGACTTGCTTGTGTGAAGACTTTGTAATTTCCAGGAACTTTTATACTTCCTTCAGGACTTCACTGGAAAGATGTGATGAAAGTTCTCCATGTATCTGGTCAGCGTCAGTTCTGAAATGCTGCCTCACTCTCTCATTGAGTATTTACTTCTTAGCCTTAATTATGCAGGTTTCCTAGCTTGATTGCCCATCTCAGTTCAGACCAGATATAAGGGAATTAATTCATTAATGTTGTTTTCTTTGCCTGCAAAATGCAGTCTGCAAGTTTTTCTCATACATATACCCGAGTTGAAGATAAATTGTGTGGCAATATATCTGTGAATCATCTGACGTGGGCTGTTGGGAATTATCATTTGTTGGCTGCATCTCAGGTTAGAAACACAAGTAGTTCCTGTTCTCTGCATGTTTCAATACAATCCCTTTCATAATGTATTTTTCCCCCTATCATAAAGATGAAGAGGCCTTGTTTTACTTAATTTATCCTAGTAAAAACAACCTCAATATGATAATAATGTGAGAAATCTGTGATTCCTTCATATTCACATGCTGAGCCTCCACTTGTATAGAAATGTCTGAAAGAGGCGACTTGAATCTAGAGATTCCAATGTCCCCCATATAGATGGTATCTTGGACTAAGCCAATGTAGGGAAGGACTCCTGATGACATTTGACTGATGGTGTGTTGATGAGAACAACATTTTTGGTCTTTGAAAGGAAGGCACTTTAAAGTCTGAGATTGAGTCACCACAATACATCAGTAGAATAGTGTGGTCAGCTCTTTCGAATGCCTGTCTGTCAGCAGTGCTGTGACAACTTGGCTGTGAGGCAGATCAAATGACGATGACATTGTTGGTTACCATCAGAAAGAATTGTATTTATTTAAGTGCACAATTTTTAAGATACATTTCCTCCCTCATAAAGTATTTGCAAAGATTCTGTGAAAAGATTTAATAATAATAATTTTTTCAAATTTCTAGTCTTCCTTCTTTTTACATGAAATATTAACAGAACTGGGTCTAATTACCACACTAGTGCTCTACTGCTCTGGTTTAAAGCTCTTTTATGGGAGGGCCCATTCATTATTACTCAATCTCAATTAAACACTTGCATACTTTACTGATTAGGACTCACACGAATGCATCTGTGGCTTCAATGGAAATGCTGCTCATTTACTTAGACCAGGATGATTTCATGCGTTGTTGAACTACGTTTTGGTTCTGCTTGTTGTACAGCCAAGGAATCGGCCAATCAAATTGTGTTTAACTAGATACTCAAGCACAGGCAGCAGCCAATCAAATCACTCTAATGTGTAAGAGGAGGATGAGGCAGCTGGGGAAACTGGTGTGTTCATCTGGTTGTGGATTTTAAGTGCACTTCTCGTTTAGCACAGCTTGGCATGTTGGCAGGAAACGTGTTGTATTTCCATGAAACTGATTGTTGTCGTTATGAAGATCACGTCAGCACCAACCAACCAAGTGTTAACATACATGCATGTGTGTCATGCGTCGATGTTTTCATCAAATTCGTATCTTCAAATAAACATAGCTTCCGATATAAAGTATGCAAATGTATTCTTTGTGGGGCAATATGATCTTTATCCTATTACTACCAGTGAAAAGTTTGTGTGCCTTTTAAAAAATGATAATTTAATGATGAATCCCATGTGATGCTGAGGACTTGGTGGTAAAGAAGTACAAGTGTATTCCCAGTGGCTAAATGTGACGAGCAATACTCTGTCCGTTTTGTGCTACAACTTCAAAATCCCCTCTAACTCCTTTGGGAAGTTGAGCATTATGTCTTCCCTTTTATGCTTCACAACTTTCATCCATGAATGACAAGCAGTTGGTACCGATGAAGAATTTGGCCCCAGCCCTCAATGAAAACCACATTTCTTCCAGTGTGCTCATAAGCAGATAGACAAACACCAAATAAAAACCACAACCTAAGTAAACCAAGACAGGAGACGCTATCCTTCGTGGGAACAAGAGGAGCCGTGGCCTGTGTGGTCGTAATAACGGAGCAGAGACCTCCTTTTCAACAGCCACCTTTTCCTGCGGTTCTCTAATAATGTTGCTCTATGTATTTTATGAATTTATTTGATTCTGTGTGGAGCGAGCCAAAGGAGACTGTAGGATTTAATTTGACACAGTCTCAGTGCGTGTACGCAGCCTGTGTGTAAGTGAGTGCAAGTGTATTTCTTGCATGATTCATTTATGGTGAATAAAACCAGCTGTTTCTATTGAGCAGTGGCCAAGAACTCCATGCACCAGGGGGAATAGACGTGTAAGAGACCAGCATCGCCTGACCAGCATCTGACCACTTTGCCGTGCTTTCCACAGAGGTGACTATTGGTCAAACCACTGCTCTCACAATAATGGAATAACCCTTAACTTCATCATAGGGGTCGTAAATAACAGTCATATTCATGTTCTAACCCTCCCTAATAATTATATCATATACAGGAAGGAAAGAAATCCTCCAGAATGTTATTATTCTGATAAAGACTTGTGCTACGTGTGAGATACTTGCTGTGAAATTATGACCTCATGCTACTTTATTAAGATTAAGATTATACGTTTACGTTTATTTATACCAAACACATACACCGACATGCACAACACACTCATGCAATGGTAGGTAAACGTATCCACTGCATTTAACCCATCTGGTGCAGGACACACAGAGCAGTGAGCAGCCATGTACAGCGCCCGGGCAGCAGATGTTGGGGGAGTAAGGTGCCTTGCTCAGGGGCACTAGACAGGGTAGGGAGCATTCTCTTGGATTTTTGGACAGATCAATCCAGGTTCGTCTTTTGTTGTCTCTCCGTGGAGTCGAACCAGAGAAGAACCAGAGACCTTTTCTGCGCAAAGTCCAAGTTTCTGCCACTAGTCCACCGCCTCTCTATGCTGTTTTTGTGTCATTAGTGTTCTTTATAATACTTAATACATCCACTGTTTTGTAGTGATGATGTGTAATACACCACAAATATATTTTAGAGGATTTGTTGCTTCATCAGGTTCTTATAGAGAAAATCTTGAGCAATATGAAACCATTTGGCTCCGTTTTCACCCCATTACTCTTCCAGGGGCAGTTCTCATTTGTATTAATGGTATTTTTTATTAGTGTTATTTCCTATAGATCGTATGTCAAGCAGAGGGATAAAGATGCAGAATCTTGTTTAACAGGAATATTACAGAAATGAGGCATATTCTCTTCAGTGCTGGTAAAATCAAACAAAAATATAAAGTTAACAAAACTTTAATGTGGTTGTTTTTCTATATTAACATAAAAATTTGACTATATTGTAAAAAAAAATACACATTCTGTTAACAGTTAATCAGATAGCTGTAGGAATGGTCCAATTCCTAAAGTCCATGGCAGACTTACAGCTCCGGTAATGATGCTGTGATTCCAAGTACGATAAAAAACAAACAACCACATGAATAATGAGCGAGTCTTATTTATAGAAAAGTGACCTCGGTATGGAGGCTGTTTTTATGAATCCTTCTGTCCTCTCCTCTTGTGTTTTAAGTCCTCCTCCCTTCACGTGTAGCCTTTTTTCTTCCCTAAAGGACTTACAACTCTCCAGTGTTTTGTGTATGTCCACAGTTTTCATTTGCTTTATAAAAACGGAATCCAAACTGTTAAAAGAGATTGGATTCAATGAAAGGGAAACTGTATTTGTGTAAGAGTGTCATGTTTCTGTCTAATGTCCATGAAACAGAGCAGATCTGGATGCTGTGACATGCGATAAATGAAAATGTTATTTCTTCAGCTTTGGCACCTGAAGCATCTGCAGTGAGCAGCTCTTGGTTGATCCAGTGATTATCATGTCCTTAACCTTTTCTTCTCTTATCTGCGAGCTCCTTGCTCCACTAGCACTGGCAAGTTGTCTCATGATAAAGTACACACAGTGCTCAAAATACAGATAAATCAACATTGCTTTAATGATGCAGATGGCTCTCATGTTTAAGTGCAGTGACTCGAGTGCCAACATCTCCATAAATATAAATGGATAGATAAGTTAAAACATTAAGGTGGCAAAGAGACTTAACCTGGATGTACCCACCTTTACCTAATGCTTGGATTGGCTCCTGCTCCATGCAACCATCAAAGGATAAGCGGTATAGATGATGGAGGGATGAGAAGAAAGACGGAAAGTCAGTCGTCATTTAACTCTCTGCCACTGAATCATATTGGATTTCCACTTTAACAGTTTAACATAACTCATTAGGTCGTCTATGCCTTAATACTGTTCTTTCAGACAGCTCCAGTTAACTGATCGATGCCCAAGACCTAACAAGGACCATCCCACCGCGTCTGTCAAAGCTCTGCCCTGAATTTCCACTCTGTAAAAGAAATAATCCTGCATCTTTATAAATCACACTGTTGTTCATGGCCAAAAAAAACATCTTGGATCCTCTGCTTCAGCAACTGCACAGTAGACTAGAGGTTGGCACCAGTCTGGCTGTTCACAAAATTAAATCCAAACATGGAGAAACTGCTTTTAGCTGCACATATATGGAACCTAGAAGACCTGTGACTTAACTCAAAAAAAAAAAAAAAAAGCATCTGTTTGTCATGCTTTGTTTGTATAACCTCCACCAAGGAGGTTGTGTTTTCACCCCTGTCCATTTGTCTGTTGGTTGGTTTGTGGATGAAACTTCCTTTAACATTGCCAGATAGGATGTTTTCCATGTTTCCCTGGGGATATTTCATGGATCTTAATGAAAAAAATCAGATTTAGTGAACAGATATCTCTGAGTGTGTGAAATTTGGTGCAGCTTGATTCAATTTTAATGGGGCCGATGGTCCGTGGCAGAGGTATACATTTTACTGAGAGCCATTATCATTGTTAAAGGGTCAGTGCATCAAGTAAAACGGTCTGCTTGGCGTTCTGTACTGTGCTGTTGTGATTTTTGTGATTTGTGATTATTCAGCTCAGTACGGTGGACCTGAAGTGCAAATCCCAGTGAACAGTGAAACAAAACATCACTTTAAAAAAAAAAAACAGCAACATATCACAAAGCAGCCTGGTACCAAAGGTATATATTTATAGGGGCAGTGCATTCAAAACAGCAGACACCTCAGTTTAATCAGTCATATTTAGCTTTTCCATTTGTTGTGTTTTGTAGTTGTTCATTTGCTGTGTTTTGTAATTTGTTATTGTGTTTTCCCATTTGTCGCTGTGATTGCACTCCAGGGACACCGCATTCCTTCTACTTTTGGTGCTGAAGTTTTTTTATTCCCAACTTGAGTATAATTAACTACATTTATTACATGTTGCAGCCCACTAACTCCCCAGTTCCCGAATTCTTTCCAGCTCATGTTATGAAACTGAAGTTAGAAAAGTGTTTTGGACTTTCAAAATATCATAAGAGCTCGGTGTTGATTCTGGGATTGAGTTTATTATTATTATTATGGCTGTTGTTGTTTTTATTATGATGTTGGATTAGGCATGTTGTTATACGTCATCACAGCGTTGGGCAGAGAGGCTGTCTACTCAATTGTGGTCTTTTCTTTGGAAGCAGGAATGTAAATCCAGAGGGATTAGTGAGCCGTAAACCCCTCAGTAGCTCTCCAAGGGGTCTGCCCCTGCCTCAGTGCGTAAAGTTGGGCTCCGGATGCGCAGCGCAGCTCTCACTGTCCACACAGGCTCCACGAGCATCAACTCCGCGGGACACTTGACGAGGATTTCTGATGATTCGGTGCCACCACCTTCTTGGGTCAATGTCAGCTGAAAACAGAGGCGTCCTGTTGATGTGAGGGCGTTTTTTTATCTCGAGCAGATCGTCTGTCCCGGAGCGCAGAAGGGGACATGGGTCAACTTTATGGTGCGACTCTTTTACCGTTTGGCGCAATCTGTGTGGTTTTCCTGTGGGAATCCGGTGCCAGCTCTATCAGGACGACGCTCGCAGTGGACACATCGAGGTGAGTCCTGATAAGTGGATACTAAAATATATCTGTGCTTTTTGTGAATGAGCTGTAATATCAAGACAAACTGATCCAGGGATAATGTCGGTTTTTTAATCATGACGCACAACTCTCAGAAGTTACTTCAATGTGTAGGTATTTCGATGTATATCATAATAATTGAATTGGTTTACTTGTGATTATAATATTAAAGTGACAGTTAAACTATGTAAACCCGCTCCCCACTCACATCGCAAAGTTTGTTTCTACTGTTAATTTAAACCCTAAACAAGGATTTCTCTGTCTGATTTACGCACGGTGCCAAAATCCATAATAGAGTTTAGTCTGTGTTTAATTGGACGCTGCTTTTTCTACGATACTCAATGAGCGGACTGTCAAAGAGGAGACCCTTAGATGAACCTCTGGTGCGCGTCTAATCTAATGTGAACTTCAAGGAAATGCAAAAAGGCAACAGGGGGACTCCAAATGGTTGGAGTCGATGAGCAGAGCCAAATGTTACTTATGCTCAGACACAACATGACAGACGCTATCAACGTGCCCGGAGAGAGGAGGTCAGTGTCAGGGGATGTGAGGGGAGCACATGCGAGCAAATATACCGTGGAACCACTGAGGGGCAAACCGCTGAGCAGCAGCGTAAACCTCAGATAATAAATCAACAGTAGCCTATTCTTTTTTTTATTTCTATAGTTATTATTTTCGGCTTTTCCAATTACAAGGAGCCACATCAGGTTTATTTTTGTAGAGCTTCAGTTGAAACTCACTGGGTTTTGTTACAGTGGGATGAAATCATCCAGTGATGCCCCCAGTCAAATAAAAACATACAGAAGTTAATATCTTCAAGAGCCTGGACATGGTTTAGTTGAAACAAATGTGTAGGCTACCACTGTACTGTAACACAAATCATATGAGGAGCTTGTATGTTGTTAGTTTGGTTTACATCTTGAAATCTGTATGACATAAGTTCTACAGCTAGATCAATAAATCAGCTTGGCCATATTGGTCACTTCTAGTTTTCCTCATTTTCTTTGTGCTACATTACATAAGCCTAACCAGTTTGAGCCCCGACCAATTTTCATCCGGATTCTTTACCTGTAATAAATCCTAATTCTAACTCTTTTTGTCTTTAACAATTATTTGAGGTATCTGTTAATTTCCTCAAGAATCGTTTAACAATTTGGCCATAAAATGTCACAAAATATGGAACAATGCAATGCGTCACAATTCGACAGAGGCCACGATACGTCTTAACATTTCGTGATGGGTCTAAAAAATTGTTCAATAAAACCCATATCCTGATATTAAATTATAAAGTTAAATAGGGAAATATATCATCATGCTGAAGAAGCCATCCATTACCTATACCGCGTATACTGCTCAAGGACCGCGTGACTTTTTTAAATGGCTAAAGCCAATAGCAGCACAAGCTGTTGTCTGAGCAGTGGTGGTGAAGACCACTCCCATGATCCCACACTGCTTCAACGTTATTTGTTATTGTTAAGGCCAAAGCTATATATTGTACGTTTAAAAACATTGAACAGATTGTACAGAATGTTGCGAAAGTTGTTTTCATCAATGGGTTATGATCTTTCATTTCCCTATCAATGTCGATATTGGCCTGAAAACTGCAGTATCAGCAGGGCTCCACTATAACACTATGTATTTATAATATTGTGCAATGTCCTGGGACATTTAGGTCAAACCACTTTTGGTGTTAATCTTCATGAGGCACTCATCCCCCACCAGGTGTAAGTGTTTAAACTACGAGCAGGGGGGAGCCCTGCTGGATTAGAGGTTAACGTGCCGACCATGAGCGCCAACCCACGACCTCTGTTCAGTGTCATTCCCCATCTCTCTCTGTCCCCTTCCAGTTGGAGGCAAGCTGTGTAACAACTGTGTAAAAGAGCAGATCAATTACATCTGTTTCCGTGTGTCTTTGTTTTCTCAGAGCGGAGTGTCCAGAGAGTAAGATCCTGACTGTGGAGTATCCCTGTGTCAGAGCAGGAGGGAAGAACAGCACTTGTTTCAGGTGGGACACCAGCTCTCCTTGAGCCACTGATTGAATCCACAGTCACTGTACTTTATGTATTTGCATTTTGATACTGAGCTGAACAGAAAAGGACAGCCTGGACAAGTGGCAGCCTTTCGGGAGAATTGAACCTGAAACATTCTGGGGTTGTGGGAATATTTCTTTAACCACTAAACCACCCCGCAAAGTCATATCCAGAACTCCACACTGTGAATCCCACTCTGGGAAACTGAAATATCCTCTTCATAGAGAAAATAGTAATTTTCTGTAAACCATTATTCATAGAGGGAAGATGCACTTGGTATAACCACCATAATTTGTCCACCCACAGCACCTACTCACCTTTTCCCCTTATCTTTTATTGCTAACTCTTTTTTAATAACCAAACCACAGTCTGCACATGGCCAAAGACACATTCATTGTAGAACCATTTATTCTAACCTCCCTTTGTAGTGTGCTGCGTGGTCACTTTTATGAAGACTTATAACTTTCCTTTGGACTGCAGTTTCCATCTGTGCTGAACTGAATCCAACCAGCCTGGCTCTGTGACAGTTAAACAAAACTTGAACTTGAACTTTCTCAGCTTGGGTCCAGAGCTCAAACGTTAAGGGAAGGAGTCCCCCCCAGGGAGTCAGGCCTGCATCGTAACCTAAAAAGTAGAAGTAGTCTGACAGGAGAGGATGTGATTAGTTATTTTTATTCCATTGCATCCATCCAGGGGAAGCTATGGACATCTGACTGTTTATAGTCACTTCCAGCAGTGATTATCAGCAGCAAGGTTGTTTTAACTATAGGCTCACAGAGAAATGTGTTCATATATACATTTACAGACATTAGAGCGAAGAAAATCAGAAGGTTAATTCATGCCGCTGTCTGTTTGAAAAGAGATATGTCCATTTCAAACCATGGAACCATCGCTACCCATAGTTCCAATGCTTATCTACAAATCCACTAGAGGGCAACTCAGCGTAAATTGTGAGTGTCTGATAGTAACAAACATGTCGATGGTGGAGGAGGTTGAGAGCTTTAATTTACCTCTTAAAGCTACACAATTCTCTCTCGGCTACAATTGGGCTTACCCTACAGGTGGGATCCAACTTCATTGTCGTAATTACAAGTTGCTTTCCGAGTCTTCCGATGCACACAGCTCTACACGAGTGCGTTATTTAACAAGCTGACAGAGAATAAACAGGGCACCTCAGAAGACAAGGAACCAAATCGACTGAAAAGGTTTTTTGGGTGTCTGTCGAGAATCAGAATAGAACAGTAGCTCACAAGGTAACAAGCTTAAGCAGCATGTAGCCGACACAGTTATCGATGTTTGAGCAAGTGTATCGAATCGGAGCGAATTGTATGGCTATTTTCAAAACAGTTTTATCTGGCTTCTGTTGTTGTCAGAGAGTCGACAACTTCAGTTACACTGCCCATCATCCAGCAGAAAAGCTGAAGTCAAAGCAAACAAGGTCGAGATCAGTCTGGTAAAATATGCTCTGATATTCATTCAGTTTTGGTTTGTTACTTTGTTTCTCTTTTTATCTTCTTCTCTTCAATGTTTCCTCCGACTATGTCCTCTTCAGTTTCTTTGGTGGCACTACCGGGATGTCCGTATTGAGCATGGCAGCTAGCTGTCTCTAGCTGCTAGCCCTGGCTCAAAATAGGTTGTTCCTGGATGGTACACCATTATGATTTGTAGGTATAAAAACAACTTTTATAAAGAGGCAAATTATCTGCATTGTTAACTAAGTTACAGCGTAATGACGCCTCAAGTTTCTTACCAATTCTCAAAGTCCATATCTAACCATGAGCATAAAAGAGCCTTAAAATGGGAATCTGGGGCCAGGGTTTGAAAGATGTGACATATTACTTGAAGAAATTGGTTTCTTCTTGCTCTTCTTTGAAAACATTCACAGTCTCAAGGGGTGTATCATATCGCTACTCCATCATATCATATGAGCTTGTTGAGGTCAACATACGTTAAAGGTAAGTGATGAATCCGATGCAGATGCGATGGCAGGCTGTAAGACTTTGAGCCCGAGATACATCACACACAACAGGAGAAATTCCATGAAAATCGATCATTTTGACATTTTGACATAACTTTCTTTATAATCTAAACTTGCCTTGGCCTGGAGTTGTTTTTTGTCATGAGAACATCCCTTTAATAAATGATTCACCAGGTCTGGTGTGAGGCCAGACCATCTGATCTGTTTACCTTCACGGTTAGACTGGAACAAGCTCTGTGTCTTGTTGAATTTCTGGCTATATAAGAGATGTGCGGTGCTCGAGGAGATGGGTATTTTCCTTTTACATGTTTCTCAAGGTGGTTAAGCAAAGATCTGGATCAGTTAGAGTGTTGCATTGAACTACAGAGAAAAAACTATTGATCTAATATGTCGATGTGCACGTGAATATTACATTCAAGTCAGAGAGGAGCACGTAGAAGAGGCCATCACATTTTTTCATTTGAACAAGTTGAAAGTTGTCATTTATGAGGATTGATGTGTACTTTTTAACAGGTAGCCTTAAGGCCCATCGAAGAATAATGCTTAGGGAGTTAACTGGATTGGATTCTTACTGACCATGTTGTTCTAGGTTTTCTTGATAATTCATCCCGTCTGTCAACAGTGGACTGAAAGATTAATACTGGCAGGGAATTTGACTCAATCCCAGGCCGCCATGTTCACGCAAACCACCAGACCACTAATTTATAAGCCAACTTTGTATGTTGATTTAATACCAGGCCAGTTATAAATCTGGCAGCTAATGTTCATCTGGGTGGAACATTATCCAGACAAAGAGTAGCGTACTATGGTTTCAATGTATACTATAGCTATTCATCAAACCTCAAAAACCCTCAGGAATACATTAATCACAGCTAATATAACTCTATATGTATATATACAAAGCCTATGAGATAGAGTTATCTGTATTGTTTAAAGTATTAAGTTTATATTCAAAAATAAAGAAACCATAGGATTCAAAAACTTCACATCCCTGAACATCGAGCTCTCAACGATGTGAGTTTAGCTGGTGTTTATGACTGTTGTCATGTGACCCTGCCTATACTTTAATGCCCTTTGTTTCTAACATAGTGCTTTTTTTTTACATTTTCATTGATTTCCCAGAGAATAATGAATGTGTTTTGATGAAAATCAGGCCCATGTAGGAGACTGATATCACTGAGTGTTAAATTTGGTGCAGTTTGATTGCAGTGAAGAGGACTAGTGAGTGCTGGAGGTCTTCAGCAGTCCAGTTTCCTTGGTTTCAGAGTTAGACCTTTCTTTAGGTAATTGAGGGGGATGAGCTGTGTGCCATGGCCCAAAGTGTGGCTGGCTCAGTGTTTTCCCCTCTTTGTTCCTTTTGGTTGACATCTCCAACCCATTTGGTTTCTTCATTTTATTGTGATTTGAGTTTGATTATTGTTTTTCTTTTTTTAATGGCACTTCCATGGTCTTGGTGTTCTTTCTCATATGTGTCAGTCTCCAACTGAGCCATTGTTAGTGGAGTGAGGTCATAACAATGACTGACCAGGTCTTTTATTAGCAAATATTTAGTTTTTTGCATTATATACCTGCATCTGTGACAAAGAACTTTTATTTTATATTTCCTCTCTGCTCCATTTTCCCTTTTTCTTTTTTCTCTTCTTCTTTCACAACGATTTTCCCTTTTTCCTTTTTTGGTTTAAATCTTGACACTGCAGCAAGTGTGGCGCCTGATGAGGTCTGTTATCACTGCTGACTCTTAGCTGCGCATGCAAACGTTGACCCTCAGGACAACAGGAAATGTGCTTTTTAAGCAATGGGTCCAAAATTTTATGCAGATGTAAATAAAACAGGCTTCTCATTTTTAGTTGGTGTAAAATAGTTTTAGTTGCTCCAGCAATGATCTCTGTCAAATTTGATCACATGTGGCCAACCATCTAATTTAGGCTGAAGCTTCATGAATCGGTTGAAAGCAGTATTTCAAGAAAAACTATGTATCTCATTGCAAGTATTTTATGAAAGAGGTAGAAGTATCCGCTCCGGTGGTAGGTCAGATGATAAAGCAATGTACTTGTACAATTTACACTGGGGCTGAGTAGTATAAAGCAAAGACCAGTACTTCAAGTTGTCAATAACACTGACTGCATCAGTGGGTTGCATCCACACAGTGGATGTGGTCCTTTGCCGTAGAGGCAACATTTACTTATAAAAGCTTCTTAACCTGACAGGTTAACAAGTGATCTGATTATGGTTTTGGGGGGGATAAAAAAAACTACCATCCTCCCGACATATGTAGTGTTGTTTTTTAGCCTGGATGCCAGACGAACTTAGCCCCCGCCACAACATTTGAGGTCGGGAAGTTCTGTCTGGAGTCGCTCCGTTTGGGGAGAAACTATCCGTTTGGGTTGAATTAGTTTTCAACAAACATGCCTGCCCGCTGGACAGCTGAGATGTGTAGATGATTGAGTCTGTTTTAGAAGACATCGACAGCGCATTCGTTTTGAAAGAGGAACAGAGAAACGCGATCAAGGCATTTGTAGATCCAACAGATGGTTTTGCTGTCCTTCCTACGGGATTCAGAAAAACTTTAATTTATCAGCTGGCCCCGATGGTCGCGAAGAAGATGGGACACAATGAAAACCCAGTGGTCATTGTAGTTTCTCCTCTGGTCGCACTCATGGAGGACCAAGTGAAAGAGGCGACCGAAATGAGCATCATGACGATGCAACTCGGCGTGCACGACGAGGTGGACCTTACCAGCGGTCGTGGCCAGCTCCTTTTCGGAAGCCCAGAATCCTGGCTGCTGAACAAGAAGTGGAGGGACATGCTAGGCTCCAATGTTTTTCAAGCCAACGTAACGCCGGGTTCACACCCGACGCTGAAGCGACGCCAAAGCGTCGCCTAAGCCCAGTGCCAAGCCTTAATTAACAGCTGGCTCCCATCCACTCCCATGTTAAACCTTTGTGCAGGTCACACCGGAGGCTGAAGCGCCGCGCTGCGCCAAGGCTGCCTAGCGCTGTGCAGCGATTATTCTCCACATAGGCTTGAGTGGAGAATATGTAATTTACCCTCAACACCCGACATTTAACGGAGCAAACGGCGGAGAAGTTCTTCAACATGGATGACATCGGAACATGTTTTATAAATACAACACCAAAAAAGACAAATGTTGGGACGCTGTTGCTTAATGTTGGAGCAACAAGTATATGCTTGAATACTACTGGATCAACGGGTGATATTATTAGCGCTGCCCGGCGCTTCAGCGTCCGGTGTTAACCCGGCGTTATCGTCGTGGATGAAGTTCATCTAACTTACAAATGGTAAGAGAAAGACTGTCTGACTTAGTAAATAACTCACAATGTCGTGATATTAATCAAATGTTGTGAACATAGTATCATAGGTTTTTTTCTGGTTCGGTTGAAGCACGGCCCATAATAACAGCCTAATGGAGCGGTATCAGACTCACATTCTAGTTTGACAACGTCAGGCTAGTTGTTTTTACTACATGTATAGAAATCCAAGGGTTTAGATGACTGCCATTATGGCTGCTAAATTTGGATTGGACAATTGACGTTCGTAAACTGTATTTGACCCAGAACTGGTCGCTCTAACCACAGGTCTGCCATGTCGACAGGCTGCATTTTCCAATAATAACTGATTATCTTCTCTTATTTCTGCACCTGGCACTATGTTCTCATATTCAAATAATCTGGGAAAAAGTAATACCCGGCATATATCTATAGAGTTTTGATTGAATGTGGCATTTTAACGATTTGGAAAAGTTCACACCTTCCCAAAGAAAGTGGGCTCAGTTGCAATGAAAACACTGAAGCAAATGATGGTTCTTAAATTATGGTAACACTTAACATTGAAGTTGCTTTTCTCTGTGAAATCCCAGGAAAGTGATCCTTTTATAGAAAAGTCCAGCAATCCTATTATAGATCTATAGATAAATATACTGAATTTCTAATGATGTTGACTTTGTCCAAGTAGAAACTGCCGTTTAGAAATGAATCCAGATTCCTCAAACCTGTTGCCAGCGCACTAGACTCTTAACTCTCCCACTTCTTGCCCTCAGTCTCTTTTGCCTTTGCTGATCTTTCCAATGTCTTCTCATGCTCCAATCAAAATGCTTTTTTGTGGAGAAGAGTTGTTTGTTAAATGCCTGCAACATGATTGTTGGTCTGTCTCAGATGGTTTTGGGGGCGTTGTGCAGACGTAAACCTTTTGCTGATCTCACCATCTAAACACAAGCCTGGTGAGCCGCAGGTCTCCCACCCCCTCTGCTGTGGCTCTCACAATGATGACGTTGAATCAGCGCAATTTCTATTGTTTTGCTTGTTTTGTGTTTCTTATTCTGTCTTTGCTGGAGGCCGGATTGCAGTCCGTGCCAAGCAAAATATACATAGCTTGTATTGAGTATCTGTGTGATGGGTGTGCGTGAGCTTGCATGTTTATTTATGCATCAGTATGAAATGTCTCTGTATTGTCTGTGCAGGAAGTTAGAGCAGTGGATTTTCTGATCCTTTCTTAGGCCTCTAAACACTGTCAGCTGTAGAGTCTGACAGGACCTGTGGGGTCCAGTAATCTAGGAACCAACATTTAACTCGATTGGCATAATGTTCTGGTTTGTGCCCATATGATGTGTTTTTTTCCTTTCCTTTCGTTTGCCACGTTGGTTTTTATGTCTCTATGGCGGCAATAGACAGTGGCCTGAGGCGTCATGTTTTCCGGTTCTCTGTCTGTCCATCACATTTTTGTAAACATGCTATCTCAAGACCGCCTTGAAGGAATTTCTCCAAATGTGGTACAAATATTCACTTGAACTCAAGGATGACCTGATGAGATTTTGGTGGTCAACTACTTTTCCTTCCAGGGAAAGGCTCTCCCACCCATCTAGTTACAAAATAAAACCTTAAGTCTTGTTTGCAAAGGTAGTTTGGGTCTGTGTGACAAATTATGTTTATTTTGGACATAATAGCATGTAAACCTATTGTTTAGCCCCAAATAAGAATTATGAACCTCTAAATGGCCAAGGTATGATCTGTCTCATTACTGCAGTAGAAAACACGTATCACATCACTTTACAGTATGAGGTCTCAGGCTCTTACTCTGCTAAATGAATGTAAATGTATGATTGATATTATTGTTTTCATACTTGATTGTACTTTTTTGCCACAATAATCCAAGCTGATCTGTTTCTACAGAGGCAGTGGTCAGGGTATATTAGTGGTGTCTGCTGGCAGAGCGATGCAGTGAACACAAGTGGTTCATATTGCAGAGAATAGATTTATTGTTTGAGAGACTGAACTTAGAAATGGCTCTAGCTGATAACTGTCATTCACACTCAACCAATGAAAGGCATACATCACATGCAAACATTTAGCAGCAGTACATTCACACTGGAACCCACTGACTGTTCTGGTTTCTTAATGGTATCACTGAACAGTAGTGCTCACTAAAACCAGTCCTCAGTGTTCATGGTCAAGCTGATTTTTAGTTATTCTCACACCTCCATTAAATATTTAATTATTCTGGTGTAAAAAACAAATGCTATGTATTGCTGCTTTGAAATCTAATTGATGGTCTGTAACACAAATGTCAAAACACTGTTGAACTTCCACATATGAATTTAATATGAAGCAGCAGCGGTAGGATGTTCAGTTTACATTAACAGAAACAATGTGACGAGAGTAAACACTGAACAGTGAGGCCATTATCACTGACATAAAATTGGACTGGATAACACACTGAATCGTTTCCAGTGAATCCCACATGCTGAGGCAGGGAATCTGAATCCAGTGCAGGAATCCAGTGAAGGACTGACCGACTCCACCACAACCAATAGAAACTTCTATGTCGAGTTAATCACTGAAAACTGTAAACACATCCATCACTCTATCTCTCTACCACAAATTCAAAACCCATGGCTGGACCGATATGGGTTTGTGAAATTGAGAATGTAGTGAAGATATATTGTGACACTGATGTAAACAGCTGCTTTTATTGGAAAGTAATTAAATTCTGCTTGAAAAGTAACTAAATGTCACCATATGTAACAATCTGCTAATGAGCATATCCTTTGTCAAGTTTCTGCTGATCTAGCCCTTTACCTGATTGCTTATCTTCTACTCTCTATCCTCACATTTGTTTTTTTCAATGGAATTCCCCATCAAAGGAGACGTATCTGATTTTACACCACATGTTTACCAGGGGTTACATCCAAGTCATCACCAATCTGCTGCTCTGCACTGATGAAATCCAGATTTCTGTAACACTCCGTGTAATACTCTGTCACGTGACATCCGGCTGACTTATTGTGTAACATCATCCCTAACTGAGTGAGCTGCAGACATTTGTGTTCATAGGAGTCTTCTCTCTTCTCTGTGCTGGTCCAGTCAGTTTGACTGGCTTACAACAAAGAGCAGAGCAGTGGTTGGATGAAAACAGGGATATATATTTCAGAGAGGAAACTAAAATATGAATGCTTACAGTCAGTGTTTCTGGACTTTACACGAATAAGTCAAGGCTGAATCAAACATGCTTTGGTCATTTTGACAGAGTTCTTTTCTCAGAAGCATCTATTTGGGAGTCTCTGATATTACTTCGCTGTTGGCTCCATATCTGCTGATTTATTAGCCTGAGAAACTTCCAGAGATTCTCGTTCACCAGCTGTTCACATCGACAGATCTAACCATTTGCCTTCAATTGATATAAGCCAACACTTTATAGTTGGCATGGAGGCCATGTCTTTTCCCCCCTATCTTTATTCAGGAGTGTGGTCTTTCAGGTGGGAGCGCTGGCCTTATTGATTTCACCTTCAGATTGTGTAATGCTTCCAATTATATAGCGCTTACTTCTTTGGATTTGGTGTCCTTGTGCCCAAATTGTTGGTTGGATGGATTTCCTTCTCTTCTCCTCACGCTCAAGCCTTCTCTTTTCTCTCTTTTTGAGTGAAAGCATTCCCAAATCTGAATTTGAAATCAGACAGAAAAAAGTCCAGCCCTCACACTGAAAGACCATTCTCTTTAATAAAGATAGGAAAAAAAACATATGAATATATACATTAAACTCTTCCCCATACATGCCGTGTATTATGACCAACAACTGTTACAGTACAAATGAGCCCCGCTGGTCAAAGACATAATGCAACCTTTAACAATGTGTGAGTTCGGTTTCAGTCAACCTTATATTATAACTACAACCACCTCCTGTCTTGACTCATTATACTACTCATGTAGGCTTTAACTCTGCGGACGTGTGATCACATGCTGACTGGTGGTCAGAAGGCAGGAAGGCCTCTTCACACCTGGCATTCACATGCCTCTTACATGTGTATTGTGTTCAGAGCAGATTTATTGCATTAATTTCCTCTTTCCTTTGAACAAATGCAGTTTGAACAGGGGTTTCCTTTTTGATTTTCATACTTTAAATCGATACACATGTATCCTGAAAATACACTAAGTAGCAATCCATCCAAGTTGTGTTCAGTCACCGTAGTAGCGTGGCTCTACTGGGACGACAGTGTTGGCCTGTGGATTGGCAACAACTCTGCTCCTATAATTCAACAGGTATCTGATTGATCACCATGACATTTTTGGTATTTAATTCATGGTTCCCAGAGGATAATGCACTGAATTTTCCTTTAGCGCCACCAGCAGGCCAACATTTAACTTCTCTTACCTTGTCCTTTCGTCCACTGAAGATTGGTACGAGAGTATTCACTGCAGAGAGTAATGGTTCTCAGACCACAAAACCTAATGAGGTTTACATATGTTGTTTTGAGTGGAATGTTTTGACAAGTTTTGGCCATGTCTACACACAGTGATGTGACCCACAGGATGAACTGTTGTATCTTTGGTATCTTTCTCTCCTGACACCCTCGTGCCAAATTTGTTTCTTCCAATTCTTTGGTTTATGACCAAATACTTGCAGAACGGATTACATTCCCATATGCTTTGTGTTTAATGCTAATTAGCAAATGATTGTGAACATTATGCCTGTAACCCATTAGCATGTCATTGTGTACATGTTGACCTGTTTATTTTGGCTTTTAGCTAAAACCATCAAGCTTAAAAATCTTCTATGTGGTTCTAACTCTTGTTTGTCTTTGCTGCTCTGCTGGATGTGGATAATTTTGTTTGTGTCTATCTGCAGTATGTATTGCCTGTATGTGGTCTGAATACTGATTCAGTCGCCTCAGGGATGAAAAAAAAAAAGAAAAACTCTTCACATCATTTGTGAGATTAATCGTAGCTCATTTAAAATCAACTAAAGCTGATCGCCGAGGATAAAATCTGGCTCCCACCTGTTGTCCCCAACAACTTCAACCAAACACAAGAACCAATTATCTGGAATAATTATTCCCTTTTATTGAAATGTAAAAAATCTATTTGAAAAACATGGCACCAAAAGAGGAAGTGATTAACAAAATGACAATCTGATTTTGAGGTATGCTATCTGTCTAATGATTCTAGAAATATCTGCCTTTACGTGAAACGTATATCTCGAGAACTGTTCATCTTGGTTTCAGACCAAAAGGAATTGCAATGTTGAATTTGATGCAATTTTCACTCTCGGTATGTTCATAATTAACAAACTTTGAAAAAACAGTGCAACTTTTACCACAGGCCAAGCAGACAGCCCATTCCAAACAGGCAGGTTGAGAACAGATACTTCACTAGTATCATCCTTCTTGTTTAATATGTGTAGCCATGACTCTGTAAAGATCATATAAATATCAGTCTTGCATTCAGCCTGTGAACATTGTTGTGGTCTTGACTCAGGGACCTGAAATCGTGGCTGGTTTGAGTTGTAAACTGAACAGATGGGATCTGTTTGTTCCACAGAGTGAACCACAGTGTGGGTCTCTGCTGGGTTGAGTTAGTGGTCCAAAGCTCTGGTCTTTGTTTTGTGTTTTATGCAATCAGACTTCCTCAGAGGGGTTACTGAAGGTTACCCATTTGTTGTCACTCCCTTTCTTCCAATAAAGCACTAACTGATGACACAGACCATGACAGCACAAGTAATCGTGTTCTGTCACGGACATAAAGACCTTGAGAGGGATACCAGCAGTTTTGAAGGTCATGCCACTGTGCATGATTATAGCAGGATTACAATATTTTGCCAAACAAAAGCTCAGAAGTAATTTTGTTACTCAGGTTAGTACATGAAGATTATAAAAAATGCTTGGGGATGCGTTAAGAAGCCATGAAATTTTATTCCAGATCCAATAATTTTATGCACTTTCCTAAAAAAATGTAGGGTTTTTTTCCGCCATGTTTTCAATGTTTTCTCTGAGAATAATTCATGGATCTTGGTGAAAAGAAATCAGGCACAGTCAGGAAACTGATATCTACGTGTGTGAACGATTTTGTGCAGCTTGATTGATTTTAAAGGGCCTGTTGGGCCTTGACAGAGGTATGTGCTCGACTGAGTGTTATTCTGGTTTTACTGTTTGGTCAGAAAGGATGAGGAATAACTGTAAATGACCTTGTGAGTGTTGCAGAATCCTTCACAAACCCCTCCACCCTACAACTCACCCAAACCAAACTTGCCCCGTATGTCACCCAGAAACATTTAAAGTGGTCATTACTGAGACTGACTCAGATGCGGGCCTGCACACCATCTCCACCTCCACTCCACAGCTTCCTCCTCCTCTCTTGTTTTCTTGAGCCTCTGTATTTAGCTCTGCAGAGACAGAAGCCAGGCCTCTGTCTAGTAGCCTGAGTATTAATGCTGAGGGTTGAGGTCAGGTCGAGTGGAGTAAACATGGTTCTTACACGTTAAATGTTTTTTGAAGTGAACTTTGACAGCGCTGTGTTATCCAGATAAGGTCAATGAGGTCAGTGTTGAGAAATTGATCCTGTCCTTATCCTTGTCAGAAGTAATCATGTGTGATCGTGTCAGGTTGTTTCAGGGCTAAATAAATCTGAATGACATGAAACATTAGTGTCAGTCTTGATTTGAGCTGAGCACCAGCAGCCATTACATGACCTGTTTATCCCTCCCCCTGGGAAAGTGGTGCCCAGGGATGGGACAGAAGGGTGAGACCACAGGGGATCGTCTCTCGCGTCATGGTCCCCCTGAGAGATGAGGATCTCAGCAGTTAAACCTCTACAATAACACTCAGCTGGGAGACAGAGAGTCTGGCTTAAAGGTGAATGACACCGTGGCTTCAAACCCTCACACACTGCATGATTGACCATTTTAATGAATGAACAAACAGACTGATTGACTGGTTTGATGACTCATTAACTCACTGACAGCTGTTAGCTGGGATCCAGGTATGTGATGAATGTGTGCATGTGAACTTTGCTCATTGACACCTTCAGTGCAGGACCACAGATAGAGCCATAGTATATCAGATTCTTAAGTTTCCTCTCATCTCCTTTATTTCCTTCTGGAGTTATGGCAGTACACTTGGTTCCTACCTTATATCTGGATCTTAGATAGTCTTTGTACGTACTTTCAAAGCTGCTAAACTTTGCCCCACACACTCACACATATACACATCATTACGCCCTCAGCCAAGCCTCAAAATTGTTGATCAAGCTTCATAAAATTGCACATTAGTCAGTGTAAAACAAGGTAATACAGGCCAAACTAAAGTTTGCAAAGAAAAGAGCCAAAAACCTTGTTCAGATCAGAGAAGAGGGAAAATCCAGAAAGTTGGATATAAAGTGAAGTTATCCAGCTAAGAGAATGCTGACAGTCCCTGAGGGTGACACAGCACACAGATGGAAAGCATAGATACAAAGATGAAAGCCAGATACATCATCCCATAGAAATAAGAAAGACACAACATGGTAAACTGCTGTACAGGGGTGAACCACAAACACCATGTCTGCTGTTAATGCACTCACCAGCCAATTACCCATTTACTCGACACAAAGCATGCATAACAGTTATTTCAGGAATTCAAGACCAGCAAAGTGCAGACGCATTAATCTTTGAGAGTAATCTGACACTTGCAACACAGACAATTTGAAACTGAGGGAGCAGCAGGAGACACGGATGAAAGAATAACTCAGTCTTCAGTCCAGAATACAGTTGGCAGTACAGTTGTCCTGAATACAGCGGCACAACTATACCGTCCCATTTCGAAGGCTCCTCCAAATGCGACTGACAAATGTGTACTTTCATCCCAGAGAAACAGAGGCTCCAACCTATCCCAGGTTTATTAGCTTTGGAGATGAACCATAACAACGAGGTATTGGCACCAGGAGGTAACGAGATGTCCGATGCTTTAGTATCATAGTTAAACTCAGCCAAACCGCTAATGTTACACATAATAAAAAACTGCAGCTCTGTTGCTTGATGACAACAGTAAGGCCACTACAAGCTGGGGATACCAATCCCAAAAGTCCTCCATAGAATAGACTAAACTATTTCATTTTGAGTTTAGCACTGCAGCCCCTGAATTGGGACATGGTTCATGTTGAAGTACTGTGTATGTGTTTAGAAAAGTGTTGTGACATCTCATGAATTGTTAGCGACTAAAATTTGGGAATTTAAGAATAGGATCCTCTTCCAGAAACTATTTATAAAAAATTTTACCCAGCAAGTGTCTTTCTTGTCCTTCCCTCTTTTCTTTGATATTTTATCTCTCGTAAGCACAAAAAGACTGAGCAGTTTGAGGAAAGTGAAATTTATTCCATCTGTTTTACTTTGTTGCATAATCATCCATCTTTTAGTTAGCACATGGAAGCTCCCGGGCCATTAACAAACAGCATAGGGATATTAAAACAAAAATATAATTAAAAAAAATACAAAAATATTCAAAGCAGGGAGAACTGCAGGAAGGTGGCAAGGAAATAAAGTGAGGCCGGGGGTGTGGGGGGGCGGTTGGAAACGGAAACCTCAAAACGGAGGTTTCCAACCGCATATCCCAAACGAAATAAAACTGCTCCCTGGCTGAGTGCTGCTCTCAGCAGGGGGTTTGCCTGGAAAACCATGTGAAGGTCTATAAAAAGAGCAGGAAGGGGAAATCAGAGAAACTGATGAGTTCTTTTGTTCACCCACTCTCTACTGTACATGGTGGGGGGGGGGGCAACTCCACTCAGCCGACATGGACGTGACATTCAGCTCTCTGATGATCTCTCCTCTGTGTCGTCTTATTGCGTCCAGTAGTGTCACTTCTCTACCCCTACTTCGTCTCAATCCACCCTCCATTCTTTTTGTTAATTTATCTTTCTTTGTTGTGTATTTTTTGGTGCACTTCATTTACTCTTTTTGCTCTCACAAGGACACATTATTTACACCTGCTGTTTTCCAGCCGTAACAAAACAAAGTGTCTTTTTGAAAATAGCTGTGAGGCACGACTTTCAAATTCACGACCCTCTGACTCCGCCCTCCTCCAATAACCTCTTTCTGGCCAATTCATGATTGCAGCTTTTTAGACACGTGTTAGTAAGAAACCTATCATTAATAGAGTATCATTAATGTCTCCATTTTACCAAGGATATACAAAAAATTACTCACGACTCTCTTTGTAATATACACTCAGTATTTACACTACATTGTGCAGTAAATTGAGATTGCATGTATTTGTATTAATCCACACATGTTTTTTTTCAGATCTACAGGAAGAACATGACACTGTGGGATTGTTAGCAGAGTCGCTTTCATGCAGTGGACAGATGTGTGTAACAGACAGATGCAGTTAGGAAGTGGGAAACAGGCAGAACGTATCACATGGCTGAAGAGTTGTTCATCTGCATCTGGCTGAAGACACAGAGGGCTGTTTTCTATAGCAGGTGATGAGAGGCAGGCGTATGCGTGTCCACATGTTCTGTAGGTTGTGTTTGCGTAGCTCGTTCACTGCAGAGCTGGACACTCGGGGCCTGCTGGGATCTGCAGTCGGTGGTCCCCCTCTTACGAGCCATAAAACAAGCTATTGTAACGGTGCTGTTGCTGGAAAAACAATCCTGCAAGGTTTCAGTTTTTCTGGCTATGAATGAAAAGGTGCAGTTTAATCCACGTGTTGCGTGAATTTCATCGTCTCTCACAGTCCATAAACGCCCTGTCTCCCCACCTGACAAATCTGTTGCTTGTAAACCCGCTTGACTTCATATTTGACTCGGTGTGGGTGTAAAACACAGAAATGGTCAAACAGAAGGCAGAGAAATTAGGTTTAGGTCAAACAGTAAGAAACCTCTGTCTAAAGAATACAAGGTGATTTGACTTTGCTCTGAAATGGATAACAAGGACCAGATGCCTCCGTCACTGTGTGTGTCGTGTGTCTGGACACGTGTTTATGAGTAGTATCGGAAAATGTTTGTGAAAGTGTCCACGTGTATATGTTAATGTTTTGTAGATGTCTGGACTAAATAGCACAACCTGTGATACTTTAATGTGTGTCTGTTTTTGTGTGCACACAAACACAGGTGCACATGGCCGACATCATCCTTATTCCTGTTAATGTGTGTTTGTATTTATTTATTTATTTGTGTGTGGTCTAGGTATTACTCCTTATGGGGAGAACAACTTTTAACGAAATGTCATTGTATAAGCCTAGGTTAGGTTTAGATAAGTGTACGTCCCCAGGAAGTTAGTCTATGTCAACTCTCAGGTAATTAGGGGTCTTGTTTTTGTTTCCTCTTTAGAACCTTTTCCAGCATAAAATCTGAATTCTTCAGAAACAGTAGACCTCTCAGGGACCAAAGCCTCGTCCTCATGTGGCAAAACTTCATCTCTGAAGTCCTGGTTAAGGGCAAGATGTGAATTATTCGATGGGTAAAGGTTAGGAATGAACTAGTCATGGTTAAGGTTATGGATGAGGTTTTGACTATAGGCTGTCACTAATAATTCGATTTCAATGTTAAGTCCTAATAAGTAAAGGACAGGCAAGCGGGCGTTCGCGTGTGTGTGCGCACGTGTGTGTGTGCGTGTGTCTTAAGCTTACTAAACTTGCTTCACTTTTTAGAAGCCTGGTGCCTGTGTTTTTTAAACTCACATGTGCACTGCCTGCATTCTTCTGTTTATCATCTAGAGAGGATTTAGCTGACTTACTGACAGCTCTGTCTTCAGCTCAGTCCTCGTCATTAACACAGTGGATAAAGTCATTTTTCACCTTCAGCTCACGAGCTGGGATCATAAAATGCTCAGTGAGATCTCAGAAATGTCGCCAAGGGAGAAACTAATAGTCAACTCGCACTTTAAGTTCAGCACATTCGAACCGAACGTGCTCAGCTCGTGGATTGTTTGCATTGCACCCAGGAGTCCTCTTGGGCGTCCTATTCAAACTATCACTCTGTTTTCTCCCCGTAGCGATTTCCCTCTGTGTACTTTGGATGGTGGTCAACAAAGCTGAAGCTGTGGGAACAGCAACCTGTTCATTTTTCTCACACTGGATCAGCCACAAGATTCTTTCAGCGGAGCTATACCGCTCGTTCTGCTCTTTCATTACACTGAGAAGCACTTACCGCTGTCCCCATCTTCATTTTCTGAGAGGGCTTTATGAGTCCCTCGCTTCCTGCGTTTAATGGATGTATAATTGTCTTCGTAGAGCCGTATAGAGCAGAGACGGACCTCCCCAAATAATTTCCAGTCATCATCTTCCACCTTTTACTGATTAGCATGCACCTGAACGGCCCTCTGGACAAACACAATGGCTGTTTTTTTGCATAAAGTCTGTGATAGATTAGTGGGAGCTTTTTTTTTTTACCCCTTTTTTTATGGCTGCTCTGTCACTGTTAATACCTCAACAAAACAAATCACTGGCCAATTGATAACAGACCGGAACGGGATCATTGCTGCGCCCTTGTTTGAAGTCGACGAGCCCGGCGAGACGTATGTGTCTGCATTTATGAAGCATTGGCTCATGTTGCAAAACTGAAAACGGAGAATATGGAGGAAGTGTGCACAGTGTAACAGTGTAACAGCTGGGGCTCCACAACTGAAAACAGTTATGAATGTCTCACCTCCAGGATTTTCCGACATCAAGGCACTCCCGGAGCCATTACGAAAGACTTGGAAGACCTTCTTTGTCTTGAAACAGCCTTCCTGTCTGGCATGAAAACTTAACCAGACGCGTCATTATGAGGGATCTGTCGTTAGCTTGACCTCACGGCTTAGCTGCTTTCACTCACTGTTGTCTGGCACTTACCCGTCCCACTTCAGTCCCTCTTTGGCCTCCCCTCTGTTTCCTTATCGCCACATCGACAATCCGTCACTGTCTCCTGCTCAATTCATTCAGTTTGGTGTGTTTTATTTGCATTACATGTAAATATCATTTTCCAAGTGTTTTTCTGTGTAACACGCACATCATTTTTTTGACATTAACTTTAACTAATGTCCAGACAATTGAATCTGGAAATTATCTGGTGTTTGCCTCTGACACATGAAGAGCACAGCAGTGTAACAACCCTGGCGATTATCCTTATCACCAAAACCCTTCGAATCTCGTTGTCTTTTCAAGTTGACATCTTCGTCAGCATCTTCTACATGCATGACACCTCCCGTTCATCCTGAGATTTCTTTTTTGTTTTTGTAGTAACGAGCCCTCTTGTTCACGATTAACCTTCTGGACATTTCCTGCTGTATTCCTGATATGGGCTCTACAGATTTTTCCCATGGGGGGTGGCAGGCAAAAACACTAGAGAACATCCAGAGCAACTCAATCACACATTTTTGTTCTCACATTCGGTCCTTCTGGATAATCTCTGGAAAATATCCTTCAGACTTCAGTGTATGTCTGAAAGCAGCTATACAGATGTTGCACATTGTTGTGGTAAAAAGTGATAATGCAGATACTATCACAATATAAGCTGAGGACACTAACATCTGGTCCTAGACAAAACAATGCGTCTGAAAACATCTGACAAAGAGTTTTGCTGACCTGAAAGATCAATACTGCGTTAGGTTGTTCATGATTATGTAAACAGATTTTTGGTGTCATGTATGATACCAAATCTCCAGACCTCTGCAAAAAGAGGAAAGCACGTGTGTGTCTGTCACAGAAAGCAGCTCAGAGGGTCAGAGATGCCACATTCCTGCAGTGACACTGAGCCGGGACGGGTCATAGAGGCCAGAGACCACTGGGAGAGACTCTGTCAGACAGAGACACACACAGAGAAACATAAACACACACACACAGCATCACAAAATCCTCAGAATCTCCTCAAAGCAAGTAAAACACATACAGCAGTAAAAATTAAAGTTCCAGTCCCATAACTGCAGAACACTTTGTCCTGAAACAATAGTACTTAAAAGTGTGAAATTCTGGTTCATTAAACTCTGCTTAGCTTTTACCGGGAATTCGTGCCTGACGAAACGAGGCAGGATCATTTACAAAATGTCACGGTGATGTGGTGAGATGCTGCATCATCCTCCATCATCAAGTTTAGATGGAAATCTGGTATGTGGTGTCTGAGGTTTCCTGGACGAGCAGGAAGAAAGAGGCCTGGTCTCACTCTCACTCCTTTAACAACCATTCCAATGAGATGATTTCACTTGTTTTGCTTGTCGTACATCTTATTTTTAAGGTTTACGTTTATAAGGTTCCACCAGCTTTTTAGAGAAATAGCAGTCAGGATGTTTTTCTGCTTTGCTCTGGGACTGAAGTCGTTTTATCATATGGTTGACATATTTGGTACCACTATGTTTGTATAGACTAAACCTGTAACTAAACTCTACCTGGATGCCTGCACTTAAGTTAGAATGCTACACAAAAGTGATGGATGGAGAAATTTTTGTCATATAATCGGATAAGAAGATCATATTTTTGTTTTGTCTGTGCAGTATTAAAAATACTCTGCTGAGCTGATTTCCAATACAATTTAGATGAGGGGGCTTTGGTCCGTAATGTTTTTATCGTTAATGCAGACAGTCACACCTTAGTTTCAAGGTACAAGTAAATGGCATCCAATGCAGTTTTCTCTCTCAAGCAACTGTCATTCTGTGCAAAACACTGTAAAGAAAGTGAAACTATATTCCTGCTTCTGCCCATTTATTCTGATGTTCTATAAAATGGAACAGGTTCTACCTTTGGTCATGAACGAACACATTTTTGTTATTATGAAAAGTGTAAAATAAGAAATTGGTTCATCACTAAACCGTGGGAGGACAAAATGTAATATGGAGTTAATAAACACTGCTTAGTCTAGGTGGAGGTAAGCGATTTTCTAGCTCCTTTTGAGAATAGCGTATTTCCCATCATATTTAACTACTCCTTTAGGTCATCTTTAAAAATTCCTTATAATTGTAGCAAAAAGGGATATTATAAATAAGTGAAATACAAATTTTAGATATACCGCTGGATCTTCTTTGACAAATTAACAGTTTGAAATATAACCAACCAAAAATAACAAATTGATGTAATAAGTTTTTTGAGGGTTAATCTTTCCTATTGTTTTCAGTCTTTATGCTAAGTTAATCACCACCAGCAACCATAAATTCATCAAATGTAAATCTCTGCAAGAAAGCAAATGATGAACCACGGAGAATAATAAACTATACCTTTCAAACCTTAAGATTTGGTTTTACGTTGTATAAAACCAAATCCCCCCCCAAGGGATCCAAGGTTAAAGGGTGTTTTTAAAGAGGCGATCAGAACGGGAGATGGTAGGAGAGTTAATGGAAAGACGAGGCGAGAGGTGAGGCATAACATGGAGGAGGAGGCGGAGGAAGGGTTCAGGTCAGCCTGTGTTCTGGTGGAAGTGGTTCAGACCTCCTGTGTTCCCAGTCAAAGCTTTCTCTGTTAGACCAGAGCTCTGATGTTTCCCCTGAGGCCTGGGACCTGGAAGTGGGATATAGCTGAGCAAATAAACAGAGAGGAGGTGCTCACACTCGCCACACTAACACCTTTACATATGTATGTTCACACAAGTTTAAATGAACACACACATTAACGCTATTGCACGCCAACACCAGAAGGGTTTATCATGCGGCTGTACACTGCACTTTCGCAGCTTTCGAGGGAAGCTGATGTAGATAGTGGTTTTGTGTTTTTAATTTAGGATTATTTTGATGCAGGTAAAAGTAGGAATGTGTTGTGTTTCTTGGTAGTATTGTGGGACAAATGGTTGGAAGGTAATAATTAATTAACCTTTTTTATGAATAGTCTTTCACTGAGGATTAAAAAAGAAACACAAACGGTGAATGGATAGAACACCTTATGAAAAACTGTATAAAACTCCCTCTAGTTCGCGCAGCAGCAATAAATTCAACATCACAAATGAAACAGGCTTACTCCCATAAGAAAATATGCAATAAATGAACATATGTTATAGCAAAGTTTTAGTGTTGGATTCATCAAACTAATGTGTTTCGGTCTAATCCATCATCACACCATCATATACAACACGACTAGCCAAGTTTCTCTAAACTGCTTTCAACTGTGAGCTCTGCAGAGCAAATAAATCAATTACAGCATGGTTGACGAATGCAGCATGCTGTAGTTGTACCATGTATAAGCCACTTCAGTGAGAAGCATCCATCAAAATGACGGAACGTACACGCACACATGGCCACTCTCCTGTCTTCGCGTGTCAATAGGCCATTGACCCTCACCAGGCTTCACTTCCTGTGTTCCTCTTACCAGAGATGCCCAAGAGGGAACAGTCTGAGCTGACAACAACCTTCATCCCTGTCTTCAAACCATTCTCCTCTTCCTCCTTTCAGTGTCCTCCCTCATTTCTTACTTGTGGCATTTCCTCCCACTTCACCCCCTTCTCACATCATCCAACATTTTTACTGTTAAGACGATGCACCGAAAAAGAGAAGGGATTTGATAAGAGCCCAATACTGAAGTTTCTCATGATCATATAGAAACCCTTTCAAACCAACATAATGGTTCCAAAGAGTACTTCCATCCACAACTATTTGCTTTTAAAGGAACCTTTAAAAAAAGGAATGGTCAAAATCATAGGTGTTGTAACACTCTGAACTTGAATATTCAAGATTTACCCATGTTTGAGAAGTTTTAAATTGATATGTACAGTATCTGGAATCCCTACTGTCAATCAGTTGAACTTGGGTTCTGTCATATTTTACATCATTGCCATAATTTCATGCCTTGGGTAGATGTGACATGTAAACCCTATAAGGTGGAACGGTTCTTGATAGAAACCCCAGGGAAGGTTCTTGGTGGAAGTATTACATCCTGAAAGGTTTATCTATAAAAACCTCACACCTTTGTGATGGGTTGTTATTAGAATCATTTGAAAGGGTTCCTGATCGAACCTTAATAATATGGTTATACTGGGATCCAAAAAGGGTACTCAGATGGGGACAAGCTAAAGAACCCTCTGTCGTTCTACTAAGTGCTTTAATTTCTTGAGTGTAGATACGTAATTTGAACTGGATTCATAATGCAGTGTGCCTGCAGTATAATGCATCATCCATGCTGTGCCCTGTTCACTGGAGGGGCACTGTCTAGGTTGAGGATTGAGGATGTATTGGGGGTTGGTGGGGTTATCCCATCTTCTCATTCCTGCCTGCAAAATCACAAATAAATCCCAGACACACTGAATGGGGAACCTTAACAGTGAGCATTCCCCCTCTGGATGGAGACCCCTTGCTTAAGAATATAATCTTCAGTGTAAGGCGATCCAGGTCCAGGCCTGCCTCTGGACCCCGTCTCTGCGTTTCCTCCCAGTGCCTATGTGCTGATTTTGGCAGCAGCTACAGCAGCAGACTGGGGTTGTATGTGATCCTGCCTGCATCCCTGAATGAGCAGGAAGCTGCTTGGTCATCCAGCAGCACAACAATTGACCGGTTGGTGAAAGTTGGCACCGTATGTTCAGAGAGGAGGATGAGCAGAAATGAGATTTATGATGCTTTGATTGATGGGTCCATGTCAGGATCCTTTGTATTGTCTTCTTTATTTCTTTTGAACAGGAATAAGATTGCGAGTCATTCCACTGTTACATTTTTTTTTTATAATTTCGGCAGTGGTACGAAAAAGACCATTCACTGGTTGCTACAGTTTTAATAAAGTCCCCATCAGGTTCTGCATCAGTGCCAATCAAGGCCTTCTAGAGGATCAGTAAAGTCCAAAACATTTCCACTTCTTTGTAAATTATAATATCTATTACACTGGGTACAGGAGCTGTCAAAAACAGCAGCCAGCAGTCACATTTTTTGATATCCACACTGACAGAGTGTTAGCCAAAGCCAAGAGGGGCCGTTCAACTCCTGTCCAAACCTTTCTATCATCATGCATTATCTAAGTCTGCAGCTAATCAGCACTGAAATGTACAAATTACTACACACATGGATTTTAATGTGGACTCACAAAGCCAGAAAAGTCGATAGAGTGGGACAGCCTATTAAAAAGTAGCACTTTTAGTCTGAACCATAGCTGACATGAGCTGAACAGAAAAAAACAGATAAACTGCCCTCAACATAAGAGATAATTATCCTGTTACATGTCTGAACTGTGAACTTTGTTATTTTGGTCAAAATTCTCAGATTTTAAGACAAATTTAGGATGGTCACTGTATTACCAAAACTTTGGAGCTATGCAGCTCTGTGAGGCAAAAGGTGAAGCCAAAACATCTTGATTGCCCCCCTGGTGGCTTGATGCAGTTTAGGTCATGAATCCGGCTTCCTCCATGTTAGTTGATGGAACATGGACCTTCCTAAAAAGAGGAGCACATACATCATGATTGAAAGCTGAGACCGACTAGTGATTGGTCGAGCATTGTATCGACAGCACCTCAAAAATAGCAATAGTCCTATTTTGGATTTCTTGTCTTCATTTAAAGGCTGTGGGAGGAAGTTAAGATGGGTCGTCCATCAGTTTATAGGCAAAATGCTCACATCGACATTCTAACATTCTCACAACGCTACCTGTATTTTAACAATGTGTCCTGGTGATTAGTGAAATAACAAGATATCAATGTCATAGCAATTTGTTCCCCTTGGAATATGTACACATCTGAAAAGTGCATTAAACGCAACATAAAGTGAAATTCCTCAGGTAGTGAGATTTGTTCTCCCTCTGCAAAACTTTATTGACAGCATTTGTAAATAAAAGAAGAACATTTGATCGTGGGGGGGGATCGACATTTGAAGCCTTGCAGATAGATACTCCTGTTTAGTGTAAACACGGCTGTTTGCGGCTTGCAGCTTTTTGGCCTCAGCAAACCTTCAGAGGACAGAACACTATCCCTGTGAACGAAATAAAGATCGAAATGGCCGACTCGTGGAGTTTCATGGACAGGGGGCAACACTGAGGCCGACAACATGTCGTTCTGCGGAGAAGAGAGCGAGAGACGGACAGAGATTACGTCAACAACCCGGGAACCAGTGGCATCCGCAGTAAAACAAGGGGCCAATAGGACGACCTGAATATTAATCGAAATGTTTTCAGATGCACAGTGTACGGCGAGTGAAGCAGAGTGCACAGAGAGGACATTTAAAAGGAGAGAGGAGGTGAGGGAGCTTGCTAGCGTAATGCATCACTGTCACTAATAAACCATGACTGACGTTAAAAGGCTGTACCAAATTACTGGCAATGTCCCAGCCCTCACACAGACTCCCTGACACACACACATACACACACACACACACAGCTAAATAGTTTTGGGTTTTTGAAGGCAGGTTGATGGCATTTTCAATCTACAATGTGCACACACACACATTCTAGATTCACTGGGTGTAATGGTGTGTGTTTTGGTGTCATGTTGACCGGGGCCTGTTGCCTGTCTGACCAACATACTTTCACATTCCTAAACAAAAACACACGGGTCACTTCTCCCTCATCCGCTCGTCCTCCCATGTCCTTCAGGGACACCCAGGGGAGAGCTGCTGAGGCCGCCACATTTCTGACTGACTGACCTGTCGATGTACGTGGATCTTCTGTTCTTTAAATACTGAAGGCTGTTACCCTCTGCAGCAGTGTGCAGGATTGTAAGCCACACTAGCAGCTTAGCTTGTGGGATGGAAACATCTGGACTGAAATTTCTCTACTGAATGGATGGTCATGGTGCTCGGAGGAAACTGACTTTGATGATCCTCTGACTTTGTGCCACCAGGACTATTTTGTTTATTTAGAGATATAATTGGGACACAGGAGGGACTGTTATAAGACCTTTAGCATGGCCGTAGAGCACGGGGTTAGGTCATGCTAAAAACAAAAGATTTAATTGATACAGGATGAAGCGTGACTACTTACAAGGCCCAATGTGTTCATAACTGTTGTGAACAGCCACACCTAAAGATGGACAGTAAAGACTTCTCTCAAGAAAGGGAGGAAGGAGAGACATTTTCAGTCTCTCCTGTAAGAATTCATAGTGATGCACTTTGTCAAATGAAAAGAAACGGCAACAGTCCCCTATAGTTCACACTCTTTACCAATCATTGCTTACATGTATTAAGCTTTAAACATGGTTCCACTTTCTGACAGGCTCATTTGTTGCTCATTAGAAGAAAACAGACATCAGTCCACATTTGTAACATGTCTCTCGTGGCCTAACTGTTCTCCAGAATGCTCAGCTGCAACACATTTATACTGGGATTGCAATGAAATCAATCTCTGTTCCTCAAAAAACTTAATCCAGCCAACATGTAATTAGATCATTTCACAATAAAGCACCTGCTTTTAATGGGGATGCTGATATGACATCAATGCTAATTTTCCCTGTTGTTGAAATCAGTTCATCACAATGTGTGTAGCTAGTTTATATCAAGTGTTGGGCCACTTATGTGCTGTGGCTGCCTGTGCCCCGTCTACCTGTCTATGCTACACCTCTCAGTTTGATGATGTCATTGACAAAGAAACAAAGAGACACCACATCATGGCTGATACTCAGACCTACATCAATTTGGCAGCAAAGGTATGAGCGTAAAGAGCACCTCCGCAGGAAAGACCTGCATCTGCAACTCATTATCCCCTTGCTAGATGACTGATGGATTGATTGATTGATCATCTGACTGACAGACTGACGGTGTTCGTCTCAGTCTTCACCCTCCTGTCTGCACCTCAGCTCCGTGCGCTGCCCTTTCCGTCCCTTTCTCAACACTCTCAGCTAACAGGCTGCAGATTAAAGCAGCTCTCATCTGGATCTCATCAGTTTAGGCCAAGCTCGACATTTTACAGGTTATTTTTCATTCGGCAGGAGGAGGAGGGATCATAGAGTGATTTAGGGTTTCGATGCATGGAGGCTGGAGGAGAATAAAAGCAACTTGTTGCCTCAAGGGGCCCATGAATGAGGCAGCATGCTACATCACCTCTCGTAACAGCATGCCATTTTTAGGACGTTTGCATTTCTTGTGCATGTTTGTGTGTCTGTCTGAGTGTGTGTGTGTGATATTTGTTGCGTGGCTGTGCCGCTCCAGTTTCTGAGCCATTTCCTCTCTGTTTTTCCATCTGTGATGTCTGTAACATGTGGTGAATTGTTGTGGGATGGTTGGATAAGTGTAGCTGCCAAACACCATGAATCAATTCTGGGAGGAAACATTGCCCAGTTTTTGTTGCACAATTCTGTACTTGAAAAAAAAACTACATCCACCAATGTGTTACATCACAAATGCAGTAACTAATAACTTCACTTCTACTGATAGTTACTTTCTTGTTTATTTGGTCAGAGAGCAAATACTGTGCCGGGAACAAGAAGAGAAATTAGAACAAGTTCAGTTTAAACTGCAACTGCAGAAAAATTCAAATCAGCATTAATTATTATTATGTTTCTTTTACCTATGCTAATATTTTGCCATTGATTTTAAATATATTGTATTATATCATTTGCTGTCTTTGATTTGAATGTTTTAATAGATTATTGTGTGTGCTATCTTTGTGGTTATGAATTGTGTTAGCACTTTTGGCTGTTTTGAAAGTTATTATACAAATAATTATGTCATTATCTCTATCAGTAGCATTATTGATTAGTAAGCTTTAGAGTTGCTGGATGTTACTTGTGTTACCTGAGCCAGACCAACTGTTCCAAGCCTCCCAACTGGTCAGAGAGTGATATCAATCTCCTCCTCTAACCTAATCTAAGTATATTTACAAACACTGAAATGAAAATGGCGCTACAAACATCTGCTTACACTTTTTTTTTTTTTCAGGAAGAAATGCTGTGAAGGTTTCAGGTTTGTGATGGGCCAGTGCATACCTGAAAGTAGGTAAACCATACACACTGACTCTTGAACCTCATATGCTCTTAACAGTGGTTGATTAGAACAGTCTGCAATACGATATGAAAAAAATTGGTCCATACGGACCAACAGAGATAATGTTTTTGTTCTTAGGACTGATCTTTGTCAATTTGAAGTAATTATGTTTTAGGAGCCCTTGCACATTTCTGCGATTCACTGAGCCAAAAAATAATCTACCCATTGTTTTGACACAAACAGCTGCTACATGGTGTTCTGGTCATCGATATAAAAGCAATTTGTTATTGTGATCATTGGATTTATCATGATCAACTGTGAACATGCCAATACAGAGTAACAGTGACTTACTCTGACCACTAGAAGGCACTGTACCCCACCTTGTTTAAGCTGGATGTTTGAAGAGCGTCAGCTGATGCTTCTGGTATAAAGTAAAAACAGTTAAACCACAAAGCATTTTTTCCTTATACAGTATAAATAGGCTCACATACAATAAAAAATATTTTAAATATGTGTTTTCAGTTTGTGGTTTATAGTCAGAGGCTTTAATCGAGCCCCTGGATTCATGAATGAATGAATGTTTTATGATGCAAGACCATTTTTCTTTTTCTTTTAATCAAATAATAATTAATCGTTTAAATCATTCTAATAGTCCTATTTCACACCATTCATGTTGGCTATAGGATTGAGAGACAGAAACCAGTGTAAAACTTTACCCTGTAGAGATTTTGGTGCAGACATGTGGAAAGCATTTCATAGTTGAGAAAAACAAATTACAGTCCTGTGACACTAAACCCGTCAAAGGTAGCAGTTAACAGAGTTTTTTTTTTATAACGTGTCATTCTAAGAAAAGCACCTAAACAATAGCTTTGTTTTATTAAGCATGAGTGTCCCTGTGAGCCATGACTATGTGAGAATGACCCAGAAACCAGCACCTGAAGCTGCTGAAATGATCATTTCATCTTGTTATTTACACTTGTGCTGTTTCTACTCTGACACGTCAATATGTCTCTTCACCAAAGCACAGAAGAGGCTGTATTGTTCAGTTTCCATGTTGATGTGGAACTTTCTGAATGTAAGGAGGTGGTGATAAAAAAGCAGTTGCAGGTGATTACAGTTATGTTTTGATCCTGAATAACGTTATAATACTTAGTTCACGCACACTCTCCCTTTTCTCTCTGTCTCTGTAGGTGTAGACATGTGTGATGCATCGCCCTGCGAGCAGCAGTGCACTGACAACTTTGGACGAGTTGTCTGCACGTGTTACCCCGGCTATCGCTTTGACCGGGAAAGACACCGCGGCCACAAATCCCCTTACTGTCTGGGTCAGTACTGCACCACACCCATCTCTCAGTTAATGATCCTGACTGCGATGTCTACTACTGGTGTGGTAGAGAGAGTATGTCTCACTTATCACAGCACCCCACAGGGCTTTCTTAAACTTAAAACAAAGATTAAGTGGACATTCTTCAAAAGAATAACCTCATAGGTGTTTCTTCAAATAGCATCAACACACATAGATTTTTTCATAGCTGTGAAACAGTGGCCTTCTCCTGGTTGATGCAGCATAAAGCAAATCAGCAGTTTTTCTTCCAAATCTGCACCCTGTATTTACATTATGTAAATGCTATTGACCTGCAGTCATACTATGTGATGTCTCAGCAAGGTTCTCATTGCTCTAGGGTTTATCAGCTCCTAAGATATATACAATAAAATATTCCTGCACCTACTGAATGCCCAAGGGGGGAGGATTGCTACTGAGATCCACATGAAAAGATGCTTGCTCTCTTTCTGCCTGTCTGTCATTTCAATTTGTGTCAATGCATGAATAGTATTCATATCATAACAACGAATGGATTTTAATTGGATGGATCATCTCATGCAGACATTGATGAGTGTGAGCACCCAGGCAGCAGTGTGTGTGACCACGACTGTGTGAACACAGTGGGAAGCTTCCTGTGTCGCTGTCGCAGCGGCTACATACTGGCCCCGGACCAACGCTCCTGCATCCCTGTACACAACTGTAAGTTCCTGTTGGGATTAATAAGTCTGGATAGGAAACTGAGTCAGGATCCAGCCATTATGGTTCTTTGATCTGTGAAGGTGTTTGGCTGAAAATATGGATACAATTCTAGCAAATTGTGAGCTTATTTATTCGTTTTCTCCTTCCACCTGCTTAAAGTCAGTAAAAGGTTGTTTAAGCATAACTAGATGTCAAACTGTTACATGTCAAAACGAAGATGTTAAGTGATCAGCTCATAATAACAACTACCGATATGTATTTTTTCAGTGTAATTGATAAGCAGACTTTTAAAGAAGAGCATTTGTTGCCCTTCCTGAATTTGTATGTAAATATAGTTTTATGTGAATGTTTTGTCTTGCAGTGAGCTCATCTGGGAAGTCAGACACCTTGATGAGTGCTGGTTCTTGTTCATTCACCTGTCAGGATTTTATGAACATGAAAAACAGTTTGCTGCAGCTGAAAATGAGACTGGGAAACACGCAGTCACCGAACCAGGTAACATGTTCACTCTAGAGCAATATTTAATCTATGTTTCCCACCTTTGACCAGTAAAGACAGAGGAGACTGTCCTTAAACATCTATCTATCTATCTATTCATCTATTCATCTACCCATCTATCCATCTATCCATCTATCCATCTATCCATCTATCTAAAGTTTATAATTCATTTTTTTTATGTTTGCAGGTTCCAGGCCTGGCTAACAGAAGTGACAAGCCGTCTCTGGGGAGGGCAGGAAAGAGTCCTGATAGTCCTTGTCACCCTGGTCTACCCGGTCCTCCAGGAGCTCCTGGGGTCCCAGGTAAGGTTGAGATAACAGTAATAGGAGACACAGAATCAAATCTACTGGTCCCAAAGTATGAAGAGGGAGAGTTACTGGTTAATGCACTTTACAGAGCTTTAGTCTCCTTTAGACTATTGATTTCTAAAACCAAAGTTTTAATGTGAGCAGTGTAACATATGACCCATCCAAGAAGATATTACGGTTTTCTATTAGGACATTGCTGTTATTTTAATAATTATCTAAAGTTTCCTCCCTACTTATCTCTTTAACCACCTGTCCTCTCCAGGACACCCAGGTGAACCAGGAAAGCAAGGCGACCCAGGGGACAGGGGCCCGCTTGGCCCTCGGGGTCCTCGAGGGGACATGGGCCCCATGGGTCCAGAGCCTGATTTGAAACATATCAAAAGAGGCCGCAGAGGGGCAGTGGTAAGAAAGAATGGGTTGTTACAAGACTTAGTTCACACTATCAAAGTGACATAAAGACATATCTCCCCAAAAACGTTTTAATACAACATGTCCAATCATAATAGTATATAATCCTTTTGAGAGATTTACCCAACACTAAAATCATATCGTCACCGGGTAGATTACTCTTTATATTCTCCTTCCTGCTTTGTAACCAGCTGCAGTTGCAGTACACACTGCAAAATAATTCCCTACTGCCCCAAAACCATTTTGTCTGTAAACCACCATTTTCAAAGAAGCATCTGCAACAAAATCAAACAGCCAACAAGGTAAAATACAACTATTATGAATTTGTAAACTATAAAGGTTTAATACTCGTAAAACCTCTAGAAAAGCTCATTTCTAGTGTGTGAAGTCATCCCATATGCCATAATAATGACTTTATAATAATGGATATGAACACATGTTGCTCTAATTACAAACACATCCACTGCTCTACACGTGTAACATCATACATGAATGTGTAAACAAGTGTACTTATTAGTCTGCAGCATGACGGCTCATTTCTCCTCATTGAGCCACTGTCACAGCTTATTACCCATGTCCTCATTCCTATCATTTCTACAGGGACCACCTGGAGCAGCAGGAAGAGATGGATTAAAGGTCATTATAACATAGTTTTATTTTCTACATGTGTTGGACTTCTTGTCTCTCCGTGTGTATGTGCAAGCTCCACTGTTGCCATCTAGTGTCAGAAATCATTAAAAATGCATCATTTAGTGTCTCTATATCTACAGTAACTTTGTCCTGTTTGCTTCTTCCCTTCCAGAGGATTCATTGACAGAGATCCCGTTCTATTAAGCAAACCCTAATAATCCAGTAGTAGCTGCAAATATATACTGACATTCAATTGAACCTGAGTAGCTGTGTTCAGGACAATATATAATAATATAGTTTAATACGTGTGCTTGTGTCCTGAAAGTATATGAATGGTTCTGACTCTTGGGAAGCTCTTCATGTTGAACTTGGAATAATTGTGCTGTTTGTCATCTACAGGGTGAAAGAGGAGTTCCAGGTCTGAGAGGCCCACCTGTGAGTGTATGCTGTAGTAAAAACATGTATTCATATTTTACTTTCTGAATCTAGTTAGAAAACTAGGAGGGACAGTGTGTCTGCCATCAGGGCGTCAAGACTCTGGAATCAATTGCCTGAGTAGATAAGGGTGTCTGAGACAGTCTTCTTTAAAGGCGCGTCTAAAACATGTTTTCTCAGAATATATTTTGGTGTCCTATCTCTATTTCTATCATTAATATTACTATTATTTATTAGCTTCTTTCTTTATTTTAACCATTTGTTTTCTCATTGTGAAGCACCTTGTTCGGTGCTCTATTGTTTTAATTATTAGTATTATTGTTATTCATATATATTGTACTTCTAAACCTCTTAAAGAAAAAAAAAGTTTTCTGAAAATGTTAATCAATTCCTGAACTTCCCGTCTGTCTCCAGGGACCTCCCGGCTCCTTTGACTTCCTGCTGCTGATGATGGCGGACATCCGTAATGACATCATTGAATTGCAGGAGAAGGTGTTTGGTGAGCGACGAGGCATCTCTCTGGACAGTCCTCCTCAGTCCAGCGGGGATGTGGATTTTGTAGATTTGGGCTCGGGTCAAGGAGATCGGATGGTCAATACTTGACCTATGATCCTGTTCACAGTAACGGTTACTAAAGCCCAGCAACAAAATCCCCAATCTTGACTCTTTTCTTCACTGATAAAGGACATTGGTGGTCAAAGAGCCAAAATGTAAATAATTCTTAAAATCACAGCTGGGATGAAGTGGGCAGGGAGCCTCAGCGGCTACACCCTCAACGTTGCCACAGTCTGTAACACGGGGAGATCCAAGGATTACGAAATGAAACTCATTCTCTCTCCAAGCGAGGGAGTCTCCTCATATGTGTGAGTGAGGGAATTGCGTGCGGGACATAGAGTGAGAAAGACACAGTGTGAGCCTTCATGTCTGAGTCTCTGAGCTGTGCCTCTGAGCTGAACCACTTCAAACGATGAACTTTATCGTCTACATCTCTTCCTGTTCCCGAGTCTGTCCGTGGAAGCTGTGCAGCCGCTGACAGTGTGCCTGCAGGGCATTGGTACAAAGACCCAGGACCCGCGCCCTGAGCCTCCCCTGCACCTGACTGCAGCATTCAGCCCTCGAGTCAGAGATACTTTCCACTCCGAGGCACAGACTTCAGACACAAATTCAATGCAGACAACCGTAATGTTGACAGTAACACTAACGCCTGATGTAATGTTGATAATGCCTTTAACATCTCAATTCAAGTATGATTAAAGAAACATTTAATGCAGCAATACATTCATTTAAAAATAATATAAATGTCACATATACAACCGAGTCAGTCTTGTGCCTTGTTAACATAAGCAGAATCTGCTTCTTATGAAAAAGAGAAAAAAATGTTAAAGTATAATGAATGAACATATAATAACTGAAATTGTCTAAAGGGAAAAGTTTCATGGAATTTGGTCTCCATGTTTCCATACTGCACATATCTTTCTGTCAGTAGTTTTTTCAGAAACATGTTCAACATGAAGAAGTAAGGCAACTTTAAAGGTTCTTACTGTGGAGCAGCAGCTGCCAAGAAGGATCAACCCATTGCTCAATAAAGGTTTTGCCTAATATAGATTTGAACTGTTTAATGTGGATTTTTATTCATTATGTTCAGTTATTATGTAATGTTGATCGTCAAATTGCAAATGTTCAAGATTAAAGATCTAGTTATTGCATCAAAAACTAGAATGTCAGTAGAGAGCATACCTCCACCAAGGCCAAGCAGACTTCTCATGAAACTGAATTAGTTAAATTCACATGATCCAGATTTTTTATTGGTTCAAATTCAAAAACAAATTCCTGTATTCGCCCCTGATCTTAAGCTACACCAAAATTGAATGGCGTCTTCCCAGGTATCCGTCCAGTGATAATACTGCTGAATAACAAACAAGAAAATGCAGATGAAAACATAACTTCCTCTGCAGATGTAATTAATGTTTGTAGCTGTACTAGATGCTTTTTCTAGGAAATAATATTTAGAAAGAGGGAGACATAGTAGCAGTTCAACGTTTTAGGGAAATGTGATTATTTGCATCATCAAGCGAATATTTATACGACTCATGTCAATGAAATATGAAGTTATCATCTGCACCAATTAAACAAGCTTTGCATGAAGACTGAAAACACGCGTCTGTACGATAAAGGAGATTTAATGTCATTAGTCAGCCTCAGAGGAGCTGAGTTATAAACATGTTGTCAGAGCCAATTTAGCTGCCCGTTTCAGATGATAACTGCTGGATTCTCTTATTTTTCAGGGCAGAATGAGAAATCAAACCTTGAATATCAAAAGCGGGCAATAGATCCACAAAATCTGAACGGATTCAAAACCCAAGACGAGTGGATGAGCAACAATGTGCTGTTGATAAGCCCTGATGCAGAATTTGTCTAGAGTTCCTTACCACGAGCTGTTCCACCATATCCCTGTTCCCTAAATTATTTTTTACTCAGTGCCACCAGCAGAGGGTACTAATACACAGATAATCCCCCCTTCTAAAATTAATCTCTGTGAACACAAGCACGGTAAAACAACCAGATTCTTGAGTTCTACCAGCACTATTTCCCTTATGAGTAATTATAGTAACCATCCATAAAACATCCTAAAAATATCCAATGCATCCCAAACATGCAACTTATAGAAAAGAAGTAAATCATCCTAGCATTTATTTGCGAGGCTCATGCCCCCTCCTCATTGGACTGCCACTGACTGTGGGACTGTAGCGTGGCTAGGTGTCATTATAGGTGTAAGAATCAGAGGTCAGAGGTCAGAGGTCAAATGCCTGGGCATAAACAGCTGGAGGGATAATTATAGGCCGTGGGCTTTCTGAAGTGGGCCTGTCTGGGCTCGTACCCACCACCAAGCAGAGTGTGGGTGTGTGTGTGGGTGTGTGTTTTACTTGACAGGCTTCTCACCTAACAACCTAACAGCTCCGCCCCCTGTCGTGCGGTCACTGCTCACAGTGCAGTCGTTGCCAGGGCAACCAGGATCAGGAAAAACAACATGAAACAATTTAAGAACCATGTCAGTGAGAGAAAGAGATTATCTTATTTCCTTCACCACTTGTCATGCAACTGGAGGCGCTGCGCTCAGCCTGTAGGGGACAGCAGAGAGGAGGTCACCAGAGTCCAAGTGGAAGCAAAAAGTTCATCCCGCGTCAAAGTAGCTGTTCATTATCGGATCAGCACTCAGAGCAGAGACTGTCTTACTGTCAGTGAGGCAGACGTACCGCACACGTAGAACTAATATCTCACGTCAGCTTGTAAGAGTCATTGTCTTTTATTATCTATAGGGTTAATGTCGATGTATTTTCCTTTTGCTCCTCATATGATCATATCTGTGACTGTCAGTTACAAGTGCGTCCATCCCATCTGAGGCAGTTGTGATGGCAGCCTCACTGATGTTGCACTGCGAGCAGAGTTGTGCAACTATTTGCTGGCATCTTCAGATGAGAATAAATACACAACAGATCAAATTTGGCCAGATATTTCCGAGTATGAGGGGAAATTCCACACTGGCACACAATGGCCAACCATAAATACACCTCATGCACGACAGGGCTGTCACTTCAAACAGTCTGGGCCTCACTGTGTATGTGTGCGTGTGTGTTTATGTGGGAAGCAGCTTATGGGAGCCAGCGAGTTAGCGTGTCTGTGAGTGGGTGTGTGTGTGTACTGTAGTGTTATCGGAAATACAATTGAGGGCATTTAAGTACACACTCAGCTCAATTAATGCAGTAGTTATGGGCTCCTCTGCTGATCTGTGTCTGAGTCTTTTTGGCCTGCTAGAGTTAATGTGCATTGTTTATTTTTCTCCATCTCACTGTGCACCAGTTATTATTACTGTTAAAGACTCAATTAAAAAAATACTATGAATCACCGATAGTACAAATGATGGGATTTCAATTTATTGATTCCAGGTGAGAACTGTTGTCAGCAACACACAAAATTGACACTGAGAACCTGTGTAATAGATTGTTACAGATAATCTACCGTAGTGATATTTTCAAATGTATATTTGTTTATATTTTTTACGTCACAATAACAATGTAATCTATTTCAAACCGTTCAAGTCAGTCACACTTTTCGCCGAATTACAATGTAATTGTTGCCTTCCTTAGAAAACACAATTAAAATGTGGCTGTCCTGTCATTTCACTACTGTTAATTATATAATACGTATAAAAAATTCCCTAATGACATAATCTTGAAAATGTCTACATTATACAATAATGATTTTGTTCTTTTATAAACACTGGTTGATCATTCCTCTTCACTTCATGCTCAAAATCAGATGAGGTCATGTTAATATCTATGTGTGGGCTTCCTGAACTGTTATATTAAAGCCTCACAGTACTATTGGTTATCCTGTCATATGTGAGCCTACGTGAGAAGTATAAAAATAGTTTTCAGAATGATTGCAGGCTTCAGTAGCAAGTCAGTAGAGCTGCAAGTTTATCATCAATCGCTTCTTTGTAATACGTGAAGGCAACGCCTAGTGAGAGAAAGAAAAGATAGATGGAAATTGTGCTGATCTTTCGAGGAAATACCACAAATGTATCAGGCATATCTAGGTCAGGTTCCCACTCATCAGAGGTCCAACACACATAAAAATGTTACAGTTAAAATCTGCTATTCTACTATACACAGGGGGTCTCAGGACGTCTACGTGACTGCTTGATTGACACTTGAGACCCCCTGAAAGCCTAAACAGCTAAATTCTGTGGGCTTTGGGAAACTATTAAATAATTGTCATTAATATGTCTTTTTAAAGCGTACTTTGTCCAAATCTAGGTAGCCAGGGTGTCCACTATGCTCATTTTGAAGCAGTGGCCTGTCGCTGAGGAAACACACACCTCGCCACTTACCCATTGACCTGCGCTCACTTTACACTTTAAGTTACAGGACCTCAACAGTACTGAAGTTTAGATTGTGTGTCATTTTGGTTGACTTTTATTTGAGTCATATTAGCTCTGTCCATCTCTGCTGTAACCTTCGTAGCGAACAAAGTAAGGATCCCTATTATTTGCTGAGTAACATTTAATATATTACCTCATCAGCAAACATTATTTGTGCCCGAGTCACATAAGGTAGATTTTCATCTGCAATTGTGATGAAGACAACAAATCCTCATCATCAAACAGGTCTTTGTCCTGATTGAAAGACCCATAGAAGGTGAAGTTACATATTGTACACGTTCAAAGCTGCAGTAATTCATTTTTTTTTTTTATTATAAAGGCTCAAATTACTATGTGTAGGCCAAATCATTTTCTCATTGAATATATGTGTAATATATGTAATATACATGTACTATAAAAAGTTCAAGTTACATAAGGAAAACCAGCAACTAACAACAGCTGCAGTCAGTACTGGTAGGTGCAGCTTCAGTCTGACTCCATGACTAAAATTGGAAAACTAAAGATATCGTGATAATCGGCTATTGTGATATTCAGACGTGACAACCTCAACGTGTATGTAATCTGATTTAATGAGTCAGCAAAAGGGCGAGGAGGTTGCCTGGCCCAGCAGGGGAAGATCTCTACTTCTTTTGTAAATACCTGAGGGTCCGCAGCCATGGGGGGCGTTAGGTAAATCACATGTGTCCATCATCACTGGGGTATGCAGCTGCGTGCAACAAGAAAAGAAGCACACACATATGAAAACATGTCTTACTATCTAACATGCAGCCTCGCACACACACACATGATCTCCCGCACGAAACACAGGCATGCCACAGAACACCTGACAGGTGCAGGCGTGGTCTGCTGCGAGACACGCTATCTTGACACGCTAACTCATTCTTAAATCTGAGTTACATGCCTGAGGCAGAGTACTGAGAATCCTAGTTTACTCTCTGAAGCCTGTTCCTCTTCCAGTCCTTGTCTCTGGGCACACCCTCTTCCGATTGTAGGCTAACTTCTGTCACTCTGCTCATAATGGAGCGGCTAAGAGCCCTGAGAATATGAGCTCGTCTTATGAGTAATGGCCTTATTAGCTGTGTCAAAAATATGCCACCAATCCCATGATCAGTATGTATTATCTGTTGTCCTGCAGGTGTCTCTTCAAGAAGGTACTGGAAGAGACTCTGTCAGAAGCATTGATACCTCAATCTAGACCTGACCAGCGGGGGCTGAACTTAGCCGCCCCAGTGTCATTGGTGGTGCCTTGTAGGATTTCTTTGCAGGTCCCTCTGAGGCACATATGGAAGCTCATTGAAGCTCAGTGTGCAAACAAATGGTTAAAAGACACATTGTTTCAATGTAAAAATGTGTGTGGCTGTGGCTGCCAAACCGCAAGCTTCCTACATTTTCTCACAGTTTGAAAAGCCAGATTTATTTATCATGTGAATAACACGTATGACTTGATTCTCCAGATTTAACATAAGTACTATACCATACATATTTTAAAATGCATAGCAAAGAGTTGCCAGGAGGTTTCACTTTGCTTCACAGGACAGTTGCACTTGATTGGCATCGTTATGGCAGAATAGGAAAGAAGAATCTGAGAGGGCGGATTAATGGCAACACGCTGTGTAAACTCCCCTTGCCCGAGGCATTTGGTCTTTATACACCTTGGCTTCCTCTGTCATTAACAAGCTGTTTTCATGCACGTAGCAGAGCCAAGAGTGTGAAAAAACCGGATGAGCGAGTCCACAGGTCTCTTGTCTTTTGGGGAGAAGGAGAGCGTTGCCTCTGGTTAAAGAGTTGCATGCTTGCGTGAGGACAACAGCTTCATCAATTTAGACCTCCTGACCCGGCCCATGGCAGCAGCACGTTTACACCTTGCTTTTCTTCTTTTTGCAGGCTCAGAGGCATTCATATTCTCTATGACAGGTGTTAACGTGCATGTATTTCAGTTACACGTTGACAGATGCATGTTTGTCATGTGAGCAGCAACCCATTCAACAAAACTGTGAAGGGGTTGTTCAATGTCTGAACCTGGTCAAAAGTTTACAATAGGCCCTCAGGGCCCCTATTGAGGGTGTAAAAACAAATTAGGTCCCAGGACAGCCTTCCTCAAAACAGTAGGGACACTACTCATTTATGAGAAGAACCAGGCTTGCGTCCTAAAAAAGCTGCACAGACATGAAGTCTGCTGTTGCCCTCTGCTGCACAAACAGCTTTAGTGACTTTTAGCTAATTGTTTTGATTTCATGGGCCATTAGACTGCTATTTACAATTGTTAACATGTTTCCGGACGCAACATGCAGGCATTTAAGCTAACCAAACAGTTTCACGATTAGCCAAGCTCAGAGCCCATATGAGCAAGTGTCTGACCACGAATTAGCCTCTGGGGACAACAGACAATGCTTTAGGGTGTCTGGTGTAGAAAACCAGTACAAGAATCTGTTTGTCGTACACTTTTAACCATCCGATTAGTTCTGTTTACACAAAACACAAAAACTGATGTTGTCTGTAAATGCTTTAGATCCATGCAACATTTTGGTTAATCTCTAATAGTCCAGCCTCCCTGGCTCTCCTTACATGGACTACCAAACCAACTAAAGCCTGCTCAAACGTGATTGGTCAAACTAGAAATAGAAACTTTCAGTTTTCTGCCAAACATCTTGTCCCTTGCACTAACTTTGTCATATGTGACCTTTGCTGCAAAGTCAGTCCCAGTGACTTGGTTGTATAGAGAGATTGTGACTTAATCCAATCAAAAGGTAGCTGAGGTAGGCCTTTACCCTCACATTTACACTCTGAACTTGTTTTTGTTGAATGCAGGAATACATAACCAATTTTTGCACATATCACCTATATGCAAATTAGTTAAATGGAAACTGGCTTCTCTTCCTCTTCAATCCAACAAAACATCTATTAGCCTATTTCACAATGTCACCAGTGTCTTGTGCACATGATGAACACTGATTAATGTTTGGAGATCAACAGTTTTCCCGAAGCCGCAGCCACTCTTTGGAGTCTGTCAGTCATTTTGCTGTCAGCAACATAATAGGAGTATTTTACGCTGGCTTGTTTTATGATGATGAAAATAGCAATGTTGCTTTGATGACGTCTGTTCCTACAGTCTTCACATTCTTCAAAACAAATGCAAGTTGTAACATCTCCTGTCAACAGTGTTTTGCTCTGCAACGGCAGTTCATCTTCTGTGTTCTTCCCAGTTAGTTGCTCTGTGAATTTGAGGACGTGCTGATGTGCTTGGGCCAAACCACAGCTAGATAACGCCGTTGGCATGCTGACAAATCCCTAAATCAACCCATAGCACACATGGAGGCAAAACAAATTATCTGTTTAACACATCTGAAGCATTCAATCTCAAATAGAAATCACCTTGATTGTCAAAACTGATACATCCACAGTCATTCATCCTTCTGACAGTGCGGACAAATGGACACAAAACACACACACATGTATACAGACCCCCCACACACAGTGCGACGTCCCTGACTGTTGTTTTTGGCTCCAGCAAGCTGGGATTTTTGGCATGATATGGGTATCTAAAATAATGGAAGTTCCAAGTGGCCTCCTTTTGGAAGACAGGCTGATAATTCAATTTGAACTTGGCAGCCAATGTGCAGTCACTAGTAGCATTACGAAATGACTCCCACCATAAAAAAAGGTCTTGCTTAGCAGCCGTTGGAGAGTGGCAGAGAGTCTGGAGGATAGTGCCACTCTTTGAATCGTTATTTTATCCATACTGCCAATGCTTCCTCTTGTATTGCAGTAGTGTTAAAGGTTGTTGACGGCTTCTTTTACCTGCCAGGCAGTGGTTTTCTTATGAATCAACTTGCAGAGACTTGCCTTCGGGTTAATCTAGGACTTCCTATATTGTTTAAATTTTCACTAAACTTGCCTTACTGACACAATAATTAAAACATGCAAAAATGAAGATGTGAATAAAAATATGACAGGTCCTTGGAGACAAAAAGCAGTGCTACCAAGTGATTAACAGTGACATGTTTAATGACAACAAAATACCAACAATATAAGAGCCAATAAAGAACTCGACACCAACACCTTCAGTTTAATTTGAAGGTGTAGGAAGGTAGGTAGCTAGTCGGCTGGGTAGGTGGGTACATTGGTAGGTAGATCTTTCATTGGGTGGGTAAGTAAGTAGATGTTTGTATGTTGGTGCCTGTGCTTGGGTGCTGATGTTCATCTATCAACACGTGTGCATACTGAAGGTGGAGCTTTTCATCTGTGAATAGTCCTGCAGGATACTGTCCTCACTGCACTTCCTTGAGTCTCTTGATGGATTCTTTCTGAGGGCAAATTGGCATCCCCTTGACAGTATGCTCTGTGGAACCTATGACTAGTGAAAATAATCCAAGCATATAAAAGTAATTAATGTTGCTGGTCTTTTAGATCTTAATGGTTTTGCTACAGTGACACTGAAGAGGTTGTTTAAAGAATAATGTTTCATCTCTGTCTTTCTTGCTTTGCTTATTCATACATGGTTTCACACATACTCAAAAGTTAACACACAAACACACACACACACACACTCACACACACATAGAAAGAGAGAGATCATGCCTTTCCTATGTGTCTATTAAGGTAAAACAGGGGAGTGCCTGCTGGGTGATTAACATGACTGTATAATAAAGCCTGGCGCTGCTCTCAATGGGATGTTTTGTTTTTGTGCTTTCTGTTATACTGCGATCTGCCACAATGAGGTGTAGAGCAGTGACTGAGGGTTAAGTACAAAACATGAATGCCATTGACAGCAACAGGATACGTTCATCACACACTTGTTGTTGACTCATGCAGTGAAGGTGATAATTATAATAAGTTTTTTGTTTTCGTTGGGAGGAAGTAGACAATTGACGCTGTCCTGTCCCTTGAATAATGTCAAATCTGGTCCTTTTCACCTTTGAAATATTCCGGGTCTCTGTTACTCCTCTGTTCTGGGTACCATGTTCTTGGAACCTGAATCTTCTGTCAAGGTGGACAAAGGCAAATGAGTCCCAGTTGACGAACCAGATGGGATGTACAAGAACACCTTGTACAGTACAGTATTAACAGGCCAATAGAGGCTGACCGCTGTCATTCTTGTTGTTATGTCACGGATGACACATATTTGTGGGACAGTGGCCTCAGATTTGCAAAGACGACGGTGAACACACACACCAGTGGCCATGTGAGGATGTACTTAGACACAGGAAACAAAGATTTACTGACGGCAAGAATCAAACAAAAGATTCATAGACTGTGCTAATAGCTTCAAACAACTTTAATTGAGCATCTTTTCGATCTACCAGACATTTTCATCAGGCGGTATCAAATCACCATCCATCACATGCAGAATGAGGCGGTACGTAAAGATGCAGATACATTCATCACTCACGTGTTTGGAATGTGCATGACTGGTAAACAATTAACTCTCAGGCTGGACCAATCGGAGCAGAGATGGACAACACTGTCCTATACTCCCACATGAGGGACAGAGCATGCCACTATGAGAGGGGCAGAGGCCACTAAAAACATCAAGACCAACATTATAAAGTCAAATATAGGTCATCAGACCTAGGTTAAAAAAAAATAATGATGTATTTATGTATTATTTACCTGTGTGGTTGATGACCTATGTTTGATTGTAGATACTGAATATATGAGTAGTAATAGCTGTAGCTAATTTCATATTCACATTCATTAGGTGTTGAGATATTTCAGTCCGGGCAGAGGTGGTTGAAGTGTGGGATCTACCGGCGTATACTGAGGTTGCTGTAGCAATACATTCATTAACTGGGTGTTGAAAGTCAGAGCTGTATGTTTACATTCTTGGCAGGAAGTGGGGCATGTTGGGAATGGGCACTGGATTCTGGCAAGGTTGGTCAGTTGGTCGGGGCAGACAATACTTTAATATATTCGATTCTTACCACCACATCACACATTGGACTGTCACAGCTGGACACATCATCTGTCAGGCTCAATCAACTTTTAGTAAATTTTCTGCAGCGAAAATTGATTTCACTTTGGTTGTTTTGCTTCCTTCGTCTGATAATTACACCATATAAACATGACGTGTTCAATCAAGTATGTTACAATTAGTTTTTTTTAATGCAACACGAGATCTGGGTTCAGTCTTGTCTGCAGTGCCTCCAGCTCCACTGAGTACAACTGGTGGTTTTTATTGCGGGCAGGCCCATAAGAGATATTGTTTTTGTTGCACCAGTCACTCCCCACTGCGTAGCAAACATGCAAACACTTAGCATTGGCCAGGTGAGTTCACAATGAGAAGCGCAAGGAAAAGACTGCTATAATAGTTGTACATAGTTTGGCAAATGACTGTGGTCGAAGATTCCGAAAAGAAATGTGGGCACAAGTCTTTGACAGACTGCCAAAGGAGACGTTGTAATTCAGCATATTGGACAATGTCAATATGTAGAATGTAAAATCATGCATGAGATTATTCAATTTATTTGGGCAATGAACTTACAGTTACACGTCACTTTTCCTCTCCCAGGACTATTATCTGTTTTAATACATTGTCATTCCAATCACAATTATCTCTAAACTGCTGTTTTTTTCCCTTGGTAACTACAAAAATACTCGTTAATATGGTGCTTTATTTGATATTTTTTCTGCAGTGTACTATAGCATTGTATAGTATATTTAGTGTGCATCCGTCAAAGTATAGTATAATACTTAACTCCAGAATATTTACCAGAGTGCCAGTAAGAAGTATTTCATTGCTACGTGATTAAAGGTCCACTGTGTAGAATTTCGTGACACCTAGTGGTGAAGTTGCATGTTGCAGCTAAATACCCCTCCCCTCACACTTCCCTTCCAATCATGAAGGAGAACCTCTGGTAGCCAGTTCTCATAAAAACTCAAAAAACATGGCGGCCCCCGATCCCAATATAAATATTAGATGCAATGTTGATGATTACACACCAGTGAAAACCTCATTAGGCTTGTTTTATATTTAAACTCTACCAATATATCTATTTCACCTAAATCTTACACACAGATCCTTTCAAACAAAAATAATGACATAGTTAATCAAACGCCATATTTCAAAGTGGTCCCCCAATCTTTATTGTCTTCCGGGGAGAGCGTGACCTAGGGAATAGAGCGGGAGTTCTGCAACAATAAGGTTGCCGGTTCGAATCCCACTCTTTCCCATCTGCAAGCCTAAGTGTCCTTGGCAAGATACTGAACCCCTAAAATGGCCCCTCATAAATGCTGAGTGTTCTAAAAATGTAAGTCTATTATCTATTTATGTGTTCCTACATTGTACTTGCGAGGATCCAGACCAATATTACCAAACCTGCATTGTTTTATTGTTCCTTGTGCAAGGAGAACCAGTTGAACCGAATTAACCTACTCGAGTGGTTAAGACAATAACAATGGTAAACAGCTCCCATGTCTTTACTGGCAGAGTTCTTCTCTGCCCTACAACTGCCAAATAAAACAGCTTGTAAACAGTGCGAAAGATCCTGAATGACAGACAGAGAGAACACTTTGTCAAGCTGCTGCTGTCATTCACAAAAAGCTTTTTTCATTCATCTGTTCCTGGGAGTGGCTCCACGATTGTTTACATGCTCACTGCGGTGCTTGGAACACCGAAATTACAAGTCGAATGTTCTGTTTGATGCTTCATTTATTTTTCTTTGATCAAAATAAAAACACGGACATAATATATTGTGCATTTTACCAGGTCGATGTATCTTTGTTATCCACATCATTATTTATCATACTATATTTTACAGAACTTTTGTTGCAGCCGCTACCACCTCTCTTCATAAGTTACATGTTTCCCTGATATCAAAGAGCTGTTTGCAAGTGGGGAGCACTTGTTTCCGATTGCTCGAAAGTGTACGTATGAGTTGCACTGTGGCAGCTGGACGGTGAAATGGCATACCTGCACATTGACTCACATGTCTTTGTGCATGTACAAGAAACTGAGGCGTATGCTTAGCAAGGACATAGTTGGGGCCACACCTATGCTTTTACATAATTCCTCCTTATGACCTTCCTTTATTGCCCTCGCTAACCTCACTATATTTACAGATATTTAGAATTACAATAACAAATATTTGATATTATGTCAATGATAACTCCTAACAGTTGTCTTGGCCTTTATTTTATCAACTTATATAGTTTTTTTTTGACAGGTACAATGCAGAGAAACCTGATTGCCAGATTTGGGCCACAAGTAAGCCTGCATGTTAACCAAAGGTGTCCCATATTTGTTTTTTGCAATTTGGGCCATATTCCCTGTGTTCCACTTGAGCCACACATTAGGTTCACATCCAGCTTACAACTTGCCTAGATTACTGTGTGCATGCCAGAAAAAGGCCCACATTGGTTTGAGGATATTTGGGCAACATTTGCTATTTTACATGTGGGACACTTAAGGCTCACATCCATTTTATCCTGGGACACAAGAAGGACTAAAGGGGTAATTCAGGACTTTTCCATTTAAAAGGTCAACGGATGAATGATCAGTGACTGCAGGCTTGATGTAGTTTCAGCGTTTACATTTTTTTTTCTGCTCAGATCAGTTTGTGTTCATATATATGTATGTGGCTAAGGGGAAAGTTAAGGTAGGAAATTGCAAAAAGATTCTACTATTGAGAAAGATGACTGGCCGAAAGTAGTTTTTCACTGTGTCATCCTGTTACCGGTCTCCGATCCTCTGGGGGTTTACACATATACAAGCCATTTTTACTGGAAATGATTTGTTATAAAATTCGGATACAAATTTAAAAGGGACGTTTTCCAGTATTTTCCCAGGCAACACGGAAGAGCCGATGTTATCCTTTGAAACAATCGCTGGCCTTTTAGGAAAGGAATCTTGCAGGTTTCAGTCGGACACTTTACTGTAACTCACACATGATTGTGTTATGTCTACGTGTACAGTCACTTTGTCGCTCCATACTATAGTTGGATGTGCTGTATGATTGTTGGTTGGACTGTTTAACACTGGGTCATGTTGTGTCATTGTGGCATGACAGAAAGTGCAGTCACTGAGACTATAGACACTAATTATAATCATGTGGGAAACAACGTTTGCTACTTGTGGTGCGATCACACGCAGAGATTGAGCTCACAGGTCACAGAGACTGTCCTCAGTATATAAAGGAAGTGATGTCATGGCTGCAATGTGAGCAGGGAATCATAATTGTGTATGTAATTTGTTTCGATTAAGTTCAAGTTCAAATTTGGCTTGCAGCAGAGCACAGATAAAACAATGAGAATATTGACATGCAACATAACACAAAACACAGCGATACAAAGAAAGAACAAAAATAGTTTTTCATTTGTAAGAACAGGCATAAACTTAAATTTAGTACAACATCTGAGGAAAAAGATGAACCAAACCATCTGCATCATCTGCTCAGCCATGTGATGAGATTTAACACAAAGTCAATGCAAATATGAGGATACATATGCACCAGCACAGAACTGGGCAATGCCTTTAAATGAACAACCTCTCCATTTCCAAAAGAAACTGCATTACAGCCACATGGCTCATATCGTCCGATTAAGGTCATAGTTTGAAAAAAGGTCCAGTTTGCCAGAGCCGTCCAGGAGCTCGCACCAAAACAGGAAACTCATTCTTGACCCTGAGCAAATATTTACACAGGCTGAAGCTTGTGACTTCTCTAATTATCTCACTATCACAGCAGCTATAGTATCCACCTTTTCAGCTGATGTCAGCACTGGGTCAACAAAAGGTCTAGTGTTTATTTGACACATCAAAAGGCACACAACAGCATATACTAGAACCTCTTCACGATTTAAATGGTTAACATGACAAAGAAAGCATTGATTGAATGACACATTTTGAACAAAGCTACATGTACAACATGTATGGGTTTAGATGACATATTGTACTATTTTAATGCAGCAGGGAGCTTGTAGAGGTATCCAGATTGTGTCAGTGAACATGAAAACATTATCATCAAAAACATCAGAGGCACTGAGTCCGACAGTAAAATGCTACAGTACATTCACCTGAGGCCAGGCAGAAACCCTTTTTATTTTTTGTAACTGCTACAATTATGATTGCTCATAAATTACATTTGAAAGTTGAGAACTGGCTTGAGATCAAATCACAATAATTTCTCACTTGACTGGCAGGGTAATGGGCTGTTGGCAGATCTATTTGTAACCTCATTTGATGTGGCACTGGAGATTAGACTGTGTGAACTCTTCGCCTGTCACCACACGTAAAATGACATAAGCAGCCTTTCCTCAAGTGATGGTCTTCTCTTCCCCCAATCTTAACTATAAGACGGATACAACTTATCACACAGGATTTCCATATCATTCATAAGTTTTTGTGAAGCACATTCGCTTGAATGGAGAAGGCCTGCCGAGTGTAGACGTACAAGGAGTGAATTTGGAGGAGGAGCTTAAAAGTAGGCAAGAAGAATATCTCTTTATTTCGATGACTAGGAGATGTTCACATCCCAGAGAGGGGTGGATGACAAGCAGGGCTGCCCGGCGAAGAGCAACATTTATTTAAGCACGGTTACACCCATCGGCGACAAACAACTAGACTCACGCCGCTGTCATTTTCACACACTCAGGTCTGCTTTTTACACGCATCTATACCTCCACACATATCTACATAGACCATCACACACACACACACACACACACACACAGACGAGTATTGCGACATATACATGTCGGGTGTGGCAGTTCCTCATGAAAAACTCCAGTATTTTTAAACCTTAATTTCCCATGGGTCTGTACCTGTTAATGGGTAAAAGTGAAGGGGAAGTAAAAGTACAAATAAACACACAAAATGTACTCAAATAAAATTCCATAAAAGTACAGAATTAACTTTTCTTCTCAAGTAAACGTAATTAATACTTGCTTAATGTAAAAGTGCTTGCTGAGAGAAGCCTATTCCATAATGGTCTAATACATCATTAACTGTATCTCCTGTATATTCTGTATTTAATACAACAATACAGACTCTGTAAATCACACTCCTGAAAACGTGAATATGAAAGGCAATGCACTGTAAAAAATAATGTGAAGTTAAAAGTACAGGTATTTGCTGATATATGCTGTGGAGTAAAAGTGAAAAGTACCTAAAAATAAATGTACTTAAGTAAAGATATATAGAAAATGTATTTTGTTTTATATAGCCACTGCTGGCAACAGTGAGATGCAATGTGATTTCAACTAAAGATGACAAAAAAGGTTCATGTTTGTTCATTTTGTGGTGGCACAGTGACCCAGGACACAAAGCTCTCACAGATGACCGTTTTCGGATTAGAAACACATTGAATTTTTGGCAAGTCGCGTTACAAATGTTACATTGCTCCTTGATGACTATTTTGACCATACTGAGCAGGATGAAGACCGGTTTTTGAAAAAAGGAGAAGAAATCCTTCACCAAAGTTTTTATTCATGCAGAAAAAAGAAACTCCGTCTGCAGTCCTGCTGCAGACGGAGCGCAGCTAATGCTATTAGCAAGTTATTGATGTTGTTGACCTGGCATCAGTACTTGACACAGAAAAATGCCTCATGGGATTATAACACAACATTTCTCAGTTGTGCTGTCTCTCTCTCTCTCTCTCTCTCTCTCTTTCTCTCTCTCGATATTGCACATGTTCCCAATTTTGTCCCTAATAAAACCTGAGAAGAAAAAGACGAGGAACCGGGAGCCCAGGTTTAAAAATACCAGATTTATCCTTTAACATTCCTGTATCATGATCAACATGTTTAATCTCCTGCTGCGTGAGGGTCTGAGAGCTAGCAAGCTGCTGGATTACTGCCTTTACTTATCACACATGCCGGCACAGCAGCCAGCGGAATTACGTTACCTCCTCACCTTCCATCTGCTTCTGTCTGGACTGCATTACATTAAGTGCAAGATCACTTCTCCTGATCTAAAATAATATGTGAAACTGCACAAACACACATCCACAGATCCTGCATCCTTGCAACACACACAAACCTAAAGCCCACATGTATCATCCTTCAAGTTTTTTTGTGTTTTTTTATTCTCTTATTGTCATAAAAAGAGCACGTTGAGACAAAGAGGTCCACATTTGCTCCACAATACACACAATCAACTCTATTCCCACAGGTACGAAAATGGACATTACGCCACTGTCCAACGGCTAAGTCAGCATTATCAGGCATGGTGTCATCATCCTGCCTCTGTTCTCCCAGTGCGTGTAATGAATCCAGTGTGTCTGAGCCCTGGCATGCACAAATGATTAACTGGTGGCAAAGAGAACTGATTAAGGAGATAAAGCTTGGCACACAACCGCCTCAGTGCTCCACGTGTACCTGCATAACTAGAGCTTCCTCACGCAAGGGAATTATTCATCTCTGCCAATCTTTCTTGTCGGATTCTTACACCCTGTCCACCAGAGATTCCTTGAATGTAGAGGACAGAAAATGTGGACACTGAGAAATACATGGCTAGCTCTCTTGTTAACTAATTCAAAATATACTGATCAGATTGGTGTGTAGATCTACTCTGTATTGTGCTTACTTCAAACTTTTACATTGTATGTTATGTTATTTTTAAAATTCAACATTTGGGAAGAGCAGGATAATATCCAAAGAAAGTTAGGTAAAATATTTATGTCATACTGAAGAGACAATGTAACCAAAAAATGTAAAAGTAGAAATTAATTTGCAAACACATAATAAAGTCAGTATACACTCTGTGGTATGACACGCAATACCCACATGAGTCCTTACACTATGTTCTCCAGACCAAACCTGGTAGCGTTCACCAGTAAAAATGATTTTAGTCAATCAGACCAGAGTGAAGCAGACAAAGAACAACGTGCAGCTCACTTCTAGTAGCTGTGTGGCTGGGGCTGTGTGGTGCACCCGTGGGCGACATGGAAACGAGGTGGGCCCAGGAAGAAACCATTATCATACATTATCAGTGGGTCTGTTCACAGCTGGCTATAATCACTGACATTCACAGGGGCTTCTCTCATCTCCTTAAAAACCTGAGTTCTCCGTCACAATGTTCTCCAAAGAAATTCCATTATCCAGTAGCTCACACATAAAATATACCAACAGTAATGCAGTTGGTTAAAATCAGGGGGAAGAGCAGCCAAGGAATCGCTAACAGCGGGACGGGTTGGGATTAATTAAATAATTGAATGAATAGATGAATATATAAATAATGTATGGACATAAATCTATAATTGTAATGCTCATGTTGTCATTTTCAGCTCAACTCATCCCTCCAAGCCATTTTCCCCCTTTATTTTCTGCTTCTTTCATTTTCCTTAACAAAGCACACGCTCCTATCTCATATGTTGAGAGTCTGTAACCAACACACATGGGTCGGTCTCATCACCAACAAATTCGGACATTTGTTCTGTAGCTTCATACGCATGAGATTGTTCTTAAGCTTTGATTAATTTTTTAACTCAGTTTTTATAGCTTTCCTAGATTTCCTTATATCTCTGTTATCTAAATTATGTGTGACCTTCTAAATGTTCCGCATGATTATCTATTCATAAAGTAATTGTGTTTACTGACCCTGCCACTGACCAACCATGTTGTACTGGATATACAGGACTGTGGTTAATATTTGTATTGTTGATGTTGATGTGCTCTGTTACATGAGACATCTATTGCACTTCTGTCCGTCCTGAGAGAGGGATCGCTCACCTGTGACTCTCCCTGAGGTTTCTGTGCTTCTGCTCTGTGGAAAGGGTTTTTAGTTCAAGGTGCGACAGAGGACGTCACACCTTGAACAGATGATTAAGTTCCAGGAGGCTAATTGTGGTTTGTGAATGAGGGCAATACAATTTAATCTGACTGGAGCTGTATTCCTGGTATTCTCTGGGTCAAAATTCCATTGGGTATGTACTAAAATATTAATAAGCTGATTATTTATCTCCCTAATGCCAACAGAGGTGTCTGGCCACAGAATCCTACTGAAATGCTCCTACAAATATAATTGTCAAAACCAAGTTGTCTGCAAGTCTCTGAAACCAAGATAGCCGGCAAATATACATGCACACTCCAATCACATCAAGCTCTCTAACCTAAATACTTACCATTAGTTTTTCAGGCAGGAAGCAGTAACATGCATGGTGTATTGATATGTGACACGTGTCAATGCCTTCCGTCGAGTGCCTAAAGTCAGATGCCAAACTATGCATTAACCTTTGACCAGCCTAAATCTCATCACCACTTAATGAAGAGGTTTGAAATCATAAAAGGATGGGTCATTTGCACTACTCAAACTTACTCTGTCAATTGTTTGTGACGAGCTGCATTGAAGGAGGCTTTCATTTCTTCCATAGCATTACACTGTTTTTGCTTTGTAATGTTATGCATTAAAAACCCTATTGACGGACATGGAGAAAACACAAGACAGCCTGGAAACCTATAGAAACATGCGGTATAGGCTCCGAGGCACATCCAGTGGATTTAGAACAAATGAGCTGTTGGCCTTCTTTTTTTTTTTTTTTTTTGCTCAACTTAGCGTGCTGTCTAAAAAAACGGCTGCTGATTGTTTTGATAGAAAAGGGTGCCCGATACCTCCCTCTGCTCTTTCTGTACACAACCTCCCGACCCTTGGCTCTGTCCGAGCAAACACAGTCTGCACGCAATGCACAATGATTAACCCGCAGATCGTCTAGCGACGGAGGACTCACTCGGTGGGCAGAACAAGAGCCGCTCGTCTGGGCACAGCGAGCACGCACACTGCTGCTAGTCTCTCTCTCTCTGTCTCTCTCTCTCTCTCTCTCTCTCTCTCTCTCTCTCTCTCTCTCTCTCTCTCTCTTTCTTTAACTTCTCTTGCTAATTTTCCCGCATTTATTTCTTATCTGAAATGTGTAAACTGATTTTTGTCGGACAATTAGATTGCACATGCTCCAATTCTACACCTGACAACTGTATCACTCTGTATTGGTTTCAACGCTAATGTGACCTTAAGTTCTGCCTTAATGAATATATAATATATAATTCATCAATTGAGTTCCTCAATTGATAAATTCAAGTGATTGATAAACGTTTTCCATTAATGGAAATCCCCTGCAATCAAATAGCATAACATGTTCCGCTCCTTGTAGACTCCAAAAAATGTGTCAGAGTGAGACCTCTTTGCTGAAATCATCCCCTGTGGATTAACCCGTAGATGATAGGCTGGTTGACTGCCCGTCGGTTTGCCTTGCAGAGAGAATGAAGGTTGTTGTGGGGGCAGTATGTGTGTGTGTGTGTGTGTGTGTGTGTTTGTGTGTGTGTGTGTGTGTGTGTGTGTGTGTGTGTGTGTGTGTGTGTGTGTGTGTAAATGTGTGTTTGCGTTCGTGCGTGCGTGTGTGTGTTCAGGGGGCACGAGGGGTTAACTTGTGTCATGCATGACTTCTTTTGCGTGCCAAGCTTATCCATATCTTATTTCCCAAAAGAAAAAAAGGATTGTATAGCGGCGCAGAACTATACACTGGCATTTATTCTATAGAGAGTAAATAGGACATGAGGCAACAGGCATGTCAGTGAACTGATGCAACGACTCACTGCTCATATGGACGAACAGCGGAAGTTGTTATTACTGCTGACAGAGGCAATCAAACTACAACTACCGATGAAGTTTTGACCAAATTAATAAGCTTTATTTTTTATCTGTACGTTTCCAGAGAATCATATGTTTTTTATATAAAAGTTTTTGACACGTAGTCAGACTACATGTAGCTGTTTTCCAATCAGAGCCTCATCATGTGCTTTGCCCATGTGCACATGCATGTGGGTGATGAATCTCACCAACATTTGGCACAATTTCTCAAATCTGCAGGTGGTTTTAACACACCAGGGTGTTAAGAAGAAGGAGGCTGCAAGTATTTCATGAGGAAGAAAATTTACATAATATATGTTTGTTACACCTCGATGATACACGATGTTAACATAACTTATATGTTAAAAAGAAAACTGTACAAGGATTTGCCTCATTAATCAAATCACCAGTCATCGGCACTGCTTTATAAGAGGGACCACTCCAGATTTGTCTTAAATCTGTGTTTCTTTCCACTGTTTGTTGAATTTGGAATTTAGGTAAAAAGTGTTCAGTTGTTAAAAGAAAAGCACAATCATTTTTATTATATAAGAGACTGATCATCCTGCAATGGTCTCTATTTTTGTGCTTGCATTTATAAACATAATATATATATATATATAGTAGTTACAGTGGTTCTGTGTGGCCTCTACACTGATGATCAGCCAAACCATTACAGTCTGGGAATGGTTTCACTGTACAAGTAGCAGAGTCCCTTGAGTCGATGTCTCACTGAGGCTCTGAGCTCCATCACTTGATTGATATTCATTCTCCGTGTTAAGCTGATAATGAGTCAAATGTTCACACACGCACAGTGTGTGGGTCATGACTCTGCGCAGACACGCATCCTCAGGGGTTCCCCTTTATGATCTGGCCCTCCCCGGCCCGGACTATTTACACACGGCTATGACACCTTCGTGCTCCGGCGGAGAGGGAGAGGTGACAGAAAGATTGATGACCGAGATATTTTTGCACGCAACTATTGTTATTGCAGCGCAGCTCGGATACATGGCTTGCATAAGGACAGAGCAGGGCTGTGGGGATGGGAGGAGGGAGGGGAAACCATTAGCTCAGTTACTAATCTGGTATTCACGCCTGGTCAGGAAGGGAAGGTGATCCAACACCCCCACCCACCATTACATTCACACAAACACACACGGGCACACACAAACACACACACACACACCCACACAATCTTTTTCTGATGAAACACACATACCCACACACCCACACACCCACACACACAAACACACATGTTCACACAACATACACACAAACACACAGAGTGCTGCATGGTGTGTCTGTGTGTACTCGTTGGTGGTTCAATTGATTTTGTCTCTTGTGTGGTGACCCATCCTGACCCTGTTATCTATTGATCGTACCTTGTGTTCTGACCTTAACTGATCTAACATCCATTTAACTCTGTCCTTTAATTTAATGCAATCACCTATTGCAGCAGTCACAGGTGTTTTCAAATCATACAGTATTATTTATTCTGGGATCAATTAAAAAGAGAATGGAGATCAAGCGGTTTATTGCTTTGTGACGTTTTGAAAACTCAAGCTTATATCTTCCACATAATTTTGACACTGATTTTTAGCTAGAAACAACAACACAAAAACAATAGACTAAAGGTAACTCAGAGAATAAGATTAATTAATTCAACATCTAAAATATTGGTTGTGAGCCTAAAAATGAATGGAATGACTGAATGAAACCTGGATACTGTGGCAGCAGAATGAATTTGTCATGCTCAACTTAATGTCATAGTATTGAAAAGACAATATACAAATCTGTGTGTATTACATAGTGTATTCAGTAATGAATTGAAATGACACCATAATTCCCTCACTGAGCTGCTTATTCCATTTATTTCTTCATATTTTAACTGGTGATGACAGCTTTTTGTTCTAGTCTGAGTTGATTTATGTCTTACTTAATGGTGGAGGATTGCATCAATTCTTCATATAATTTATTCTTTGAGGGCTGTAACAATCACCTGGCATTGGGCGAGAGGCTGAGTACACCCTGACCAGGTCGCCAGTCCATCGCACGGCCAAAATAAGACAAAACAACTAACCGAGCTCATCAATTTTTTGGGGTCGCCTGGAAACATTTCCGGTTTCAATCCGGTTTGATTGACACTATCACTCATTTTCTGCATTTGCATGTCGTCCAATTGATGAAGTTGTTTTCTTATTTAAATGGGTTTCCTTAGGAATACACCAATTACAATTCAGTGAATGTGATATTCTTTAAATTTGCATTAGGTCATCGCCAACATTCATGAATGTCATGACCTGCAGTCCAAAATAATCCCATTAGGGTTTGCTCGATTGGGCACAGGCAAAGGCAGGAGGCTGTTCAGCGATGTCCTACTGGTCAAGCCATTGTTTTCCACCCACTCTACGTATTATTATTTTTAAATTTCACAAATGTTCAGAATTAATGCATCAGTAGACAACAGCAGTCACACTGTGTCTATCGAGGGAGCTTTACAAAGTTTGCCCAGGAGTTGCAGCAGGGAGGGTCCTGAGAAGAATTATGCAGAGTTGCATTATGGGAAATGTAGGGGCTGAGAGCTTGGCCCAATCTAGTGTTTCTGCCTCTGCTGCTTCAACTTTGGTCTTAGGCAGTTTGGAAGAATCAAAATTCCTTCAGGTCCAAATTCTGTGGCTGGTGGCCGCTACTCACTGCACAGTGGAGACAGCGTCACAGCAAGGCAACACAAATCGGTCTACTGGTTAACAGTCAGAACAGAGATTATACCATCACATCAAAGGTAATTCTACAACAACACAAAGGGGTCTGCGTGAAGGCAAAAGGTGAATCTAAGGATTTTAGGACAATTTAGTGTTCCTATGTCTCTTAGCCACTCAGCTGACCTGGCGTCTCTGCTGGTTCAGGGGGGTTCTGGTAAATTGAATACACATGTAGGCAAGCGGGTTTTCTTACAGGTCAGCTGCCTGGGAAGTTGATTCTGTGGTTTCACAGGTACCTGATGTTGAAAGAAGGAAGTTTGTCTCAGCGCAGACCTTAGTGTCATATAGGGGAATAAAGGAACTGGATCTGTTTTCATTAATCAAATACAATTCAGAGGGAAACAAAATGTTGGTAAAATGGAAAAAAGGGAAAAGTATAAGACTGTTTACATAATTGTTTTAGGATTAAAGGAATTACGCATCACGTAAGCCATTGCGAATGATGCCAGCCTTCAACGACTTGCAGCACTTCTACCTGCTACTTGTTGTAGTGATATCATCCTTTTGACCCTTTTCCTCATCACTATCATAATGTAATGCATAACCATCCAAACATAGCCAACATGACTTCTGACGTTGTGCAAACACTTCTACAGTAACAGTGCGCTCCACCAATCACAGACGTCTTCATTACATCTGAGGATTGTGAGTAGTGTACTTGTCCTTGACATTGTGAATAAAAAAAACATTCATCTAAAAACACAGTTTTGGATTCTACAAAAGTGTATAACATTGTTTCCCAATCTCGTAGCATTTCGTAAGTCTACATGATGATTACAATATTATGGCTAATAATAATGACAATGTATGGGATTTTTACTTATGGAACCATGCTGTTGACCTCTATATACTAATGTTATTACCCTTTCTATTAGAAATGTGGAATGATTTATTGGTTAAAGTTTTAAAGTAACTTGCCATGCACTTCTTATGAATTCCCCCATTATATCAAAGTGTAAATGGGATTTGCTGGTGTAGCCCATTAATTGCTATGTTACCCAGGTAGAGTGACCCCTACAGGTAACCAGTAAGTAAAACGGGTCAAAGGTCAAAGCCTTGTTTCACCGAATCTTGGCGTCTAAAGTAACATGAGAAATGAGGATGCTTTACCTGGAATCATGTCTGTGTAACTTACAAAAGAGGCTTATTGTTGCCATTGGTTACCAGGGACACCGCACCACATTGCAGGAGCAGTAAATGTAATGTGATACGTGACAGATAATTGAAGGTTTTCTGTTTGTACATGTTTTCTTTCCTACTTCCTTCAGTTTTATAGGTCATCAGTCCTGGATCAGTTTGAGACTGCACTGTTTCAACATGGTGTTCCTTCAGGAAGGAGGTGATAGTGCTTTTATGAAGTAGACACTTCAAAAAGAGTCGTAAAGGAAGTGTAATCTTTGCCAAGCAGACTCCGGAGTACATCTTTATCAGGCAAATTCTTGATTTTGACCTTTCAAAAGCAACAGCAAAAGTATGTTTATATGTATAAACACAGTAGAAGCAACACTGACTTTGTGTTAAATGATGCAAAATACAATGAGCCTCTTCCGTTTGTTTTTTTGGGCCTGGGAATTTTAGATATTTTTAAGAGTTTTATTGCTCTATGAAAACTCGGAAGGAAAATTCCGCTAATACTAAATCATGAAAACCATCACAAAGAAAATGCCAGCCTCGGACAGCAGCGGTATGCAAAGAGAGCTATTCACACAGTGGAGCAGAGGTACACACCTGCTCTGAAGGTGTGTGCGTGTGAGCCTTTGCGTGAGTAGAACAACCATCACAGTGATTACACCTGCTTTTATGTCCAAGAATTCTTTAAGCGGTATATGGCTCTGGGCAAAACATATTTTCCCTTTTTTTTTCTTCCCCCCTGTTAAAAATGGACAAGGGCAAAAGCCAACAGACCCCCAGGCCAGAGTCCAGCTCTAAATGTGGCCCACTCTTTACACACGGCTATGGATCTGTGCAGCAGCACTACTCCTCGCTCCCAGTATTAAACTTCAATCTCTTTAATCGTTTTTAAGAAGTTAGTAGACTACTTCACCAATGAATCTCCCCACTGACTCACATCCAATCCTTCACATCTGTCCTCCTCAGTCCAAACAAAAGATGACTATCACTTCAGTTTTGAGGGGTTTTTATCTATTTTTTTACTTGCATGAGTCAGGTTGACTCTGGCTGATCACAGGAATAATTTTTAAATGCCTAGAACTTTAAATTTAAAGGGTGGGGGGTATGGTTTTCAGTCCCTTGTTGGTGACATTTACAGTTACTCCATCTCAAGCTGTGGGTGCTGCTCACCTGCAGGGATCTGACACACACACTCCTGCAGCCTGAACGCTCGCTGAGAATGCAGCCATGCTCTCGCCTCAGGCAGTCCACACACGATCACAGGGCACGTTCATCTTTAATCAGGTTCAGTTTCATCCCCGGGGAGCACGCACACACACAGGCACACACACACACGCACAAACACACACACACACGCACACACACACACACACACACACACAATGCTACAAACTGAGCAATGTGACTCACAATCCTTTTGCTGAATACAGTAGCCGGTGTTTATTTAAACATGATGCTCTAGGTTTCCAGTTTATCCAGGTTCAATACAATGCACTTGTTCTGTATACTGTAATGCTCAGTTCATTCATATATCTGCAACATGGGTTTGCCCTCACTGAACCACAAGAACAATAGGATGTCATATAGAATACAAAGACACTTCCCATGTATCCATCTAACCAGTAATCTATGTATGAACAACAATGTATTATATCACTGATGGAGAAACATGACATATGTACTAACAGGAGAAACAATATTTTTTAATTCACAGTAATCATAATTTGACCCAAGTTCTCTGAGCTACAGACTACTTTATCATATATCTGATAGCCTGTTAAACAGATTGGATAAAGAGCTGGGCTTTGTTTCCCATAATGGGATTCTCAACATATATGTATAATGGATGTTTTACATAGAGAGAAGGTGAGGCCATGGGTCATTGTTGCCACTGCCCTGAGAAGTTGTATTAAAAACGTAAAATAGTCTTGTATTAAAACAATGTTAATTAATGACCCTCTACACCCTCTCCACCCTCATGTTCCACTGTGGGACGGTGGTGCGTGAGAGTCAGGGTGACTGGTTCACCTTGTTTTATAACTTCCAGTTTTGTAACTTGTTTTTCGATTGGTGGGTTCTCGCATGTGTGGCTGCTCAGTCTGGCCCCACCGTGTTGCATGACTGCAAAGAATGAAGCCTGAGTGGCAGATTGCATGACTCCAAAGCCCCAAGATCCTCGCATTTACAGAAGCTATAGCGAGCAAATATGTGCACCTTCGTGCCCAAGCGGTGGGGGAAAGGGACTCTCGCGTCCTGCGCTCTTTGTTCTGGGAGTTTAAGACCCTTGTGTCTTTTCCAGAGGCGGCTGCCTTCGCGTGACTTGACCAAGCAGATTTAGGATTGTCCAGAAGACCGAGACCCTCCCCTCTGACTGAAGCTCCGCTTCTCACGCAACCTGCAGCACCAGAGGCGCAGCGCCGCGGCGCACGTCGAGAGTCCCCGGAGAGTCCACACACAGTGCGACAGGATCAGTGCGGATTACGCATAATAAATGAGCAACCAAAACGTAACCTGTCGGACTTTTTTGTTATGAAACTTATCTTGGCTGCACAGCTTCTCTCTTTTCTGGTACATTGTTGAGCTGTGGTAAAAGACGCGTCTGGCGCTACAGTATGTGCCTTTTACGCATTTCTACAGTAGCTTTGTTTTTGAATTTGGTCTTCAAATTTTATTTTAAGTCCAGCAACGTTAATGATAACCACTACTGTGCCAACATCCTTTAACCCTAAAGATGAAAATTGTAACAAAAAAGAAGAACTTATTATTGATCAATTTTAGAACTACTCCTCTATCTAACTGGCTGCTGTTATTGGATCTTAAAAAATCAAAAGTCCTAATGCAAACATCTATCTTGGACATATATAATCTTATATTTGTATTTATTGAAAATAAATCTTGTTCATTTGTTTACATTCGCCAGTCACCAGAGTGTATTGGATGTATTTTCTGATTCAGGCTGTGAGGGACAGTTTTTATAATTTAAGGAGACACAAGGAAATTTGTGGCTCCCTCAAATTCTACATCATGAAAATAAAATGTACAATTCAAGCAGGTTTGGAGTCCCACCAAACCTGCTGGAAATTTTTTAAAGCTCATATGTAAATTTTAATGTATTTATACATTAACTCCCGCGCATTTTGCCCCCATTACCACAATCTATCTGACAAACAGTAGACCATGCTTTATTCGTTTTATTGTAAAAGAACTGTGACATTTTGTCATAGATATAAATTTACATCAACTGTTAACGAATAAATATCATTTTTTTAAGATATTGACATTGACTAGTGTCGAGTGGCATGCTGTCTGCTCCATTGTATTCAATTATCATATGGCTGCGATCTTCCGTCAGTGTTCAAGTCCAATAAAAACCCAGTATCACAAGTGTCAACATTTTTAAAAGTAAAATAAAAAATCTCTCAACTTTACCTGAAGCATCTCCGATCTTATCTGAAGAGAAAACATTAACCAGTCATCTAGCAAAGATGAGACAAGTTTTAAGAAGGATAAACATATACAAATAACATTCTTATAGTTGTTGAAAAGCCTACAAAGAAACGTTGTCATGTTTTTAATTTGCAGCTGAAACCTGGTGAAACTGGACAAATGCCCCCCCCCCCCAAAAAAAAAGCAGTGCAAATTACAGAAGCAGGCTTACGCTAATATTGTATTTTACTCGAATATATATTTGGGGTCAAAGCTACTATCACCATAACCCGAACAGTAGCGCATTTTGACAGCAGTGATGGTGGAAACTTGGCCAGTGTGGTGCGTAATCCTGTTTTTAAAGCCATCACTCTTTTCCTGCTCGTCCCCACAATCTGAAACAGACCACAGATACTATTGCACAATCCAACTGGGAGCGACTGTGTCCCATGTGTAGTGAAGTCTCCACAACACAGTGGTTTGACAGATGTGAGATGTATGTAGGAGTTTGAAAAGTCAATGCCGCCACCATTTCAATATTTTAAATCGAATTGTCATATACTTTTATTGTGATGCTGATTTTCTGCAGAAAATCGAAACCTTTCTTTTCTTTTCGATCAGAAATGTTAAGCCCCACGAATAAAACCAGAGCAATGGCACACATTTCACTTCTATGTGAGGAAGTGCGGTTGAAACTCAGAAACTGATCTGTCGGTCTAAAAGGTTCAAAAGGGTAAAAAAAAAAAAAAAGACAAAACGGAGGAATAGTAATGAACTCATCTACCCTTTATCTCCAGCAGTGTAGCCTGATCACCCCCACCCTCCCCAGCATCCTCCTCAAAGGGGAGGTGAGGGTTTGATCACTGCGCTCTCACGCAACTGGTCAATCTTTAACTCCAGCGGAGAACCAACAGGTACAAGCACGCAATGGCATTTGACTGATTTATAAGGACTGAGTTGTCCGGGTGGCTGCTGCGTGTGGCAGGTTGTCAAAATCTCACATTTTCACACCAAACCTGGCATGAGGACGAACGTTGTGTAACTGAGGTCAGAAAGTAAAACCCCAAAGACTCTTAAAGTGGTTAAAGCTATATAAAGTTATAAATATAAGTTGTGCGTGAATTTTTTTATGAAACTATTTTGAATCATCTCCCTATTTCTCGTCTTAAACTGCACTAAATGAATACATATGTTCCCTGATATTGACATTAATTTCCTTTTAAGACAAAATATCCATGTTACTGTTTACTATTTAAAAACCATGCCGCGTGTTTAGCATTGATTCGTTGCATTGCACTAAAGAAATCTCCTTTGCATTTATTTATACATCAATAAAAGATCATTAATCATTATTATGGGAAAAAAACTATTTGCAATACACACATTGGTCTGCCAATTTGATTATATATGAGAAAGTTGGCTGAAAGGAGATTCCTGCCTCGGTTAAAGCGCTAGTTTTAATATGGACAGCGCATAATTAAAATAATATGTAAGCCACATTTTATCTTATAGTCCAAACATGGCGTAAAACACAGACGGCACGAGTGCCGCCGGAGCATCAAATTAAACAGTTCTATCGCCGATTTCAAACGGTTTTATAGTGGTCGAGGTTATATTTGCCCTTTATGGTTATAACGTCTTATCTGTCCATAAAAATGACACATATACACCGCAGAGCTATTGAGTCCTGATGGTTTCAAACTTTGCCTTAACAACTGGGAAATGTACAAATTGTGCGCGAGACGGTAGTTTCAAACTATTCTAGCACTCCCTCACGCACGTACACACACGCCACACAGACACACACGCACACATACACACACTCACACCTACACTTTTCCCCTGCACTAAACTTCATTCATGACAAGAGAGGGAGAGAGAGAGACAGAAAGAAGGAGAGAGATTACGTCATGGGCAGCAGCCAATGAAGCTGTGGAGCGCACTATAAAGCCAGAGCCCATTCTCTGTTTTGAAACATTAAGAGAGTAAGCTCAGACAATAACTCAACTGAACTCTTTCTATTTTTCTGCAAACCACTTTTTGGGGATCACGTCATCGCTCCTCACTGACCGCTTCACCGAGGTAAGCTCATTACGCGCAGAAATGAAGACGGACTGCAGAGTCATAATGTCAGAGAAAGGAGCAGGAGTGCTGAGCTAAGCTCTGCAAGAGAAACGTGTCTGAATAGGAGATTATTCTTTGCAGTTGCAGCTTTGAATTTACTCGTTATTTTTAAATGTTGTTTTGTTTTCATTGGTTCTCCGTGCATCATTTTGTCGTGGTCATAAACGTAATCACTTTGCATGGACCGTCACCTTTAGAGAAGTGGTGCATGCAAGCTCATGGAGTCAGGTTAATAATAAGCAAATGGTTGGTGACAGAGTCTCTAGTAACTTTAAACTTCACGGTGCATATAGTCAACATGTTGCACAACACCTTTTCTCCTCCCTGCCTGCACTACTCTAATGCCCCACCTTTTTCATTTCCAGATTGTGTTGAAGGCAGAAAAAAAAGTCGTCATTATGATGCTAATGATGCTACCGTTCATTGGATCTGTGTCTGTATCTGAGAGTTTGGTGGCCATGACAACGATGTGTCTGGTCTACCTGATTCTTAAGTTTTTCCAAACTGAGATTCCTGAAGGGCTCCTTCGGCTTCCTGGGCCGAAGCCCCTGCCTATCATTGGCAATGTGCTTGGATTGGGCAGCAAACCTTACCTGAGCCTCACTGACATGAGCAAGCGATACGGCCACGTCTTCCAGATCCAGATCGGCATGCGTCCTGTGGTGGTGCTGAGCGGCAGCGAAACGGTTCGACAGGCGCTCATCAAGCAAGGGGACGACTTTGCAGGCAGACCCGACCTGTACAGCTTCCGCTTCATCAATGCCGGCAAGAGTCTTGCCTTCAGCACGGACCAGGCCGGCGTCTGGCGTGCCCGCAGAAAGCTGGCCTACAGTGCCCTCCGCTCCTTCTCCAACCTGGAGGGGACAACTCCAGAATACTCCTGTGTTCTGGAGGAACACATCTGCAAAGAGGGGGAGTATCTCATCAAACAGCTCAACACTGTCATGAAGGCCGATGGCAGCTTTGACCCATTCCGCCACATTGTTGTGTCTGTGGCCAACGTGATCTGCGGAATGTGCTTTGGCCGACGCTACGACCACGACGATCAGGAGCTGGTCGGCTTGGTGACCCTCAGTGATGAGTTTGGCCGGGTGGTGGGCAGTGGAAACCCTGCAGACTTCATCCCCATCCTTCAGTACCTGCCCAGCGCAGCAATGAAGAACTTTTTGCGCATTAATGGCCGCTTCACCGAGTTCGTGCAAAAGATCGTCACCGAGCACTACACCACTTTTGATAAGGTACACCACTCCTTGTAACATTCATGAAATCATATATTTTTCACTCAATGTGTCTCAAGCTTTATTGAGATTGTCCAACCATTCTTTCAGGACAACATCCGAGACATCACAGACTCCCTTATTGATCACTGTGAGGACAGGAAGCTGGATGAGAACTCGAATGTCCAGATGTCAGACGAGAAGATTGTAGGAATTGTCAACGACCTGTTTGGAGCTGGTAAGCCATATATGTTTAATGATGTGATCACAAGTGACCTCTGCAAAAATGAATGAAAAAGTCCTAACAGAGGTTATGTTTCTCTATCTAGGATTCGATACCGTCTCTACTGCCCTGTCATGGTCGGTCATGTACCTTGTGGCGCACCCAGAGATACAGGAGAGACTTTATCAAGAAATAGGTAAGTAGTTTTGTTTTAGGCAAGATACTTGGATTTTCAATCTTGCTTGATTCAAGGGTGCAACCGATTACAAGATAGATGAAGCCTCTGTCCTCATCCTGAATTGTATTCAATGGATTTTTTACTTTTCAGAGGACAAAGTGGGTCTGGATCGCATGCCTCTTCTCTCTGATAAACCCAATCTGCCTTTCCTGGAAGCCTTTATCCTGGAGATCCTTCGCCACTCTTCATTCCTGCCCTTCACCATCCCACACTGGTGAGGTTCATCTCTTTTAGATGATTGATTCTACCACAAGTGATATATTAATGACATGCTATCATGGAACCACAAAGGAAAGACACAAATACATGGTGTTCCCCAGTACGATAACATACACAGTTCAAACTTGTAAATACACAATACGCTTTGTTTTCTTTTTCAGCACCACTAAAGACACATCTCTGAATGGCTACTTTATTCCCAAAGACACATGTGTCTTCATCAATCAGTGGCAGATCAACCATGATCCGTAAGTACTAAAAGTTACATTAAATTTGTTTTATTCAAATATGATGAACGTTGCTGATAGAGAGACAGAGATAGAGTGAGATGCTAAAGCTGTGGAAGGTTACAAGTCTTGCTCAAGGGCATCCTATTAGTAGATGTAACAGAAGATACATAGTAGCCTTCATTAATTTCCCCACTTGTCCTGACTGAATCAAGAAAACAAACCTCTAATTCATCATTCTTTGGGGGCATGCATACACCTTTCTTTAATGTATTTTCCTTCATCCGCTGCAATTTTCAGAGAGCTGTGGAAAGATCCATCTTCCTTCAACCCAGATCGCTTCCTGAGCGCCGACGGCTCCGAGGTCAACAAGCTTGATGGCGAGAAGGTGATGGCCTTCGGCATGGGAAAGCGGCGCTGCATTGGCGAGGTCATCGCACGGAATGAAGTCTACCTCTTCTTGGCGATCATCATTCAGAAGCTGCACTTCCTCCCGATCCCGGGCGAGAAGCTAGACATGACACCTGAATACGGTCTCACAATGAAGCACAAACGCTGCCACCTGAAAGCCACGATGCGAGCAAGGAACGAGCATTGAAGCTCATCGCCACGTACAATACGTGACTCAGCAGGTCACAGTCAGATTAAGAGTCAGTGGAGGAAGAATAATCTCTCTCTGAATGTAGAAGGCTTGATTCCAGATTTGATGTTCAGAGTGTGTGGCATTGAAGCATATAAGTGACATGTGTCTGTTGCGGAGTGTCAGAGGTGTCTGGGTTTTTGTGAACATATCTCTGCTATGATTTAAGTTGAAGAGATATTCCTGCACGAGGCAGATTCTTCTCAGTGAAGTATAAGGAGATCCTTGGTTCATCTGTTGTGTTGTCCACTAATCTGCTTCCATTCAGAAGTTGTCTTGTTCAACTTTGGGACAGACAGTATATGGTTTAATTGGTAGGCATTATCATTGCAACATATTTTTTTCTATTGAGAACAAATATCACCTTATGACACCATTTATACTTGTAAGCTACTTTTTAATTCCATTATAATGTCGACGTAAGACACTGAAGATATATTTGTATCCCAGAATGTGATTTTGTGTGTATATCAAGTTCTTTCGTATTTTTGGAAAATAACTATTTTTTGTGCCCAGTGTTTGTATATATTTGAGGTGAAAGTGTTTTTCTGTGCATCTACATGATTTATGAGAATACCAAAAGAGTTCCAGTGATGTTTGGAATATATTAGTATGCAACACATTTTTGTATTTCTCTCTCTAATGTATTGATGATTGTCTATGATGTAAGGATGGAGCATTCTTTAATCAGCCATACAAATAAAGTAAAACAAATGTTTGAATTAATCCTCCTCATTGTATTCTTTGCTTAATTTAAAAAACAAACAACATCCCCGTGCACTGCAGTCATTGATCTGCTTCTCACCAAACCACAAAGAGGACCAGGTCACAATGATCCACATGAAGTGACTTAAACCTCAGAGGGGAACAAAATCACAACAAACCCACGTGGGAGATGAGGGAACTGACGTCACGCAGCAACCCGGAAAGCTGCCCAGACAATAAGAGCTGCAGCTTTGGCCTTCTTGACACCTCGCTACTGACTTATCGACAAGGTATTTCTATCCATTATCGATTAGTATACTCCGGTTGTGTGTTGGGGCTGTGGAGCAGACTCTCTGACCAAACTCACAACTCTCCGCTGAGATCAAATCGAAACAAACCGGCCGGACAGGAGCGAAGCTAGCGTTAGCTGTTAAGCTAACAACACTGCTTACTGGTTGTAAAGCTAACCTTTGATATTTACCACTCGTTTCTGAACCGCTGGCCTTATACACTTTACAATTGAAGTCAACCACTCGCATAAACAAATAATAATGATACAACAATACAAACACAGTCATCTCTAACCTAGCTATTAGCCAAGTTAGCTTTAGCTTGTATTTCCATTAGGCTCGCGTTGGAAACATAAGCGAATACCCTACAATCAAATGATCCAATTTTAATACGCCAACCGTTTATAACATTGACTCCTCTCCTAATGAAATAACTCCTTTTTAATTCATTATGTTTCTTCTATCCACCGATGGGAGAAACGTGGACCTCACGCAACAGTCTGAAAAAAAACACGTGTTGTATAAGGACAACTCACCGAGTGTAGCAGAACGCCACATTCATTGTAAACACGTCTTAGCAACAGTGACCTGGCACAGAGTTTGGTTTTCAGCTTCACGCCAGGGAGGAGAGATGCTCTTAGCTGTGGAAATGAACACAGACATACTCTTCTCTTCTCAAATCCTCCTCAAACAACCCCAACCTCTCACCAACTTGTATTTATTTTTTGGTCTACAAGTATTCACAGATGAATATGAGTCGAAATTGCCTCAATAAGCCTGAGTAATGTGTAGAAGTTGCCAGAACCATTTAAATCCATGTTGTCAACCAGGGAAGCTACTCGGGCTGAGCAATATGTACAAGACCTATAACAAGATATTAATTTTCATATTTTGTGATATCGATAATTATCACAATAAAAGGGTCATATTATTTTGTATTTAGGATTTTGGCTCCTAATCGAATGTTGTGCATTTAAACTGTTCTTTAATTTATGATAAAGCCTTGATATAGAGCAAACAGTATTTTACCAATCATAGGTAGATCAGTTATGTTTTAGACCTCCTCACTGTGCTACGTAATGCTTAAGCATTGTATTGATATATATTGGACTTGAATGAAAATAATGAAAATTATATAGAGATAATTGTTAATATTGTTTTAGTTCCCAGCCCTAATAACTACAATCATAGCTGAAATATACCTAAAGCAGTTGTTAAACATATGTATAGCTTTTGACATAACATGGATACATTAAATTGTAATTAGTCTTGTTTGTGTCTTTTAAATCACAGGATCACAGTGAGCAGAATGGCCACCGACTGGTTGGGGAGCGTTGTGTCTATAAACTGTGGGCTGACGTTGGGGGTTTATCAGGGAGAAGTGTCATCTGTCAATCACGCCAGCCAGACCATCTCCCTCAAACAGCCTTATCATAATGGCACCAAGTGTCCTGTCGCTGAGGTCACGTTCAGGTAAGAAAGTAGAAAGTTTTCATCAAATGTTTTCATCCAACACAGCCACTTTCACTAGTTTTGTTTTTATCCCCCCAGCAGTGTTTTAAGACGTCGCTGCTAGTGGATATTTGTTTTTAACTTTTCCTCTAACAGTTCCTATAAAAAGCCAGAGGCCTTGAAATTCCCCTCAGCCTCGTACTTTGTAGTTCTGAGTGACATTTGGTGGGAAGTTGGATCCAGGTGTGCAAAGCTTCAGTATTTCCCATGTGAGACAGGCCATTATACCTATGAGAAAACCCAGCAAAAATATGTGGAGCTCTTGCCTGCTGTAATTTGTATGTTATTCATATCAGAATTAAATAATTTAAAAATAAACAATTTTAGGCATACATTTTTGCTTTGTATAAATACTATAAACATTGATACAGCCTCCATTTATGCAGAGGAAACTGTCTTTTCTCATGAGTGTTGTAAATATAGTTTTTTTTTTATAACTTCTGTCCATCCTGGGAGAGGGATCCTTCACTTGGGACTCTCTCTGAGGTGTTTTTGTTTTTTTAATCATTCTAATCATGGTTTAAGGGCAGAGGATTTCACGCTTTGTTAAGCCCTATTAGGCAAATTGTGATTTGTGAATATGGGTTACTTTGATACATGTAAAATCTGATTCACTATTTCTGCAAAAGATTAGCAAATTGTTTGTTTTCTAGTTCCATGGATATCAAGGAGCTGAAGTTCCTAGATATCCAGAATTCAGTCAACAAGCCCAGTTCTGGTCAGGGGGCTGCAAGAGGACAAAGCCTCACATCAGCAGGTCAGCGTGGCCAAAGTAACAGAACCACTCGCCCTCCTGTGACAAGCAGCAGCACTCACTCCGACATTCCTCCAATCACCATCCTACACAGAGGTAGGTAGACGGCTGGCCTCAGGTTTATTCACCCCTCACTGAAAAGTATTTACAGTGTTTAGAGTCACAACTGTCATAATGGTTGATTATGACTTATTGTTAATTATAATACCTAATAACATGTGATGTTTTAGAATGTTGTATGAGTATTCGTCATGAGTTGAAAACAGTACAACGTCAATGTGTCATTTTTTTCTGCTTAAAGAAGTGAGAACACTGAATTATAATCAATTTAATTTAAGACAGGCATAACTGTACTGCTCCACAAGCATGAATACAACAAGGAATATCTGGAACCTGATTTACAACTACCGGTTCATTTAGCCATGTAAACTGTGCTCTCTCAACAATGAGTTAAGTTGGCTATGTGCATCTGCAGCAGATACCTCATGTTCTTTACTGAAGTCCAAGACCTTTACGCTCTACATGGCAAGTGCTAATCAAGCTTCAAAAACACACTATGATTGTGCAGTGGAAAAGAGGAAGACTGACTCAACATTTTACAATTGTCACGAAATATGAACACATGATATTTGTAAGTAGGGAAAGTCCGGTTTATTTAAGGATCATGCTTGTTCATTGTGAAGCTGCATTTCCTTAGTGTCATATCACAGAGCAAGGCTGTGGTTGTAGATTTCATATTTTCATGTTGAGTTCATTGACCACAGCAATGGTCATACAGTACTCCTCTGTTAAAGAGCAGAAAATAGTTATTGTTCTGCCATTTTAAGGAAGTATGACTCGAAAGTGTGACATATTACAAAACTCCATTCTAATCCCCAGATTGTTGTCAAAGTACATATGCACCACAAGGCACAAAGCATAAAGGTAGATAACAGAAGTCACTCAACAAAACTTTTAAAGATTTTTCTGAAGTAAAAATGTGCAATGTTTTTTATACCACAAAAAGTTTACACTGCATCAAACCACAGTACTGTGCTGCCGCCAAAAGAACGTTTCAGACAATAAAACTTTTCTTAATGAATTAGGCTTATGTTATTTTAAGCAAGAGCGGTGTAAATGGCTCTTAGACGTATGCCCAGTAATAATAGTATATTGAACTTTATTCATCCAGCAAGTTAAAAAAACTGAGTTTATGAAGTGCTTTGACAGCAAGGTAAAAAGGCAAAGAGAGATAACAAGATAATTAACAATTGGCAGGATGAAAGAAAAAGAAAGGCAGGCAACAAAGTTTAGATGGTTTAAAACTAAGTAGTGGTCATATAAAATAAATAAATATAAGACTGTGTCACATAAAAACATGTTACATATTCCGTAAGTAAGAAATTCAGTGGAACCCCAGACTTGGTGGTAAGCCAGACATTCTCAAGAAAAATATATGTCAATATCAATCGTATCAATCAATATCAGTGTCTTCTTTCAGAGAACAGATGAAATAACTTAAATATTACTAATATATCATAACTAAAAACATATATTTTATATAAAACTGTCCATATATATGCGTATATATATTATATGAATAATCATATATTACATGTGATGCCATTGATTATGGTGTTGGTCATACAAAGGTGTCTGGTCTGGTGTCTTACATTTTTTAGTGAATGTGACAAATCTTAATCTTTTGCAGCTGAGAGACATTTTCATTCATCTCTAACTGTAATTGTAACTGTACCTCACATACTTCATATTCTCTTTCTTATAAATACTTTTGATAATTTGGGCTCTGCACCTGAACAGATATAGTTTTGCTTTTTATTTTATTTTTTACTCAAATTTTAAAACCATTTTAGGGTAAGGGTCACTTTAAATGAATGAGCCCCTTTACCCGAAATGTGATTTGATGAAAACATGATGACAAATAGCAACTGAATAAGATCATTGAGAATCAGTGATGAGATGAGTTCACAGAGGTCAAGCACCTCTGCACTCTCCTGTCTTAACTCGCACATGAAGCTGTAAAAAGGAGAATGTCACTCAACCTTGCTGATTAGATAAGGGTTAAAAGCGGCATTTCCGCTCATCAACATCCAGTCAGCAGGAAGTCTGCTCGGACAGCTCTGTGGCCTTTGCAGGAATCAGTTAAAGTCTATTCACTTTCACACCGCGGATAGCTGAACAATGGTAAAGTCAGAGGCCAATAGACTTGGCTAATGGACACTGTATAATAGTCTTCAGCCTGGTTGTAAAAATGACCTCTGCCTCAGTGCCTTTTCCTGTGCATGGAAGCTGAAACTTGCACAATAGGAAACCACATGTTTTTGGTTTTATCTTACAAGAAAAAAAACTCCGCTATTAAAAGAAATATGTTCCGAACTGAGTCTGCATATTTCATCATGTCAGTAAGGCTCGTCTAACACGGTCTGTTGTTCTTTCCTGTGACCACTAGTTCATATTGAGAAGCTTGAGCAAGGGACCAAGCACTGTCTTGCCGTGACTCCCCCAGAGATTCCCATAGCGTGCTAAAGGCCTGTACCAAAGTTCCTCTTTACAATATGTGTGTGACTAAGATCAATAAACATTCCCTCCGCCCTCTCTGTGTCTGCTCCTAAAGAGAAGGTTATGCAAAGCCTGGCTTTCGTGTCTTAGTACCCTCCTGTCCTCCCTCTCTCTCTCTCCCACTCCCCCCATCTCCACTGCCTCCCTCGCTCTTGCTCAGTACAGGAAACCCCCTGCCCCCCCCTTATCCCCCCCGACAGGAAGCCATGTCGTCCCAGTGAGCTCAGAAGGCCAAAAGCGATATCAATTGTGGAAGCAATGTTTACCTTTGCAGTTTTTATTTTAATCTCCTGCTTGCAGGCTGGTGGCCTGGGAGCTAATGCCCAAATTGCACAGGGGCAGAGTGCTGAGTGGCTTGGGCAGGGCTGGTCCATTCACACGCAATGCCATGCTTCCAAGAAGGTCCCACCTCCCCCCACCAACTACCCCTCGGCCACAATGAAGGGAAAACAGGGTGGCCCATTGCTTATACAAGATCACGGATTCCAGAAATGGTTTCTGAATATCTGCACTGATCTTTCTGGGAGAGTAGAATGGGAATTCAGAAAAGGGCTGATCTTGTAAATAATGCAGAGGCATCCAGATTCTGCCAGATTTCTATAGAAGGGCATTTTGGAAGACACTGTTCCCATACCCAGTATTATACCTCTGTATGTGGAGTGATCTGATATTACTGTTGACCAGGTGCTGCCCGTTGTGGCCAAGGTTTAGAACCCTCTAATTGCTACTTCCAGCATGGTAGTGCTCCAAGTCACAAAGCAAATGTCATCTTTAACTGGTTTCATGAACTGAATCTTCAGTTCAGTGACCTCAGATGGTCTCCCCAGTCACCAGACCAGAATCCATTGTCAACTGACTGAAAAAAATTCCCATGAACACCATCTCTAGTCTGAACAATTACTGACGTCACCAGTTGTATACATATAAACATAATTTGACAATTAGCTCTAAATCGTAGCTTTTAAATTGAACTTTATAACCATTTCTCACAACCCCTTTTTAGCCAATACAGACGACTGATATGAGCTATGATTTAGAAACATGTCCGTCACTGCTGATCCTTCTTTCTTCGGACTTCATTATTATGCAGTTATTGGAAATAGGTGTCATTGTGTAATGTAACTCAATTACAAACATAAAAACAACACGTGTTTTTTGTAGCATCTATATTCATGGACACACCAAAGTCAGAACAACTTCTTAACATTGGAACTGGGACTTTCCGAGGACCCACCAGTACAACACCTGTGTGAAGTAGAACAGGAGTTTGGCAGCGTGCACATGAAGCTGATAAATCTGCAGAGACGATACCGTGCAGTCGTGTGAACATAGAGCCGAATCTCAGAGGAACAGTTCCAGCATCTTGTGGAATCCAGGACATAAAACAAATTGAGGCCCTACCCAGCGTTAGCATGGTGTTCTTAATAAATTACTCTGAGAGCTTTGCATGTGATCATGGGGGAATTTTACCATCACCTTTTATATCAGGTGAAATATTCCCATCCTGTTTAGATGCCCTAGTTTGTGGCCTCACAGAATTACTCACTCCAGGTTACTCTGTGTAAACTAAAATCAGTGAAGTTCCTGGTGTATTTTCATTAGCTTGTTTGTCTTGGAGTACTGCCCAGTTCATTCAGATTTTTCAATCATAGCGAATCACTTTCCTGTTAATAAAGACATAGCTCCCTTGTGGTTATAGGTATGTTGTCTTATCCCTGTTCACACAGCTGAGTTCACACACTAATCCACCACGTAGCTCCCTGATTTGTTGAACCAGATTTTACAATATTTATTATTTTCGTTTAATCATAATGAAGTGAAATTACAAAATCAAATCAATTATATTCAGTAGAACTATTGTCTGTGACAGAGGGAAATAAGGCTCATTAATATTACTTAATGTCTTGTTGACACACCAGCTCAACTGCTGAATGAAGCTAGGAAAAATATAACAAAATCATGTCTTGTGTCTCTGAGTGGTGGTTGTACGGCCGTGTTGTGGTGTTGAGTCAGGTCTCAAATAGACTCATAGCTGTCTAGTGGTTGTGTACTATGACTGAGCCTCCCACTGTTTTGCGTGAGAGTCCAAAGCACCTTAGCTGTCACAGTGACAGTAGCGTGTGACTGTGCCTCTCTGTCTCCAGGTTAGCGTGAGAGCTCAGGATGATTGGGGTTGAAGGCCAGGTTTTTCCGGTTTTTGTTTTTTTTTCTATCTTCATTCATGGTTCATTTTAATTTCTGTTTGTGCCTACTACATGTATGTAAACTTTATTCAGCGCTGCTCGGGCGGCCAATTTATGTTTAGTGTTTCAGCTGCGTTTGGTTCTCAGCAGGTTATAGTAACTAACTGTGAGAGGAGTTGCCAGTCAGAGTTCCAAGAGATAAAAAGCAGTTGCGAGCATCCCGTCACAATTGTAGACGGCTGGTACTGAGTGCAGGAACTTTCTGTGTATGGAATACAGCGTTCATAATGCCACAATGTAAAGTGTGACAGCTCAATGCTCATTGGTGATTAGGATGTGAGCGGAGCTGAGAGATGAGAGGATTTCTGGGTAATCCATGCATTTTGGGCTTGAGGGGTGGATAATCTTAGTAGTTTCCCACTCTGTCTTGGACCCTCAGTTTATATAACTTTGTCCCAGAGACTCATACTAAGATTATCTTTTAATAATTCAGTATTTATATAGCTGGAGGTACTGTATGATTATGTTTCTCAAACTGTAGTGCAAATATATATTTTTTAATTAAATTTGGAGTGAAAACATTTTCAATGGGAACACTTTCCCTCCTTTTCACTGTCCTTTTACATTCTATATATTATTGCTTGATCTAAATAAATAAGCTCTTTGTGTGTTGTCACATCTTGTACTCTGGTTTATATCTAAATCTTCTATTAGCGATATAGAAAAATTTGATATACGATTAATAACACACTTGAATGTGGTTGTATCCATCTCTAAAGATTTGAGGGTTTGTTAATCAACAGTTATTTAAGAACAGTTCTTACTTTTCCATTACTTCTTTAATTATATTATCCTTCATATCTATTTATAAACCAAATCCTCAATAAGTTGAAGGTATGTTTTTCAGCTGCTGGTAAACCTTGACTAAACTGATTTCATGATTCTATGGACTGTTCATTATTTTCTCTGTTTTATTAGAATTTCTAGGTCACCATGTTGTCTAGTAACTATTTATAAAATGTAGTAAAAATGACTAAATATAAAATAATGTCAGTAGGAATATCCCATTTTCTAGATTATGACAAATTAATCTGTAAGGAGATAATACAAGGTCCACAATAAGTGAAATATTTTACATGATCAGTCACCAAAATTAAGAAGTTACGATATGTGTTTTTGCACCTTACGTACAGAAACTTTCAGCTCTTGTGAAATTAATCTTTGTGTTCTCCAGCCTCTACAGGCTCGTCCAAAACTAGAGGGGTGACACAGGCCACACCCAAGAAGAACAGTGCAAGAAATGGAAGCACGTCTGGGTTGACTAGGTCAAAGGATGACGAGTGCTTCGGAGGTGGGACCGATGAGGATCTGGAAGCTGACTTTGACTTCGAGGGAAATTTGGCCTTGTTCAACAAAGCCGCTTTCTTCTCCCAGGTCAATGGGACTGGTAGCCATGGCAGCAGGACGCAGCCTCAAGGCACACAGGTCCACCAGCATTCGCCATCCTATCGCCATGATGAGAATGTCCTGGAGGTGAAGCCTGTCATATACCGACAGATAACAGTGCCCCAGCATGGGGGTAAAGAGTACTGTACTGGTGAGAGCAAGATGCATTCCCACCGAGGCACACACACACACACACAAACACACACGCACATTTACATGCAAGTCTTTGATATGGTGCTGACAGCTTTTATGGAAGCAAAGCAACAGTCGGTGAATCACAAGTTTTTTTTTATTTAACACTCAGCTAGAGTTTGCCACAAAAGGACATTGTTGCACACTTAAAGATAGGGTTGGTAATCCTGGAACCGCTCACAATAGCAGGCTACACTTTGAAATTATGCAACAGATACATCCCACCCCCTCCCATCAACCCTCTCGTCGAAGCTATGTCTCAGGACCTGTGCATTGTCACATACAGCCCTTGCAGAGAACTTTGGAAATTGTGTGAACTTCAGTGCATGTCGGAAAGCAGGTGAAGACTAGGTCAAGGATGACAGTCGATGGAAATCTAGCTAGAATCTATAGTAGGTTAGTGGCAGGTTGCTGTACTTATGATGTTTCAAGGATTTACATCGCAGACAGCCTTGCGGTAACACAGCGTAGCTCAGCGGGGGGGGGGGTTGCAGTCAACCAATCATCAGACAGCTGCCAAGCAGAGCCTCCTTTTCTTACCATGCGGGCAGATCTGCTTCCCAGGGCTGTCATCATAATCCCCATCCTCTGCACTCTGTAATTAGCATGCCGCTGTACGGCCTTACATAAACAGCACCTCCAAAACAGGAACAAACTGCAGCGCTCATGACCTTGAATCTTTGCCAGTCAACGGATAAATCCACCACACAAGAATATAGAAATGAAAACAAAGAGCCTGACTGTATGTTTGGGTTGCCATAACGCACAGGCATATTGGAAGTTTGACAGGCCTGTTTCTATAGACTATTGTTTATTGTGTAGGTTGCAATCTGTGTAAGTTTAGTTCTGTTATTGTCTCGCTCTCCTGTGGGGGGATTGATTCCAGATGTGCAATCTACAATGCTAACAAGCCGGGCCGCAGGACAAATCTCGCAAACATGCCAACTGTCAGCTGGTCTTCCAAGTTTTTTTTAGGCTTTATCGCTTTGCAGAACGCAAACTTAAAAAATTGTATCCTCATAAACCATTTCAACCGATCTTGACCAGTTCAAGAGATGGCCAGTACTGGGGATTTAGAGACATAAGGACCACAGGAGACATGGGAAAGGGATGCATTTCAAGTTTCTGTTTTTCACTTCTGATCCTTAAACCTTGATGGAGGCCTCGCTTACAAAGCTGTCTTTCCTGTGGAAGAAAAAGAAAAAACAATTCTTATTTCCAATGTCTCAATACTAGACACAAATTCATTTTTGTAATTGCAGTACTCTTTACCCTAATGAAGGAATCAGTATAAAATGGAGTAAAAGTCATCATCTATGTGCAAGATTCTTGGTTTCCTCCCAGTCAATAGCCCGTGAACTGATGCACCTGCTAAAGAGATTTTGCGGTTTGTAAAATCTTTGTAAGACTTTTCTAGCAGTCATAGGTTGTTTGGACGTCAGCAGTGGTACTCACTGTGGCTGAACACACAAATTGTCAATATTGCCACCTAGTTTAATTGATAAGTGATTTGTGCAGAAAGCCACAACAATGAGATTACCAACTATGACCAGCTCAGGTATCTGACAGGTCACCGCATTGAGCTCATTTTCTATGCCCTAGTGCTTCGGTGTCCCATCTTGCTCCCTCTGCAGCTCCTGCGGTGCAGCAGAGAGGAATGGAAGCTCCTCGTCTCACTCTCCCTACCCTGGCGCGACTCTTAGTCACACATGGCCTGCATCCAGCCAGCATGTATTGCTTTCAGTCCCGTCGGTTTCCTTGTCATGCTTGAAGGATTGCTTCCAGCTCAGTTTATTTTAGATGCATACTCGAAGCTACCCGGCTTAGTCAGTTGACTCTTGAGGTTGTTTTCACACCACATCGTGAGTGGGTGTGTGTGCGTGTAAATCATTGCATGTGTGAGACTGTCAGAAGGGAAGAGATGGCGTGAGTGTGTGCGGAAAGTGGTTTGTTCTTGTAGCGGCAGACTTCAGCGAGATGGTTATTAAGAGGTGCACCTGGTGGGATGCTTGAAAAGCAATTAGTGCATACTAGTGCAACACCCACTTCCTCTGAGCGAAGCAGTCAAGGCAATCGTTTGCATGACAAGAGGCAGTTAACTTCACTGTGCTTACACCTCACATGAGGATTGGCATGTACCAAACTTCTGTTGCTCCCTCAAACATATTAACAGTTCTTTGTGCGGTATCAATAAACGAATAGTGGGAGGGCCGATGGGCCAACCTTTATATAAGCCAGAATTTTAATAAGGCACGGCATAAGTCTCTGTGTTTTATATATCTTGTGAGGGCGTGTGTGTGTGTGCGTGTCACTCTGTCCGGTTTGCATGCCACTGTAAAAAGTTTGGTGGGTGGATATTCGTTTGTACCTTGCCGTGTCGTGAGTGTGATGTAGGATGAGGTGTTTGTTAGCATGGGTATGTGTGTCAGTATGAATTTGTGCATGCCAAAGAGGCCTCTAAGTTGTTAGCTACCAGGCCAGAGATCTGTTGGAAGCCATTAAGGACTTAACTGCCTCCCAGTAGCTTTATTTATCAAAGGGATCCTGAGCCGCGCAGTACCCCCAGCTTGACTTTCATTACCCCTTTAATGTGCCACAGGCGATATACAAGCCAGAGATTAGCACATGGCTCTTTAAGAGTTTACGCACACTTTAGTTTGCGCTGTGTTAAAAAGGCTGAATTGTCATTATGTAATAGAACAATACAACAGCTACACAAAAGAGAACAATTCTGACAAAGGTTAGGTTACTTACTAACAAAGGGGTTTAAGCATTTTCCTTGAAAGAAAGATGAAGACAAAAGATGAGGTGAACTCAGAGATCTAATCTTGGAAAATGAGGGGTCAAATGTTGGAAGTGAGTAGTAATGTAATTTGTTTTCATCAATGTTGTTGTAAAAATTCATTATATCTCACCTGCTTACAACATTATCTGTACGAATATACTGTATTCAACAAGATATAAGATAATGTCCAAATTGATCCCAAAACTAATATTTTTGTTGGAGTGTAAATCCTTCACATGCTCTATAAATGACAAATTGAAAAAAGTTGTGCGTTCCTTTTAGATGCTTTATAAATTACTACATGTGAAAATGAGCTGACAAAAGGTCGGGTGACATGTCCCAACTAAAATTAGACAGTTCAAGAATTACAATGGTTAGTTAGAAAGTTTGTTTTTGTTTATCATTGGCGGATGAGTCAACATTCTATTTTCAGAAACTGAGTTGAACCCATAATTTCTCACGCTCACCTCCATACCTCCCCCATGTTTTGTCCTCCCCAATCTCTCACCATGAACCGTTGGGATACAGGTGCAGGTGTTCGTATGTATATGATGTTTGTCCCCGTTTCCTGTCACGCTAACCCGCTGCATGCGTGTTTTGACTGAGACGGCAGCCAGTGTGGGGGGTCCAGCCCAGTTCAGCCCTGTCTCAGAGCTAGGGGTCGGAGAATGGTCAGAAAGCATGTGATGGTGCGTGTGAACTCAGGCCCCGGTGGGGAATAGGCGTCTCACTCAAGCTGACTTATGTTTGTCATGTTTTGTAAAGGCTGCCAATCTTCCCTTTGTTGCGGCAGACAGCAGTGACAAACAGGAGAAGAAATGGAGAATCTTCCGTGATGGGAACAAGATCAGGTCATGAGGAGGAGGAAGGGCTTTTCCCTGAGGAATGGATTCCTCACATGAGGATCTGTGTTACTTCCACATAACTGCCAGCCCCTTAGAACCTAGGAGCGTTCTTATCTTTAGTCAAACATTTGTCCTCATCTCTTAGGTCAGGTTATGGGTTTTACTTCTAGTCAAGCTATTGTGTTTCAAGCTACACCGGTGAAGATAGATACATATGATTTGTGCAATATGCTTCAGATCCAAATCAAAATCTGGATCTTGGGGAATGTTGCATGGGCCTCGGCGAAGGTATGCACTCTACTGAGTGCCCTTTTAGTTTAGAAATGCAGACCAGCATGCAAGTGTGTTTCTGGAATCTGTCGGGCCATTGTAGTGAATGTAACAATATGAGAATAGAAATATGTGTATGAATATTATTCAGCTTTTTAATTCAAACCTTTCCCCTGAATTCAATGCCTGCTCCTCTGCCTTTCTGTGTTTCAGAGCGAGAGTATGGAATTTATGCAAATATTACATTGCCCTGTCGGTATTTATTTACACCACTGATCCAACGTATTGCCACTCTGAATCTTAACTAACTATATTTATAAATACATGCTTTTTGGATTTGAATAACATAGGACACACAATTATTGGAATCTCATGTATAAATTTAAATTAATTTCACAAACAAAACAGAACAAATTAATTCACCTGTACTTTTGTCACTGTTTGTATCACCTGAGTTAATCAATGGATGATGGTTATCCTGTTAAAAAAGGAACTGGTTGTTTCTTATTTCTTTTTCACATTAGCAAAGACTTGAGCGCATCAGAGATGTTATTTGGATGCAGGTTTCCTGTTCAACAGGAAACTGGCTAAAACAATCACCAAAGATCTTGTAATCCTTGCTTCAACAGTTTGTAATGTTATCAAGACATATGATAATCATAGCACTGTTAATGTTCTTGGGTGAGGTTCTAAGAAGAAACTCAATGAGAGCTGTCTGTTAAAGCTGGCACACGTTGTGTAAAACACACCGCACAAGAGCTTCAGGCAGACCTGGAGCAATTGGGTTTGGTGGTTTCATCCTGAACCATATGACACACTATAATAAGAAATGCTTCATCGGCCAAGGACAAACACACAAAAAGGCCAGACTTGTCTTTGCAAAAGAAGAATTCCATAGATAAGCCATATTCTTATAGAAAATCTAATAGATCTCAAATGAAGCCCTTAAGAAAAGGAGAACCCTGCCCATAGTAGAACATGGTGCAAACTCATGCTGTAGGGCTTTGACTTAATCAGATGAATGATGAAATCAGAAAGTAACCTATGCATTAGAAGGGGAAATGTGTACCCAGTATCAGAAAACTAGATTTGAGAAAAAGGTCTAGGATCCTTAGCACACCATAGTTCCACCATACAAATGTAAACATTTATTAAACACGCACACACACCCATATAAAGGAGTCCAGTAAAGTGCATAGAGAAACAAATAAATCACTTCAATGCCTGTTTAAACAGGTACGATTTTAACTAGTTTTTGAATGAATACATCAAATCAGCAAACCTGAAAGATGTCGGTAGGACATTCCACAACTTTGGTTCTTTTGTCTCAAAAGCCCTGTCAACACAAGTCTTGAGACGAGTGCCTGGGATATTTAACAGTTATTGATTGTCAGATCTGAGAGAGCTAGCAGATGACTGAGGGTGGAGTAGATCTGTTAGATATGCAGGGATTCCAAGGTGCAGAGATTGATCTGTAAGAGTGAGAACTGTTGTGATATGGGACCACCTGTTTGACCTAGTGAGAAGTCTAGTCCAGCATTTTCGATTGCTCATAGATGATAAAGGACTGATCTATGGAGCGAGTAAATTTAAAGGAATGGTTATGAAGGAAAGGATGGACAGTAACTCCTAACACAAATATGAAATCCTTTGAGGAGCAAGTCATTGCAAAAAGAAGTCCTGCAAACTTCAAAGAGATTCTCTTCGGAACATTTTATGTGTTTGTATAATTCAAGTTTTGTTGAATCGTGGACATGAAATCCATGGCTGCCAATAATTTTAACCAGGACTGTACCGACCTACTTGCCACTGTGTCATGATGTCAGTAATACTGTGCAGTTATGCAGAAAGTCAGAAGTGGACTACATTTACCAATAAGCAAGGCAAAGCTCAGCTGCCTGGTTTTGGCATGTACTGTGACGTGACATTGATAGCTACTGAGGATTGTTGATGACTAATTAATTAGTCATGGTGAAACTCTCTGTCTGTGCCTCTTGTCTTTCTTAATTATCCACACCTCATTTGGGCAGATGTTTTGCAGCGTGATTTTTAGTAACCACTACACCCCACTGTCTCACATGTGTTCTGCTAACATCTGAAATTACACAAAGTAAAGACACCTTATTCTCTGTCTGACCCCATGTTTTCCCTCTGCAGACTCAGGCCTGGTGGTTCCCAGTGTGACCTATGAATTTCATCAGCATTTACTAGCTACTGCAGAGCGTTGGGGCCTCACTCTTGAGCGAAGGCTGGAGATGATTGGTGTCTGCTCCAGTCAGATGGCTCTCACATTGCTGGGTGGACCCAACAGGTAAGGAGTACCCATCTGGAAAGTGGTATGGCTGTGGAGAACGACAGAGGATAAGGGCCATAGCAAAAAAAGGAAAAAAAAACTCAGAGATTTCTAATATTGCTCTGTAATATTTCAAGAATGAAGTCAGAATATTACGAGAGTCCAGTTTAATTTAATGAGAAATGTCATAATATTACGAGAATAAAGAAAAAAAAATCTTTAGCAAATAAGCAAAAAGGAGAACTTGTGCTCGACAGACTTTCCTCTTCTGTATCCAAAATCATTGTTTCTTTTTACTTGGAATAGACACAGTTTCTTACACAATCTATTCAAAGTCCTGATACTCCATGATAGTGTGGTGCTGTTGTGCCAATGGATCACTACTTGTAAAACCTACACTGAAGTATAAGGCGAGAGGCAGATCTTTTGATATACACCTTCTAAAATGACTTGTAGCTTATGGCTTTATTCTCATATATTTATAACTTTTAGCTCATAACATTACAAGTTAATTATTGTAAATTTATAACTTGTATTGTAACATTACAACTTTCTCCTTGGACGTTTTGAACTTATTTGGAATATTACAACTTTATTCTCGAAATCTACAATATTAGCTACAGAGCTACTGTTATTAGTAAAAGAAGAAGTAGAAGAAGAAGAATTTTCAACAGTGCGCCAAAATCCCTGAGAAGCTATGCAATCATAAGAGCTTGTCTGTCCAACTGATTGTTGTCATGTAATGTTTTCCAGTTTACATGGCAATCTGCTTTACTACCATGTTTCTACATGCGTTAGGTGATGTAAACCTTGACCCCCCCCCCCCCCCCCCCCCCAGGGTTTATAGAGGCAGTAATGTGACCGGTCAGGTCGAGAACGCCCTCACAGACTGACGACTCCCATGCTACCTGTGGTGTTGTTGATCTGCACCTTTATGAGCAGTGGAGTCTCCTTTTCAGATCAAAGAGCCTCAGTTCAGGGGCTCATATGACAAACTGGTTCGTTTTCCTCACATCCCTTTTCTCCAGTTTACCACTGTAATACTTACGAGTCTCAAGTTTACTCTCTGGATCTACCAGGAGTTCAGATCAGGTTTAACTTTATATTGTAATGCTAGGATCAGAGACACCATAATGTTGTTCCTCTATTTGTATTTCCCCTGTTAAGTCTACAGACACTCAATCCTCAAATCAGGCGTCCAAAAAAGTCTTGCTCATACAGTATGTGCAGTTATTCATGTCTAATGGGATGTTCTAAAACTGATGGTGAATAAGACGGTGACCATAGTTTATGAGCTTTAGCAAAGTGCCATCTTCATTACTAAATTGCCCATAATCTCTTTGAAGAACTTTCTGGTAGGACGCACCTTTTATAGCAAAGGTTCACGTGTTAAGATGATAATCTTAGTAATTTGTAAAAGAAAATGTTAGGGTTAGGGTTAGAATAACAAAACAGTAGGATATTAGGAAGATCTCCAACTGGCCTGGCAGTTACAGCAAGGTTCTGCATTACAACTAGTTTAGTCTCTGACGTTGCATGGCTCCTTGTTGAATATATCACGGGCAGTCAGACAAGTGTCTATTTGAATCACTGTGAACCAATCTAAAACTAATTCCTGATCAATCTTCATTATATCAACTGCTTTTTAATTTTAACTAGAAGTTTATTATTTCCCACGACTGTCTGATGTAGCCCTGATAGGTTTTAGGGAGCAACATTTTCTTTTTTTATCTGACCTCTCTTTTCCCTGTGATAACCTGAAAATATGTTTTACCTCTAATAACAAAGACTCATTATTCCAACCAAGAGCAGTAAATTCGGACAGGAGATTGTTTTGGCAGCCAATGAAAGGTTTCAAATCTATACCATGAGTTAAATTAGAGACTCTCTATTTGTGTTTGGTTAGAAGGTGGCTAAAACAAGAAATACCGATAGAAAGGTTCTATGTCTAATTTGATACAGATTATGTAGTGTTGTGCATTTGTTGTTGCCTTTACTTGTCCTCTTGTGGCTGAGCATGTATGGATTCTCTAAAATGTCCCCAGACTCACCCCAAAAAACGTCCACCAGCGGCCCACTGTGGTTCTCCTGTGTGGGCCCCACCTCCAGGGAGCCCAGGGCATCAGCTGTGGCAGACACTTGGCCAACCACGGAGTGGAGGTCATTCTTTTCCTGCCCAATTTTGTCAAGATCCAGGAGGCGGTAACCAGTGAGGTCAACCTCTACAGCAGGACCAGTGGCCAGCAAGTTGCAAGCATTAAAGGTGCAACACGCAACAGAGGACACTTAGATTATGAAATCCTTGTCTACTCAGGAATCAGTGACACAGATAGAAAGAACCAAGTTTGTCTTAGAAACTGAGACAGAATGAATTAATTTTGTCCTGTTGGAACAGACTAGCACAGGCAAATGTTGCCCTCTAGTGGAGTAACAGCTTTTTGACTCAAAAAACAAAGCAAAATACAAAATAGCTAAAAAAATTTGGAAGCATGTTTGTAACATCTTTAGTGATATTAAGAAAATGTGAGAAAAGCTGATAGTGATTTATGATTTCTTATTATCAATATGGTTTGGACATTACATACTTTTAGACTTCAGCCTCTTATGATGTGTGTAATTAGATAGAAAAGACTAACTTAGACCAAAAATACATTCTTTTGTGGTTTTGTGAGGCACTTTGAAACACTGTGTTCACCATTTGTTTTTGTTCTATTTCCCCCTCTCTTTACGCTGTGTCTCAGAACTTCCTGCTAGCCCAGTCGACCTGCTCATCAACTGCCTGGACTGTCACGAGAAGCCACTGCTGAAAGAAAAGTCCTGGTACCAATCAGCAGCTGAATGGGCCAACCAGAACCGGGCTCCGGTCCTGAGCATCGACCCTCCTGTCGGCGAGCAACATCAGTCTGTCGAGGCGAAGTGGACTCTCTCTTTAGGTCTTCCTCTTCCTTTAGCTGAGACGGACAGCAGAGTCTACCTCTGTGACATTGGCATCCCTAAACTGGTGTTCCAGGAAGTTGGAATCCGCTACCTCTCGCCCTTTGGATGTAAATTTGTCATTCCCCTGCACCGAGCATAACAGAATACCCTCTTTCTTCTCGTTACACCTAGATACAATTGTGTAAATAAGTATATGACCAAAACAATTTACAATTATACGCTTTTTACGACTTCACGAGACGGTGAGGGGGCTCATGTGAAACACAGATCTATGCTTGTGCTCTGTGATTGTCCTCTTACTGTGTTGCTGCATGTTGCGTGCGACACCTTGTTTTTGAAAGGGGAAAGGTTTCCTGTTCTTTGTGGTGTTTTGATAAGGGCTCTGTGACTATGTGATTATGTTTACAAAATGCTGACCACTGTGGGTCTGTCTGTGACCTCTGACCTCCTGACACAGCAGCAGAGACTCAGTTCCTGTTTCCTCCTTTAAATTGCATGTGGAGTCTGGTGCTGACCCGGGGAACTGAAACAAAGCTTAGACTAAATCTGCCTGTCCTGAGCCCCACAGTTGATCTCCATGTCTACGTCTTTCAATTTAACAGATTTTCTCTTTTTAATAATCACAAACGGAATGCGTTTGTAGCATTTCACTGAAGATATGGTATTATACAGAATTTATATTTGTATTTTTTTGAATATACCTCAGGGCTATTGTTTTGAATTCTTTATATTTGCATTAGAATGTCCTCTTCCTGCTCTGCTGGTCTTTTAGAATGAATAGCCACTGACACTGAAAATTAGAAGTGGCAGCAGATACCTTGGAAGATTTAATTACTGTATAAGAATACGAATTTGAGGTTCACACTCCAAGCACCAAAAACACATCTCGACCCAGGTTCCTCTTCAGGGATTAAAGCTTGTTATATTTAGGGAAACCTAATTATTAAACATCTTTAACATGTGAGATTCAGCTCCATTTAGTGAAAAAAACAATCAAACCAACTTCCTCTTTTCTGGTCAGCTGTGAATTTGTGTGAAAACTTATCACCACAATGTCAAGTTCATAAGGACAAATGAAGCAGGCTTATTTTTAGAATGGCAGCTATTCACAAAATTACACTGGTAGGGCTTTTTGAGGGCTGTTACATCTTTGTGTCATGTACTTTCTTTTTCTTATCACTACTTTCATTAAACGCCTAAAAACAAAACTTGTCAGTTATGAATGAAAGCTCTCATCCACTTTGCAGGGTTCACACTTGTCGACCTCCTTCACCCAACAGCAGTTTCTGGACACACTGCTGTTCACACTGTTAAGATTAAGATGCATTTATTCATCCCAAAGACATGCACAGACATGCAAAGGCACACTCATGCAGGAAAATTTAACCTCTGCTTTTGACCCATCTGGTGCAGGACACAGAGCAGTGAGCGACCATGTACAGCGTTCGGGGAGCAGATGTTGGCTGAGTAAGGTGCCTTGCTCAGGGGCCCTAGACAGGGTAGGGAGACTTGGATTTTTGGACAGATCAATCCAGGTTCGTCTTTTGTTGTCTCTCCATGGAGTCGGACCAGAGACCTTCTCTGCCCATAGTCCTGCCACTAGACCAGATTTAGTTAAATTACGGCCATTGGTTGTACCGGCACAAACTGTTTGAGTCAAACTAGACGACAGCTGCTCATGAAATGTCCTCTAGGATCTCTTGAGCTTCCTGAGAAAAACAGAAACTGCCTGGTCTGAAAAGCTGACAGAGGGGAGAAGAACAGGTTTAACTCAATCTGTTGTTTGACAATGCTAAATAAGAGGTCTGAACATTAAAGGGATAGTTCACAGAATAATTTAAATTCACTATCTACTCACCCCTATGCCTATGGAGGCATGGGTGAAGTGTTTGAGTCCACAGAACATACTTTTGGAGTCTCAAGGGTAAACAGGGTTTCAGCCAAATCCTATACAATTGAAGTAACTGGTGATCAATTAAAAAACATAACATGTCTCCATACTGCTCTTGTGGTGTCATCCAAGTGTCCAAATGCCTCAACATCTATATTTGAATCGAAACGCTGTCATTTTCAAGTGACAGTGTTAGGCCTAAAGGTTTGCAACCAGAGGTAGTGATGCTGGTTTAAATAGCGATGCTAACGCATACCCTGTGCGTACCCTTGGGCATGAGCTTGCGCACAGTGTGTGCGTGCGAATGTGAATGCGGCTCCAAGGAGGATATCAAAGAAAATTTAAGATAGAATCATGGTGTAAATGACACCATTTCAAGTCTTTTCTACGCCACTTTGAGTCATTTTTATACATTTGAAGAATCGGTCACCAGTTACTTAAATTGTATTGGATTTGGCTGAAACACTCTTTACCCCAGAAACTCCTAAGGTCTTTTGTGGACTCAAACACTTCACCCACTCCTCCATTGGTGAGTAGATTGATGGATCGACCAGAGTTAATTTGCATTTTTTTGGGTGAACTATCCCTTTAATGTAAATTATATTACCATTAGCTGGAAAGCCTGCCCTTAAAGTTTCAGTGTGTATAATTTAGTGACATCTAGTGATGAGGTTGCATGTGGCAGCTGAACACCCCTCACCACATCCTCCCCTTCCAAACATGAAACAGAACCTATGGTAACCTTCAGTATTCATTAAAACGCAAAGGGTGTTTAGTTTGTCCGTCTGGGCTACTACATGGCAAGAAACATTGAGGCCTCCGTAGAGAGGACCCCCCCCCGATGTAAATATTAAGTATTTCAATATAAAGGGCCCATTCTAGGGTAAAAAAAACAATTGTATAATTTAGATGAAACACACTCTTGAAAACCTCACTAGGATTATTTTATATAAAATGTCTGTCATTAGTTCCCTTTCAACCGAATCTTACACACTGGACCTTTAAGGAAAAACAGTCCAAAAGATTACAGCTTATACTACTCACCACTTTTATATTTCTTCTATACTGCAGTAAAAAGAAAATAAAAAAACAACACATTTGATGATGACTTTAAATAACAAATCAAGGTGTAAAAACTACCACAAAGGTTTTATTGTAGATGAGGTTTTGGCTGATTTAACGCCCTGGTTTAACGCTAAGAAAGGTACTAATTTTGACAGAGTATCTGCTAGAATCCTGTCAGGTAGCATATTATTATTTCTATTATAATTGTTAGTTGTTATAGTTATTAACTATAGGTTATTATAGTGATAAGAGGGATTTTCATGGCTGTGACAAGAATGTCAACTTTATTGCTCTATAGCCAACAGGAAATTACTTCCATATGTACCTCACTGAATCAGGAACTTTACATGATGGATGTTGGACATGGTTTAAATTGGGACCTCTGAATGGCCCCCTATTAAAAAAAAAAATCCTAGATCCAACACAGCTTTGAAATTTAAAAGAAAGATCTTACTTCCACTTAACTACAAAAGTTAAATTAGTACTTGTACTTTTACTTGAAACAAGACAAAAAGAACACGATACACCAGATAATAATAATTCCACTATCACTTGCTTTTCAGACCTCTGAAATAGCTGACTTGCAATGTATGGAACAATATGACCAGTTAAGTAAATTATTAGCTAACGTATATTTGAGCCACACATGGAACAAGAATAAAGCAAATTTAGTGCAGTATTTTACTTTTCATTCTGAATGGAGTCTGCTGCTGAAAGAGCTACCAATTAATAATAATAATAATGATAATTTAACAAATGTTATTTCTCAGGAAACCTCCCGATACCCAAGGACACATTGCATTATATCAACACCAAACACACAAATCATCTAACTAAGACAAAGCATTGAGATCCATTAAGAACACAAAAACACCCACCAATACAAAATATGTGACAGAAGAAAAGGACAAAGTAAAACCAAATCACTACTTGGTACTAGTAATATTGAATGTCCTGGTATAAAATAGCACAATGTATTCCTGGTATAATACAATATACTGTATTTGATATAAAAAACAACACCCTGAGTACCTCGTACATAAAACATACTGTACAGCTGGTATAATCGAGAGGATACTCTATACCTGGTATAATAAAACATACTATATGCCTGATATAATACAACATACTTTAATCATGGTATAATAGTCAATACTATATACCTAGTATAATATAGAATACTGTATATACCTGGTATAATAGAACATACTGTATACCTGGTATAGTACAACATACTGCATACCAGTTATTTTACAGAATACTGTATACCTGGTGTAATAAAACACACCGTCAACCTGTTATATTACAGAATACACTATGTGCATGTCCTGCAGCAGTAACCAGTCCTCCACCTGTTGGCCACACGGTTGCGCTCACACACCGCTCGCCCCCGTGGCTCTGCCTGCTGCACTGCGCAGGCGCGGTGCGGTGACGGAGCGGAGACCATTTCCTCCAGCAAGCAGGCCCGAGCTGCACACACACACAAACACAGTCACACGCTCACACGCTCACACACAGATGCAGACAACCGGACGACCGTCGAAGCGAAGCCACGTCCTGGATTGTGTTATTTCCCCGCTGCCCGAGCTGGATGCGCCCGCAGCGCCCGACTCTCCCTGATGGGCCTTCGCCGCTAGTCTCCAGCCACATCTGCCCCGCTGCTCTCCGCTGTGTCTCGGGTGAGTTGGCCACAGCGCAGAGCCACTGTTGTGTCTCCGTTGTTTTCGCTGCTCTCTGTAGCCCGCGGAGCCGGGCGGTGGAGAACCCAGCGGCCGGGGGTCTCTGTTCGTGTGGACACGGTGGTTACATCAGCGCCACTGGCCGCGGGGAACGGGTCTCCTGCTCCTCTGGGGCTTTTCTTCACGGAGATAACGTGAAACCTGTTCGAGAGCCTTAGCCTTAGCCTGAAGCCTGAAACATGCTTCTGCGACTGCGTCTGCGTCTTTTCACGCCGCTGTGGCGCAAGACTCGTTTTCATTCATGCTTCCCCAACCGTTGCGCGTCTTAAAAGCAATTCCGCGCCAGAACACTAGGCGGAGTAATGCTTTTTGTCGAGACGACCTTAGAGACGCCTTCTTTCTTCTTCGTCGATTGTTTATTTACATAGCCACTGCGGCTCCTCGTAGCCTTTTTCTGGCGGACAAATCCGCCAGTCAATGACAGGTTATACAAGCTATCATACTATCGGATATATTCTGCCAAGTGCTCTTCTATTTGGTCCATATTCGTTCTTCTAAATCTTCCGTGATTTCTGCCGGTATTATGGGGCATGAAACCGGAAATGCAGCTCCAGAAGGGATGTAGAGCAGACTAATCACAGCCTTGCGGGCTGAGTGAGCTTGCGGAGCTTTGCCGTAAATTTTAGAAAAGGGGGTCGACACCCGTCAGCACGTAAGGAGGGATACATAAGCACGTAAGGGACCCGGAAGGGCTCTTGCGCTTACGGGCCCGTGAAAACGCAGAAGCATGTTTCAGGCTTTAGCTGCTAGGTAACATACAATGCAACGAGATCCATCATCGGACAGTGTTTATTCCCAACTCCCTGTAGGCTGTAGCCCGTTTATTCAGGAAACACAAAGTGAACGCGGCTGTAGCTCTTCCACCGTTGCCTTGTTCGCTTTCATGTTCTCATATGTTCTTGGGAGATTTTTGCACAAAAGCCCCCATCCTCTCACCTGCTTCCATAATCGGACACCTCGATGGTGGCTAACGCCTTTTGGTCTTGACCTCCCATTGTGACTCCCCTCTCTATCCACAGTGGGTCTGGGGTTGAAGGGATGTGCAGCCATGGAGATGGGAGTCAGTAGAACAGGAAACCTTGCAGCCTTGTGTCCCAGGCGATGCAGCGGTTCGGGGTTTTAGTAAAAGCTCGCGGAGCTGGCTTTAGAGAGGCGGATAGCGTATCATCGAAGTCAGAGCCATGTGCATGGTCGAGTTGTGACACTGCTTTGGTTTGGCCTTGTTCATGGTTTTTTTGTACAGGGAACTGAGGAGAGTCCCGTCCGAAAATAAACACAGGGCTGGAGCTGAGGTTCAGCCTTCGCATTGATCTTGGTTGCTGGAGAATGTGTGTCAGTATTTATGAAAGTGCTACACACAAGTTGTCCTGTTGATAAAAACAGCAGATCATACTGCCATGTTATGTTTTGACTACAAAGAGAAATAGTTTGTTGTCTTACACTGCTCCATGGGGAGGTCAGAGGTCAGGTTAAACTACAGAACACCATCCTGGAGCAGGTAAAGCTCCATGGTCTTGCTTAAGGACACTTAGGCCAGGTGTATGCCTGCAAACACAGAGGTATTCAGGTTAAGGGACATGAAAAATACTATGGTTTTTTTCAGACATGGCCTGAGGCTAAAATCCAGAGAATTGGCTTCGGAGTTTGCCTTCCACACATGCACAACTCAGCGGGAGGGTCATGTTCACAACAGCATCAAATCCTCTGCGTAAAGCCTGATTCGTTACTCTGCGTTGAAGCCACGCTTATACTTGTACCCTACGCAGAGCTACGCCACACTCTCATGTGCACCTCCCCATAAATGTAACTACGCGTGGAGCAGTCCACAAGAGCTGTGATTGGCCCACTTGGTAGCATCCTATTTCCAGCAGACTGTGCGCCACTTTTGAATTGAGTTGAAGGAACCAACATGGATGACGTCTTTCTTTTCTTCAGTGCAGTTCTTTAAGAAAGGGTAATAGCTCTTCAATATCTATAAGGTCCAACTCCATCACGATCTGCTTAGTAACACTTGCCATTGTTCCGAAGTAAACAGCGACGTCAGAGAATTTGTAATAGGTGGACCAGAAGCCGGGAGAAACTTCACACCAGCATAGAAACTCTACCGCCACTAGCGTGTCCGCGGTGTAACTCCCGACCAACTCTCATGGCATCTTCATTGCTGTCTTCTGTGTTGTGTCGTTGCTTTCTCACTGGGAGAATATCCATTCTGTATATTTTTTACTGTACCTTTGGTGAATCCAGTGGGACATCCCCTGCTGGGTTCACACATCGACTTCTGGATTTCGACAGACTTTATACTAGACAAGCTATGGAGGAACCGCGGAGTCCAGTGCTTGTATGAAAGCTAGCGTGTGTTATTATCTAATGTTATTAGTGTCAAATGTTGCTCTGGCCTTGTTTATGTTCTCCGCCAGTGTTTGAAGGTAAATGTCTGAGTGAAATGCTGAGATGTGCATACCTTTACAAGCTGTGGCATGACTGACCAAGCCAAGTGGGTCTGCAGTGTATTGTTACATCGGGACTCAACTGATCACTTTCAGTCTCACTCGCTGGTTGTTTCAAGGGAGCAAATCTCATCATTTAGTTATTAAACCGTGGCTTTACACGTCGTGTGACATGTGACTGCTCAAAATCTAAAATACCATCGACATAAGATCCCGTAGCTTTCATATATCTCTGATTACTGCCGTCAGTTTGAATCTGATAGGCAACTGTATTTTGCATGATAACTTGGATGAAGAAGCAATTGGAAGGGATGTTATGATAGATAATTGTGATATATTATTTGCTGTCTCACTTGCACAAATTTTTCCTCAGAATTTCAACTAGATTGTATATTATTTTTTCGCTTGATTAAAAACCCAACCAACAATCAGCTATACATGTTGGTACTAAATAGATGGTATATTGCAGCCAATCGGTCTTAAATGCCATGTGGATCCCAGTGAGTGCTGATGTAGCAGCAAGGTGGATTTGGGTTTTCCGTCAGAGAAATCTGATTGGGGCAAAGTGTGGTTTATGAGAGCTTTGCATTCATTATCCCCAAAAGTATCTGCTGAACCAGACTGCAACCTGTTAGAGATCCATATGCTGCGTCTGTCGTGTCTAACCTGCTGTCGTCACGCTAGGCTGTCCAACAGAATGCCTGAAGGGTCTTTAATGAGATAGGTGGCAATTAAGTCCTTTTGTATGATTAAACATCTTTTCTATGCAGAAAGAAATAGTTCTAATTGTTTTATTTCAGCACACTATCCCAGTGCTGTAAACAACGTGTGGCTCAGCTCTATGTAGTGAGAACATACATCCCTCTATCTGTGCAGTCAGTTCTTTCTCCACCTGTCCCCTGTTTGTCAATAGCTCTCTCCGATTCACTGACCGACTGATGGCTCGATCGGAGTACTCTAATCGAGGTGAAGCCTGGCGTGGACCAGAAGGGACAGGACAAGTGTGAAGGCCTGGCTTCATGTCCACTCTCTTCCTTTTCAGTGATGAGTTGTGTTGAGGTGGGGGAGAAAAATAAAATCCCTGTCCGGTCGATCCTTGAAGCTGCTTCTGTCTCAAGCTAAGCTCTGAGTGTGTCTAATGTACTCAGCTGGGAAGTGCTGGTTCCTCTGTCTGTACACTGACCATCTCATTGCACATTTGAAGCCCGTCCAAGGCCCTGCTGATCTCAACACAATGCCGGCATTTAGTTCATTTTTCCCCTCCAGCCCATTTTCTCCAATGCCCACTGTCTCTTTAATCAGCCAGCACAACAACAGTGTGGAGATTTATCATGGGGCCTTTGGTGCAGAGATTAACAGTATATTGATGCTCATGAGCAACAGGACATCACAGATGGTGCGAGACTTAAACTTTGCACTGTAGGCTGTTTCCCTTCTGCGTAGAGGCATTCAGTTCAGTCACTACATTATCGTCTGCATTTCAGCAGCCTGGGTCACTGTGTTTAATACCTGTAAAAGGTTATTTCATTTTTAGCACTGCATCGTATCTGTCACCGTGTATGATAGACATGTGCCCCACTCTGAGCTATGCACGTTTATTCTAGACATTGCCCGATGCAAAGTCGCAAGCACTGCCACGGTCTACTTATTTTGGAAGGGTGATGGAAAGTGGACCTGACAGCAGATCTGCACTGCACCTGCACTGCTTCCTCTTTTTACACCACTGTAGAGACAGAATAGGTGCATCTGTAGCACCATACACACTTGTTGTGGACTGTACAACAGTTGCATTGTGTCAGCTGATTGATGATCAAAGCGGTCTTTGTAATTTGCGTATACCATACACCACTGTCTCTGTCTCTCTCTCTCTCTCTGTCTCTCTCTCTCTCTCTCTCTCTCTCTCTCTCTCTCTTTCCTGTTAGGGAGAAGCCTTATAGGCCTACTCCTAACCAGATTATTGTCAGTAATGCTACTAAATGATTATTAATCTGCTTATTTACTGTCTTTATTAGTCAATGACTTGTTTATAACATGAAACGTCAAAGTAATTACAAATGCCGGCTGTACTTTCTCATAGTTGATGTGTTTAAATTGCCTGTTTTGCTCACATTCCAGCTCAAAACTCTGCCAAAAACTGTAAATACTCACATTAGAGAAGTTGGAACTGGTAAAATTGATTGCTTTATTGAGTGCTATATATATAGTTATTAATTAATCGTTTATTGAAATAGTTGGTTGTCTAATCTACTAACCAACTCATTGTTTTCTATTAGGCCATTTAAACAAAGGTTATGATCTCTCTCAGTTTGGTCTGAGTTCATTTGGGGCATCACTGATGATTCCATTGGAATTATATAATTTGACAAACATATTTAGTGTATGCCTGTTTGACGTTTTGTTTTAGCCCCCCTTTAAACAACATTGACTTTCTACACTGTAACTGTACTCGAAGCAAACACTTAACGTAATAATAGTGGAAAAGTGTACATCAGATCATCAGTGTTCCTGATTTGTTCCTTCTTAAAGTGTCATTCCAACTTCTTTGTTTCTGTGCGGCGCCCGCAGAGCTTTGATATAGGCACCCCCCCTTCACACTCTCCATCCTGGTGATCATGCTTCTCAGTAGAATAGTGGCATTGTAGCTGCCATCTTGCTCGCAAACTCAGTGTGGCCTCTCCATCTGGTCAGCGAGTGGTCAGTTAGGCAGCCCCTTGAAGGCCGGGAGGCGTCTGCCGCCACGCCTGCTGGCTGGCTGCACAATGTAGGCAATGAGCAGAGCTCGAGGCCTGACACATGCCGGGTCTTGCACTACACCCACAGCATCCAAAAGCTTCCTCACTGAGAAGGGCTTCACACAGCGACCTTGTTAACTCAAGAATTTGGCAATTTCGAGAATGTGCCATTTCAGACAAATTCATGTCTTGTTTTTGTTTCCTTTTTTAAACTGTTTGATGCTGGTGAAACTGTGTTGGAGTTTAAACTGTGGGGACTTCATCCCTGCATCAAGGAGAAATGTTCTTGTTTTGAACACTTTGCATAAACTTTTTAAGGATGATGCAACTGTGCACAAAAGTGAATGACTAAAAGTCAAAGTGTTTTTTTTTACCCCTTAAAATCCCTTGGTGTGGCAGCGTGCCTGCTGTAATAATACCAACGTCTGATCTGTCAGGCAACAGCCAGACAACCCCCACAAGCTCCTGTAACCAGCTGAAATGGTTTATTATCCACATAACCATGTTCTACCTGAGGTAATAATTTAGAAATGGCATAGTGAAGAATTCCTCAGGCCCATATCATAAAACACCCAAAACTGCCAAGTCACCATGCAGCTTCGCTATAGCTTATTGTTCCCTGCTTGTCCGTCACTTATCAACCCGCCTCTATTCCCAGAAACCCCCCACTGTGCGAACCAGCACCACACAATGGACTCTGAATTCTCAGTGTAGTGGGTGCTTAAGAAAAAGCGGGGGGAACTTTGTGGCTTTTATTAAAACACCAACATGTGGAACAGTAAAGAGAAGAACACAAAAGAACATGTTGGACTTGAATTCCCATTTCACTACATAAACAAAAATTGCAAAAATAATAAGAAAGAGGTGAGGGTGTGTGTCTCCCAGAGTCACCACATCTGTCCCACAAGCCCAACATAGTTCAGTTCAATCCAGTTCAAACCACAAAAAATAGATACAACAAAAATAACTAAGACAATATTAAATTAATAATCTGCTCCTGAGTGTTGACAGCACGCTTTTGTAAATGTAAAACTGATGATCCTCTTTGACCTCGCTGCTGAGAAGCTACTATAGTCAATACTGTGTGTTGGTTGAGATTACGTGGCGTTGTGATTCGATTGGAGTGTGATTGGACACACACACATGCACAACAAGCTGCACCTGCTGCTGTGGCAGCGAGTGGGATTGGGCGCCTCTTGCTGTTCAGACTTTGTGTATCGTGAAACAAAACCGTTTACATTTGGATCGTGATTTGGATGAATTACATCAGTCTGTGTTTTAGGGCTGTGCAAGAACTGACTGGAAATAACGAGCAGAAGGATACATTTTCAGTTTAGTAAAAGAGTTGGACTACTCTACAACTATCTCCTTTATAATTACATGCATATATATATATATATATATATATATATATATATATATATATATATATACACACAGTAAAAGACACATCTGTGCGTCATCCACGACAAAGACCACCTTGTAACCTCAGATCATTTTATTGCATTATTTGTGGAGAGCTCTGCTCTGTCACATACACACTGTCAGGTACATACAGTATATGGAGGATCAAGTATCTCAGAATTTTAGACAAATGTTCATTAGCCGAGAAGGAAGTAGAAAGTACCGCAGACCTGTGTCAACATGTAATTTATATTTGGGACATCCCCTGCTTACCCCCACTGTCTGATCACCTATTCCTCGTTCACTGAAGTGCACAGTGTGATCTTGATGGAATTTGTCTCCGTTTACAGAGAAACAAAACCCTCCTGCCATGATCGTGACGCTCCTAAAAAGAATACAGAAGGAATCGCTGATGATGATGTTGGTGACAATGAATTCCGTCTCAGCGGGGGGGCTCCAGTGGTTCCTCTTTTATCTGCTGTTCAGTGTGCCCCAGAATATTTTTGTGCAATTGAGCCATCTGATTGACTTCAAAGATACGGTGACAGCAAACGTGTCTGCTCTGATGACGTCACAGAGGGTGACCTGAATTGGATTTACTTTAACACTGGGTTTTCCTTTTTTAAAGCACAATTCCATTTGATCATATCTATGCATAGAACTCCCCTCAGGCTGTCTTTTTCATAAAGGCAACTTTTTCCCCCTGCTGTTTTTCAGATGAGAGATTAAGGCAGAAGATCTACGCAGTGTAGAGATGTTTATTGTTGACTGTGTCCTACATCTGCGCATATTTCTCATACAGCAGTTAATGAACCCAGATTTACTGAGAGGTAAGTGGCTGGATATGAATGCATAAATAGCTGCAGAATGATTGATTTAGAGGTACACAGATGTGCTCCTCTTTAGGCCCTCTAGAATATTATTGCACACAGAAATCCTGTTAGCACCTGAATCTTGTCTGATTATTGTGGCCCAAACCTCTTTACATGGCATGGGAATTTAGAGATATTGTCTATATCTTCTTTTTGCACTTAACACCTTGAGGCAGAGTTGCTGCTAGAATGTCAAATGTTTTGCTCACACTGAAGAAGCTGTGCATTCTGTGCTAATCAATGAGAATCAATACAGTTGATTGAGGGCAAGTGCTGTTTCCATAGAGTTACGAGTATTTAAGTAACACGCCATCAATGAACTCGGCAGGACGATTGAACAACAATCTCTATCTGAACAGCTCCCTGAAACAAACTGTTTACTAGGAACAGGAATTTCCATGAAACAACCAGTAAAGACCGTATACAGGATAGAGCTCCTTTTGTCAATATGAGTGTGCATGTAAACACTGATTCTCTCTATCCTCTGCTTAGTGTATGCCTTGAACAAATGTCAATATCAAATTGCCACCTGATACTGTCTTTGCTTTTTCTATCAAGGTGAATCTCAATAAATCTAATTTCATGATGAATTTAGATGTCAGGTGACAGCCTAAATAACACAAATGCTTAATATGTGACGTGAGGCTTTGGTTGGCTGCCGAAATCCGGTGCCAATCAGGCACTGGTTCCTATACGCCTGGTATCTACGGAACCAGATCTCAATGCAGATTTCGGTACCTCATTGTGGTGAGCTCTGTGCTGAAATAGCTGGCCTGCTTACCGGTGCGTGTGTCTCTGTCCCTCTTCACACACGAAACCGATAACCCTTATGTCCTGACTGTGGTCATGTCAGCGGCAAAGTGAAGAGTACAGAGACTCTGACACCGGACAACCAGAACTTTTTAATGTATGTCTGTCTAATCCTGAAGCAGCTCTGGTTATTAATTCTTCAGCGGGGGGACATCGCTAAAACAATGAACGTAGAGGAAAAACATAATTAGATTATGTTCTGTCGGCATCGATGCAGAATCTTCCACGTCCGCAACTAAGAATCGAGGAATGTCTCCTTCTCTGATGCAGAGCACATCATCTGGGAGTACTGGCATCCATGTGGAAAGGCGCTTGATGACAAATTGGGAGCTATTTGCTTTGACACAATTATTTAATATTACATTATTGTAGTTGGGTTAGGTTTAATCTATAATAGTAGTTGGTTTTGTAAATTTTTGCACTTATTTTTGATATGTTATATTTAAGTTATTTAGACTTTTAACAAGTAACAAAAAGTTGTATGTCTTAATTTTTGCAAAATTGTCGCTTATTTTTTTAAACACAAATCTTCAGTGGACCCAAATATACTAGACTGAACCGAATTGGTATGTGAAAAAAAACAGATACACATCCCCTTTTGAAGTATCTCTCCTTGCCTCTCAGAAACTTCTTAGTTCAGTTCCCAATGAGGAAGTGAAATTATTGCAGTCGAGTGTTTTGCAGTGATTATAGTTGATAGCGCTTTGCTAACCTCCTGACTTTAGCTTGTTCTCTCCTACTCGCTCTACATTCACATCTGACTTTCACACAACATGTCTCATTCAGCTCTCTAACCGTTCTGTGTTATGCGCACACATGTACAGTCACCCACACCCATTCAGATCCATATACTATTACTTGGTCACTCACATACAAACCCACACAGAGATTATCTGCTATTCGCGGCGATGTCCAAGCATCTGAGTAGACCACGACGTGGTCAGTGACGGAGGAAAATACAACCACCCGTCTCAAGTTTCAGCAAAGCTCCATCTTGAGTCTCCTGGGAACGTAAGAATGTACCAACCGTTTAGGATACGATGACCCCTCCCTGCATATCCCTTGGCTTGTTTCACTGTTAACCTCATTGTGTCAAGTAATGGGCAGAGATTGTATATAAATTGGGTTTTAGATTATTCTCATGGTTGGTGCCAAATGACCCTCCTCCATTCAGCTTCGTTGGGTAATCAGAGGACTGTGTTGATATTGGCAGACGAGCCTCTTAGTGTTGTCACTGAGATGTTATTGCAGTAATCGGTAATTAAACACACAAGCATTTTTTATTCTTTCTTCCAATCACTGGAGGTTCATGTTTTTTCTTTAGGCCAATCAGTGCACAGTATTCAGGTCAGGTGATAGACAAACCTAACTTGTCTTGGAGGCCTGCTTTTATTTTTGTATGTCTTTGCTGTGTTAGCCGTCCTAATGCTACCACGGGACCCGGCAATGGTCCTTAAATATTACAAAACAGGTGACCATGCAAATTTAGGCAGAGTGAGTAGGGAGAGGTAGCCTGGTGCAGTATGATCTCATCCCAATAGAGCTTATATCAAGATTGAGGAAAGGCTCTTTGCAGATGTTACGGTCTCCTCCTGTCTTCGGGGTTCTTGGCCATATGTCACAGGTAAAAGCTTCTTGCAACATCTGGGTTTGTTCTGAGCCCTCAACTGCAGTTGTGGGCCTCACTCATAGACTCTGTATGTTTTGACATGGTTCTTGTGTAGGTCGTAAATGAGATTCATAGTCTGGTGTGGGGACCAGGCTGCGACATTATTTTCAAACCACAGTTTCCTTGTCTGTGTCAAACAAACCACGTCTGTGTTAAGGCACTAACCACGTATACCACCTCCTCATTGTGTCCCGACCGAATAGCAGAAGTTATCATCATAGAGAGTGTGATTTGATGCACTAGGAAATAAACGATAGAGAATAATATGAAACCATGGTTGTTTTTTATTTCTGTGATGGCATGATATAAATCATCGTAAGCTATTTTATTATTAGCAAATATTGAAAATGAACTGTAATGTGAATTCAAAATCATTCTGCTTAGTTCCATTTGCACAGCATTTTCTTTAAAGCTGCCTTCCCTGGGCTGCGAGAGTGACCGAGGCTTATCCCTGCACGCACTGTGTGTCTGGTGTGCAAGTTTGCGCGTGTGTGTGAGCCTTCTGTGAATTTACCGAAGAAATCCTGAAGCCGTGTTCTCCGCAGGCAAGATTTGCAGGAGCTGCCTCTGCAAACACTGCCTCTGCATTCACAGATACTCTCCTCTGTGATGCATCACGTGTGCCTCAGTGTCCTCATGGGGTTTCTCTCCCACACCATCACCTTATCACCCAACGTCCTCATCCACAGGTGAGCACAGGCTCTGGATTTGCTGTTTTTCAACCTACACTTGAACACAACAGAATGTTCTTTTGGTTGATGTGCATTTGTACATTGTAGGCAGTGTTTGAATTACCCAGTGGATTTCAGGGGAGTCCTTTTTTCTGGTGAGCATCTGTCTCTATGTGCGACCTGCATGCAACAAACAAATCCGACCCAACTTGGTGAAAAGAAGTATAAGAGGCAGTGTAATGTGATGGATGGCCATGCAGGAAAAGGCACCATTTTGTGTTAATTAGTGGAGACATTTGATAACACACAAGGACATATCTTTTAGTTTTGGCAAGGACAATATTCATCTACATTTGTTTGTTTGTTAGCAGCCATGAAACCAATTATCATGACATTTTGTGGAGGAAGATTTTGGTGCAGATCTGGATGGGGGCGCAACCAGGATGCTTCTTTTAAACACGTTTTTTTATTGCGGCATTTGAAAACATTTGTTTTGATTTCTCATTGAATAATTCATTGGTCCTGATGAAAAGATTTTTTAAGAGGCCTTGTATTTTGTGAATGGGAAATTAGGTGCAGATCCAAATAAAAATGTGCATTTACTGAATATAATTGTTGTTTAATAAGGTGACTGGTATGTACTCTGAGTCCCATTCGATTGTGAACCTCACTGTACAGAAAATCTGGGTCTGTAACCTGTAACAAAAATGATGTTTCAGAGTTCCCTCTAAAAAGGTCCTGTCCTTTTCAAGGGAGTCAAGATCCTCTTAGCTCACCTGTAACTCAAACCACTATTGTAGGCTGTTGAGGATTAAATATACGTGCCTCAGTCTTTTGTCTGCGTATTTTTGACTCTCACATATTAAAGAATCTTTCAGACATGCACTGAACGCCACAGATCTTCTATATTTTCCCTGGAGGAGGAGCAGCACCTTTTGAACGAAAAAGTGAGCGGCTCCTGATTATTTGCAGACTTCCTCCACCTGGCCTAGTCGTACAAAGTCTGTAGAAATGCAACAGATGCATAAAAAGGAAAAAAAAAAGTCTCCCAGTGAAAAAACAGCATGATCCATTTAGAAAACCAAAGATGAAGATGTCAAATGTTTGTGTGTTGTCAAGAAAATCATGTTATCTCGGCAGCGGAGTTAACACGTGCTGTACCCGCTGGCTCCACCTCTCAGCTGAATAATGCAGACGATCTGATGCTGCTGGGAAGGCGTCTGTGCAGAGAACCTCCCTCTGTGTTGTGCATGTGTGAAAAAAAAACTCTGGGTAAATTCCGGACCCAGTTCACCGGACTCTACCCGTAGGTCATGTCTGAAAATGGCTTTAGACAAAGACACCCGACCTTCACATTTTCACTTTTACTGATACAGTGTGTAACATGTCAAAGCAGTGTCAGGCAGATCTCCTCTCAGCTAATTAGGCTACAATTCTTAACATAGCCTATTAAAAGAAACTATTGACCTAGTTAGCATTGTCTCAAGGGATTTACTATTGTGGTGGAAATGGTAATGATTATTAACAAATTGTATTGCTACATATTAAGAGGACAGGAGTTAATCACTCTGATCTCATATAAATTTGGGGAAGCAAATGCTTTTCCACTTGTATTTTATATCACTGTATTTAGAGTATCTGATACTGTCATTGAACAATTTCAGTTCCTGTCAGTTAGTATTCGTGCAAAGAGGAATCTCCTCGTGTTAAATGGCTTTGTTCATGTTCTGAAGACACACGCATGGTCACTTCCTGGGGGTGAGGATGCGGGCGTACAGCATGTGTCTGTGGCCCACAGTGGAAAGTGCCCCACACCGAGTGCTAATGCAAGTCTGTGGTTGTGAATTAATAATTCAGAGAGCTGGCATAGTTTGGCTGAGCCTCTATTATTCATGCTTGGCATTCGAACTGACAGATGACTGCTGTTAAAATTAAGGACCAGCAGATACAGTCCTCGGCCAAAGAACCCAAGAAGTCTTCAACTCTTCCATGTCTGTCTCCATCCTCCAGCCACTACACCCACCACTCCCCTTCACTCCTCTAGCATCTCTTTCTCCCTCACTTCGTCTCATCTACATATCTGTCTCCCCACCCCCCGCATGCCTCTCTCACCGTGTCTATCTCGCGTCTCCTTTTCATTCCATCTCCCTGTGAAGTCTTGATTGAAATTCAAATGTGCTTCCTTTAGAACAAGATGTCTCTTACAAGGATGAACAAAACACCGAAATGATGGGGATAATTTGCAGTTAGAAAATGTTATGTAACACCAAAGACATTCAGCAGGGCCTGAAATTTAACTCAAGGACGATAATGAATGTGCAATCCTCAAATGTAGAGCGCGTCATTTGTTATAACACCTTTTAATTGAATTTGTAGAAATACTTTTCATATCAATAAATAGTCTTCTGGAGAAAAAAAGAAAGAGCCAGTTTCTGTGTTCATCGCCAAACTGTAATAACCACTACTAGTCATTTCCGTTGGACCAAATAAAATAAGTTGGCTGGTGTACCTGTCAGTAAGCGACCGGCCTGCCCTCGCTCTCACTGCTCATGATTAGAGTCGCGTATAAGTCGTCTCTAGCAGTTGTCAGTCAGTGCACGTTCATATTTTTTTGGGGGGGGCATAGCTTTGACGAGAGGGCTGAACTGAGGGCCTGGGATGTAACGGTTGCATATTTTCATATATATAGTGTAGCCTGCTCTTGATTGTTTTTCTTGGAAGATTTAATGGAGTGATCTGCCAAGACTTTGGTCTGGTTGATAAGACCAAACACTGGTATGTCTCATTTCCCCCTAAAAAAAGTACAGCTCTGTTTCAGTTTTGTCCGTGTCTACCACCACTCAGTCAGCACAGAGGCCATTTATATCTTAGTGTGGGATTACTTACTGCTCAGGTAATCTCTATAATCTCTATTTTGAGCAAAACATATTTTTCAGTGCCATTTGAAATTTAGCCTTGAGCCTCTCGCGCTTCTCTATTTAGTCCACAGAGTGTGAATGTTCTCCATGGTGTCAGTGCTGCTGCCTTTGAATGCTTCTTTTATTAAAGAGATTTGGAGCTCCAGTCACGACTAAGGCCGCTGCCATATTGTACCAGCACCCTGCTGTGGCTGCTGCTAATGACATTCTTTGTGTCTCCATCCCAGTGCATCGCCTCCCTTCGTCCTCTTCCTCCTCCGGTCTGAAAAAGGAAATTTTCATGTGTGGCCTTCAAAGGAGGAGGGGGAGGAAGAGGAGGAGAGGCCATGAAAGGGACAGCAGACAGCTTCTCCTTTTCCTCCTCGCTCATTCTCGCTCGCCCATGGGATGTTTGAAGCCAGTTCAGTAGTGGTTGGACGGCATACATATCAGGCCACGGTTGAAGAGTGTACATGCATATGTATGAAAGTGACAGTGTATACATGAGGGCATGTTGTGTGGGCCTCTGTGGTTCAGGGAGAGTTCAGTAACATTGACAGGATAAGCTGGGGCTGATAGTGTGTTTGTGTGTGCGACTGTGCGCGTGCACATCAAGGCAGATATCCTGTCAGAAGAGCACAGAGCTTCCCAGAATCCCCAACACTCCGGCTCGAAGCCTGCATCCCCTCCTCCCATCGTGTCACCACTTTTTCTGCGTGTGTCTGCCTCAACATACCATTTTGTACGTAAACCACAGTCGTTTTCACTTATTCTATCCTTCTGTTTCATTCAGCATTTCAACACACACCCCTGCATAGCTCTATCAGCAGCCAGACTTCCTCTTCATCTCGCTTGTAATAGCTAAAGGATAAATGGAGCCAAGTCTGTGCAGCTACACGCACACCAGCATTTACAGTACATTTGAGAATGAGTCAGTTTCTCTGTTAATTACTTTACCCTCGCCAGTAAACGTTCATCATAAGCTTGTCTGACGAGCTTCATATCCTACTATTCAAGACAAGGGTCGAATTTTCAATAATCATAAGCTAATGTGCTTGGATAGATTAACCTGCTATTTCTGTATTATAACCCTAGAAGGACACAAACCAGTGCTCTTTTTATCTATTAATCGTCATCAGCACCAGACAGCATTTCCATATTGGCCATGTTGCACTGCACCGCTAGTTCCATGAGCTGTATGGAATTAATACAAAAGACCACGTTTTGTAACGGTCAAGTCTGTAGATTTTCAAAGCTTTATTTTCCATGAGGACTACTGTGGAGTTAGCCACTCAAACAAAACCTAAAGATAATGGTAGGATCTGGCTTCAGGATTCCATGTCTTTTGAGCTTGACCCCTACAAGGGACTCAAATCCTGTATTTCTCAGTCGCTGCTGCTTTCTTTCTTTGATCTGTCTTGACAAGGCCAAGAACTTTCAAAAATCAATGATATATTGCCTGTGCTCGGATTAATCCCTCCCACGCCTAAGCTACTCCTATATTTGAGTAGCACTAACATTACAGAAAAATAAGGGATTTCAATTAGACTTTTTTTTTTGTAAAGATTCATTTGTCTTTACTTTATATTTAAAAAGCACAGTGTACAGATGTGTAATAGGCAACCATCGCTGTGCAAATATGAATGTTGAAATTGTGTAGGAAAAGTAATGGAAGCAGGAAGACCCCCAGTAGGCAGACTCTTTTATGCAGCGCCTCCATAATATATGCAATGATAAAAACGACTGCAGCCTGCCTCCGCCTGCACGGATATTGAGAGGATATAAATAGCCGGGGCTGGATGAGTGTGCGCTGAAACTGGAACCGCAGCACACAGAGCTCAAACAATAAGCTTCACCACAACCCTTCCTCCCCTCTGCTTTCTCCAGTCCAGCAGCCTCCCAGAGCTCAAGAGGGGGGAGCACTTCTCTCTCTCTCTCTCTCTCTCTCTTCCTTTCTTTTTTTCCACTTCCTGCCTCCCTGGTTTTGTAATCTTTCATCAGTGGCGAGCCCAAGTCCGTCACTTGTGACGTCAGAGAAGCAGGAGAGAGGAAGAATGGCTGTCTACCCACCTGTCTGCCTGTCTGTCTGTCTGCGGTGCGAGACGTATATCTGTCACGCAACTCTATTTTTCATTTACTTAGATAAAAATAGGACACAACTGCTGTAGACATGCACATGACTCCTCTGCTCCACCCCAAAGAACGGGTGTGATGTGAAAGGGTGCCATTGTGGGTTTATTCCCCCCGATTGTGTTCTATTCAGAATTTCAGTGTATTTTATTTGTATTTTTGTTGTCTGGCATTGTTTTAAACCTTCGGTGTAGTGCAGACATTTGGCCTGCACAAGGATAATGTTTGCAGCCTTGTGTGTGTTTTTGTTTGTCTGCTTATACAATGTTGCATAAACAGTCTTTTATCCTGTAAACATAGGACTTAACATTTTTTTTTTATTATTATTATCCATTAAGCCTCTTAGGTGTTTTTTGTTGGTGTTAATTTGTCACTTCCTAGCATTGATGATTCAAAATGTTCTGATACCGTTTCCTGACCCGATACCAATTCTGACAACTACTTTACCTTATTCTTTCAACCTATGCCAGAATGGGATCATCTGTGGATAATGAATGATTTATTCAAGCAGATTCTCAAACTGTGCAGCCATCATGTCTTATAATCGTTAGAGAGAAGGAGCAGGAAAAATGAATACCTGATTCCATTTTTAGTCTTAGGATTGTAGACTTATACTTTGAAGGTTATTAGTTAAAACCTCTGATCCAGCTGCTTAATCTGTGTAAAGGAAACTCTCACTCCTCTCCTTCCACAACAATTAACAACATGACACCCTCTAGTGCAGCGGCTGGTGGATGCTAGAGCTCTATGGTTGTGGTGGCCAGAGTTTTAGTGTACTAAATGTTTAAATAATTGTTTAAAAGACCGCTGAAAAACCTCAACCCAGAAGACTGCTTCCATCTGTCAAACGGGGAGACTAGTTTCAGTGGGACAGTGAAAGCGGCACCACAGCTTTAAAATAAGGTGCAGCTCAGGAGAAATGTTTCATGTGGCAGATGGCAGAGGCAGACTCACACGGTTCTACTGCCTGGGTAAGCCACAGCCTCCCTCAACTTCGTTCATGCCATTACCATCTTCTTTATTATTTACCATCCCTTGCAGCTCTCTCCCGTCTCTCTGCTCGAGGTTTCAGTGTCCCCTCCATGCTCCAGTTCGTACCAGGGTACTTAAACAACTTTAGTTTCCTACTTCAACTTTTCTCTGGTACTATCCCAAAAATATCTTTCAGGAGCAAGAATCAGTTAATACTGAAAGTATTTTACCTTTTTATTTTTCTTCTAGGTAACGCAATTTGTATTAAGTTGTATCTGATGTCTAAATTACCAGCGCAGCATGTGCAAACATTTTTAAAGTGGAAAGAAACTACTGCAGCATATTTTTAATATTGTATAACAGCTGTAATCTATTAAGAAGCAAACAGCACTGTCTTACAAACATTAATAGAGTATATATTTGATCCTCTGGAACGTGGTTTAAATTAAACAGTAGTGTAGATATGAACGACCAGGGGGCCAGATTTAGTTGTTAAGTATCACTTCACCTCCTACAAATCTCTTTGAGACACTGTATTGTGATCTTTCAGTTTGTTGTGGTGGAGAAAAGGTGTTGTGTTCGTTTTTGCTTTATTCCTGCACTGAACACTCCGTCAGAGTCATGTGATCACTGAAGCATGTGGAGGCTCCAGGAGCTGCTACCTGCTGTGCGAGGAGACCGCTCATCCACATGAAAAGGACATGAGGACACCGAGGCTTATTAATAATGTCTAGGGATACTGCCTCCATCTCTGGGCACACTATCCTTCTGCATTTGCATTCATCTGAAGCCTACTCCCTGCTTGGTTCCTTGATGCGGGTGGCTTAAGACATGGTGCACGCAAAGGCTGCCATCTCTGCTTTTGGCCACTTAGATGTAACCATGTGACTGTTCGGGTCAAGCAATCGCATTATAATGTCGTTTGAATGTTAGATTTGTTTTACTATTTGTTTGTAAGAGAAAAGGCCAGTAACAAATGAAACTTATCATTTAAAAACTCTTAAGTGAATTTACAACAATTGCAGTTGCACAGTTGTGCAGTTGTTTGCCTGATCTCTCTATGTGTGTTGTGTGGGATTTGACCTGGTACTCCAGCTCCCTTACACAGGATATTCAGCGATGGGTTTGGTTAATTGAAGACTCTTTGTTGGGGTGTCACGATACCAACAATTCAGTATTCGGTGCCAATACCAGTAAAACAACACGATTCTCTATGCCAATTTCAATACCACGGTAAAAAAAAAACTTCACGTCATCCTCCAGAGCAAGGTTCGGCAACCTGTGGCTCCGGAGCCGTATGCGGCTCTTCAGCCCCTCTGCTGTGGCTCCCTGTACAGTGTTGCGCATATTTTTCGCGAACAGCGAACTTAACGAATCAGTTTTCATATGTTGAACGTGAGTGAAAGTCACTTTCATGTTAATTTTTTAAATGATCATCGTATCAGGCCGTCATGAAATACTAGGAGCTGGCGATGTGTGTTCGCGCGCGCTCCGAGATAGAGACTGTGTCTCTGAGCGAGTGAGCGGGGCGGCGAGCGGAGCACACAGTGAGATCACAGCTCGTTCACGTGAAGCAGTCGCTCACTGACTGACCGGCTGCCTCTTATTAGTGGAAACAGTGAAAACGCAGAGTTTCTCTGGTCTCAGATGCTCAGAGATCAGCTGTAGGAGTGGTGAAAAGGGCCAGGGTCACGCATTGTTCACAGACCCAATGGATACAAATGTACACATACCCCAGTTAAAATGGCAGGGGATCATCTCCGGCAGCTGCAGCTGAGCAGAAACATGACGTTGCCATATGCCGTAGAGATCGGAGAGAAGTTGTATAGAGAAGAGAGAAGCAGGGATTTTGGCAGAATGGGCACAACACTTAGAATTGGCAGAAAGACGAGAGCTTTTAATTTATTGCTTTCACTAAAGGATTAGAATTCATCATCATCATTGGTCTCTAATAAGAGAAGAAAAAACAATAGACTATTGTCTTTTGAATCATTGATTTGGCTGATTGTGTTATGTAAAAAAAATTGATACCTCCACTTTTTCGTCTCACTGCAGCTCAGCTTCAGCCTCAGCTGAACGTCTGATATAATTGTGAGACAGTGACGGCTAGAATGCAAATTGTGCAGAATATCAACACTAATATATCTTACCTCAGTCTTTAGCACACATCTGTATTTGCATATTTGCCAACACGGTATTACTGTGCCATGACGACCACCTGATAAACCGTCATCCTGTATATGTTCATAATAGTCAATATGCTGTTGCAAATTGTGTTTGCGCTCAACTCCTTTGCATATGGGAAATTATATGCAGTCCCCAGTCATCTGTTGTTGACAGTTCCTTGCTGTCCTCTTTGCAGAGCATGCAGGCCTGTGAGCGTTTTTGTGAGCTAATACTGTATATTTGCATACCCAGTAGGTCACATTTCCATATTTCCCTCGTTTCTTTTAACTGCCAGTTCACTCTACAATACAAACTTTGTACTGATGCCTAACTGGGGTTGAATGTGACGACACAAGTCAAAAATATCATTCTCAAGGAACCAACACAAATTGCTGTGTAAAAAAACGTAAGCGCAATGTAAAGTGCTCTCTCTGCAGCATACAACGCACTTCTGTGGCATTGCTTGACCAACCAGCCTTGGAATTTAATGGGAATGTTGTTTACTAGTTAGCGCTGTCCATGGTGCAGCTGTTTTCCAATGCTGGTTCGGTAATTTGAATTTTCTCGAGTACTGATGATGACATCCTGATGTAAACAGACGTATATCTGGGACAAGCCTAGTTGTGAAGTTTTAGAGTTCAGTGTAGACCTTTCACTAGTAGACATTGTGCTAGTGGCATTGTAATTTGTGAATGGCCACCAGGCTTGCTTTAGAGATGTCTTTTTACATAACACAAAGCTTTGTCCGTAGTTTTAGAAACTGACAACAACAGTCTCAGTTGAACTTTTTTGATGCAGGGGAAGCTGACAGAGCAACAGGCAACTGAACATTCACACGGTAGAAGTCCAGTACCAACAGCACTGTGATTCTTAGATCGACTGTGAGTTAATCAAACTTGGATTTGAGTTGAAGCTAAATGTCAAACTGTAATTTAGTACTCGTGCAGAAATATGGAGAGCAGAGGCTTTAACCCATCAAGTAACAAATTCCTCGAGTTATACCCATATATTAGGAATAAAGATGGACGACATGTCTCCTAGTTCTTTCCATTGCACGATAATGATTGAACAAGCAATCGAGTGTCTGTCCCAGCTGTCAATCATGATGTTTCACCCTGTTTTCCAACAGTAACCAAATAAAAACTATCTTTGAGGAAAAATGTTTATGTAACATATAATTTGACATTCAACGCAATTGTCTTCTTCTGTACTGTCAGTGTTTCAAATCAGTCCCTCATCCAGCGTCAGAGCGGTTTGTTTGAGCATGGTGTAAAATTCTAACAGCGTACAATGATTAATGAATGAATAGCTATGATGAGCACCGGCATGTATCAGACTCCAGCGTAGCTTTCAAAGGGAACCCAGATGGCTTATAGAAAAGACGCATAACTTATTTTCCATATGGCGCGTTTTCACTGATTTGTAATGAAAACAGCAACAATCAGGCTCAGGAAGATGGATGGTGGATTATTACCGAAACACAACATTAACATGTCAAGTTCCACATGATTTTGCACACAGTGATGGTGAAAATGGCACATGAGACACAAACAGTAGTGATATCACTGTCATCTGGCATAGCATAGGACAAGGCAGTGTTGCACTCTGGGGGGCGCTATATCAACAGACGACTGTTACATCACTGGGTGTGTTGCCATGACAGTGTCACCAGCAGCTCCTGTCACACAGAGCTGCTGGTAGGAGCCGAGCGGAGAAGGAAGTGACTTTCACTTGTGCATGGAACATCTGGTAGCTGTAGACTTTGATGTGTGACCTTAACACATGAAGAGCTGGGAAGTTACTTTTTATTATAAAGAATCAAGTGCTGGTGTCAAGTGCTCAGCAAGTCCTTGATCTTGGTTCGAAGACAAATAATACGGCCGTGTTCAGACTTGTAATAGCTTTGTATCGAGAATACAAGCTCCTGGCTCATCTAATTGAGGCCATTGCATTCATGCAGTAGGAGTACCACTGCACACAGCTTGGGATGAAATAAAATAAAGTAAAAAGTATAGACTGACTAAAGAGTGGATTCTGGCTCCACATATCCCACAGCGCTGGGGTAAAATAAGCCAGCAGAGCATTCTCTCAAATCCAGTCTATGCCAGCAAACACACCAGCTAGTATACCCTGCACTGAGGAGAATGATGTTGAGGCAAAATATCATTGCTATGATAACTTTCCCCAGTTGTAAAGTCCCGTCTCAAAGGGGATATAAACGGATAATCCTTTCAAAACTGACTCACTGCTTCAGATTCCATCTTTCAGCATGCAACTCCAGCAGCACACCCAAACACACTCTTGTTTATTTATTTCTTGAAGCAGTACCATTATCACTGAACACAGCCCTGGGCTTCTACATAGACGTCAGCAGGAGTTCTGTTGATGCATACAGTAGGATAACACCCAGTGCAGGAGCACCACACCTTCTTTCTCAGCCAACACACCGTATATTCATTTCAGTGTGGGCGTTGCAACTATATTCTTCTCTGTGAGAAATCAGTGAAGTCTTGTGCCTTGTGTCATTGCTCCACAGTCTGCGATGGAACATTGACTTGAAGATGAACTCTTCAGTCGACTTCTTTACATTTCAAGGTCTTCAAGTTTGAAACAAAGTTTGAATGACGCACAGCTTGTTCAAATGAATTTGAATGTGCAAAGAAAATGGCAGCCCTGCTGGGTACCACTTGACTAACTTAAGAAGAGTGATGTGAGCAGCATGGTGCTGAAGCTCTTGAGTAGCTGGTAGGCATCCGTCAGCACTGGAGAGCGCTAAGAATAGCTCTTGCTTGTCTTTCTCCTATTGTCCGGCTAGTGCCAGTAGGCTTGTGAGCGTGGGGCTGCTCTGTTTCAGCAGCACTGCCTTAGACCTAAATAGTGTCTTAGAGAAAATAAGCGAGTGCCCTCCGGGTGCACCAGAGCAGCCTGGCCTTGGATATATTTGGCCCTGCCAGTTTGAATGCAGATCTGCAATAGTCTGCAATTATGCTGTTTCCTGTTTGAACACAGGATATGGAAGTGCAGTGGAGCTTGGCCATAGATCCTCTCAGAGAGCATGCCAGCCAGTAGCCAGGCCCTCTGAAGGAGATGCTTCATTTCCATGGATCTAAAATTACACAGTGCTAAAGTTACGTTAAGAGTGCTGATGGGAAACAACTAGCGTTTGCATACTGGATCTAATGTGAAGTACTTTCTGTTAAGATCTATAGGCTCTTATTTATAGAATAGAGCTTAGACATGTAGGGCAAATCATACTGAGTTTAAAACAGGCTTTTCAGATGGGATAATTGAGCTATGAATTATAGTCTGGTTGTTTGTTGCTCTTTTATCATCCATGTTTATTGATTCTATTCTGACCGAACTCCATTAAGCTGTAGTCAGGCAGGGAGCAGTGACGATTGAAGCTATGATCACACTGGACCTCCAGCTACAGCCCCTCCTATCCTCATACAAAGCACTGGAAAATATGCTTCAGCTACTTCCTCCTTCTCGCTCAACTCCCTGCCCATTTCAACTTCCTGTTCTCTGAGCTGGTCGGAAGTGAGATCCTGTTAATGGAGCCTTCAGCAGGGCGCCTTATTTTCCTTCAGTTACACTATCAAGATGTTGTCAATTCAAACCAAGTCCATATTCAGCAGCAATTCATAACAGAAGTAATCTAAGGGCAGGTGTCCTACACAGCAGGTCTTGGGTGTACTTATACAATATTATTTAGAGAGACTCACATTCCTTCATATTGTAGAAACCTTGAGCCGATCCCAGCTCATTGAAGGGCAGCAGTTTGCCCCGGCTGGTAGGGTTTCATCAAAAGGCAGAGGAGGAGAGAGGACAAAGCACAGTGAAGGCTCCACAATATAGGTGATGCCTCCAATCAAACATGTCCTCAGGGTCATCTAAACATCGAATGTACCAAGATGGAGAAGCTTGGGTGAAAGATGTAGGACGGAGTCTAAAATATTTATAGCAATGTTTGATTCATTGGAACCCTAACCTAATACAATACAAACCTCAAAAACCACATCAATCTTAACCATCCAATCCTGTTTTCTGAGCTGGTTTCATATATCCTGTGCCAAATGCTTGGAATATTTTGTATTGTACAATGAAATATCCTTAACTGAATCAAAATTGGAAATCGAATCTAGACCTTGTGAATCTGAATCAAATCATTTTGGTAAATCTGTGGTGATACCCAGCCTCAGATATGAAATCACCAATGTATATGTGAACTGTCAAGAAAAGGATTAATAGGTATTTTTTAGCAGGGAAACATTTTAGGACTACCTAAATTATGTGCTGGTGCACCTGAATGAAAGGGCACACCAGTTTGACCAATGTAAACAGTTAGGCTAGAGCCCTGTTTAAGCCGTGGGACCATGTTTCAAGCCATCGGCGTGGAGCTCCCCAAACAGAAAAATAAAGCTATTTGGATAGCAATGGTGTGACTGCTCGCAGACAGCTATCGCAGTTTATTAATGGGAAATATTCACACATCCAAAGTGTGTTGTAAAGTGTCTCTTGAGGAAAGGTCTGATATGTGCAAGAGCGATGTGATACAGAAACGTTATTTCTCATGACTTAAACCATCACATAGGCGTTTTTAGGGCTGTGTAGCATTTAGGAGACACAAAAAGGCCACATGCATATTCAGTTACCATCTGCAGGAAGAGACAATAGATACACAGATGAAGGTTAATGTAGGCAAGCATGGAGAGACACACCCGCAAAGGCACACACTTTCACCCACACATGTTGACACACCCAACTACACATAGGTCTCCCTCCTCTTCCTTTCTCTTCCTCTACATCTCCCTCTGTCTCCTTGTCACTGGATCAAGGTCACATCTAAAACACTGGTAATTGGCTGCGGAAATGAAAGGCTCAACACACTCAGCTTTTTACAGAGAGAAGCCTTCTGCTAATTTACTGTTACGTTATTTCAGTGACTATATCATCCCTAAAAGCATAATTAAAAAGTTAGAAAGCAAACTTTTAACTAGACATGCACATTTTATTAGCAGCTTTGAATTTGAAAGGAAGACGCATGTGTATCTCCGTGCGTCATTCTCTTATTAACACTGACGATTCCTATTTCTTTATTTATACGATTTTATGTGTCATACAAAATGTTGAGACGTTCTATATGAATACAGTTTCTTATTATCATATACTATTATGTACAGTTCAGGCATGTTTCGATTATAAAGAGGAAGTGTATACTTTTCATATGCTGTTAAGTCGTTTCTTATGTTCATTCTACTGCCTGTGCAAGAGGAAATGTTTAGTTCAGTTTATCTCTGACTTGCTTTCTGTTAATTTACACTTTGTATTAGTAGCTTTACACGTTTTAATGTAAATGAAATCCACTGCTGTCTTGGTCCTATATGTTTCTTAAACAACAGCTCTGTTCTTGCATACATATTTTGCAAAGACATATCTGTTATGCATTTGTTTAACATTATAACGTAAATTCCTTTTCATTAACATATTATTGGTGTTATTTCTAATGCCTAACTTCTTTTATTTACAGCTCTGATGGTACGAGTTGAACAGTGACCGCTTCCTGCCTGAGGAAACCTGCTGCCGAACTCCCTTCATCATGTCTGGGATTCACGTAAGTGCATATTTTAGTGTCAAGAGTCTCATGTAAATGCAATTTGAATGCAAGTCTGAACATTAGTATCCTCTAATGCCAGCAGTCCAGTTATATTGCTGTTTAATATGGGAAGTCAGTTCACTTGCTATATAGTAGGCTGCACTCTTGCCCAGCTCAGTTTTGGTGGTTTCACATTTCCAGGTTGACTCAGGGGTTTGACTAATGCCTCATGGTAGGATTACTGTCTCTCCTGTATCCTCTGCCTCCACATGTTCATATTGATCCAGGGTGTTTTCATCTGTCACACCACAGCACTTCACTACAGTCAGATGAAAGTCTAAAAGAATTTAGAAAGAGGCTGTGATCGCACTGAATTCTTTGAATCTGTTTGTGTTGACTGCGATTCAAAACTGATTCCTGGAGTTTCCATTATGTTTTATCTATAAATCTATGCTACAAGTTACATTTTGATTGATCAGGATGTTTGAGACATTAAACCCTGTGGCTTGTTGCAACATAAACTATTGTAGATTTTGTGTGGTTCTGGTCACCCATTGATGGCAGTGTGGTTATAAAATCAAACAATGGGTTTCTGTGACAATGGCATAAGGCCATGGGTACTTTCAACCCAAGATTTTAATGGGCAGCAATGTAATTTATTGGTAGTGTTACCAACTTACAACTAAAAGGTTATAGATGGAGTAATAACTTATATGCACCCATCAGCATTATGTGTTTTCTCACAAATTACTCAGTTCCGCTCCTTGTCCTGAACTATGTTACATCTCTGTGATTAAATGCTGGTTCCTCCTTGTCTCTGTGTGATGCAGGCACCATGGTCGACTGGCGCAGAGTGTGTAGCCAAATACAACTTCCAAACTGCCAACGAACAAGACCTGCCCTTCTGTAAAGGAGACGTACTGACCATCATCGGAGTCACCAGGGTAAGCAAGCCAGTAAATTATGGACATTATACTCGATAAACACACCAAACTGTTATCCTGCTCAATGTTCTGAATTTGGCTGAAGTGTTAATGCTAATATGTGACCCCTGTCGTAATTTAATGTTGCTATTCATGTCTTTGGTATTTCAACATTTCACCTCTGAAGCCGTTCACAGCGACAGTGAGATGCTCAAACACCAAAGAAAGAAAAGTTCACCTCCTCATGTTAGGATTCAAATAGATAAACCTCCCGACATGCTGCAAACAATCAAATCGAGCCCAGTACAAAACAAAGTATGTGAGCGCGATGTGAGTCCATCAAACAGCTTTGTAGCACCAGTCAGTGTGCTTCTCTTTTAGCTGGAGGCCCTCTCCGGCTCCCATCGGTGCTTTAGATAATACAGCAGAGCTCACTGTTTGCAGTAGCTTATTCCCACTCATATCTGATTGAGCCAGTGGTGTTGAAGTGGACTGCAGCATCCATTCTGCACTGTGTTATGTTGGTTTCTGCAGAATGACTCTGAGTTATGCAGAGATGACAGCATATGGTGTGTTTGACTGTTTCAGGATCCAAACTGGTACAGAGCGAGGAACACGTCGGGCAGAGAGGGCACCATCCCAGCCAACTATGTCCAGAAAAGGGAAGGAGTCAAGTCAGGAGGCAAACTCAGTCTTATGCCGTAAGTACCAGAGAGGCAACAGGGGAGGCTCAAACAGTATGTTCAAAGTTTTGTGTATGTCACCGTCATAGTGTTTATGTAAAGCTGAGAAATGTTCTGGCATTGTTTAAATCCATGTAATGTTTTATATACTGTAGGTCCTGACTAAATACACAAAAAGAGTAAATAAAGGTGTAATACGTAGTGTATTTGATGAAAAGGTATTTAGAGAGAACATTGTATGAACATGACACTTAAGTGAAGTGCATTACAGAATATGAAAGTATGCAGCAGTAATAGAAATAAGAACTGTAGATATGTGCCTCTGTTCACTTCCACGTGTGCGCTTCATCCCTCTGAACAAGATGATGTGCCACCACTTTACTTACATCTGATTCAGAAGCCTCAAAAGAAGGAAATTCCATCCCTTCACATCTTCTGGTTTTTACTGTGTTGCCTCCTCTTGTCAGTTTGTTGCTGCCACATAGGCCAGGACCAGCTGTGCACTTCCTTTTAAAACAGGCATTTTCAAAGTACTGCAATTAAAAAAAAATCCATATTATATTTAAATACAATGAGGTGCTTGATTTTAAAATGCATCAACTCTGCTACAGATACGTCCGGCGTCCACACTACTCCGGAGTTTTAGAGCTCCTAAAAGATATGGGGTAGGGTTAGGGTGAACTTAAACGTTGCTAGCCCCGTTTCAGTTTTGATAACTCCAGGGCTGCGTTTTAGTCAGGACAGAAACGATGACATAGACACTCACAACCTCTTGCTGATTGGGTCTTTTTGATTATGACGTAGCCTTTGATTATTCGTCACGTTCCTATCACACATGACCAAAACATAAGCATTAACCTCTGTTACCAGTTTACAACGCTACATGGATAAGCTAGTTCAAGCGCTGCTGACCATGTGGGTCTTGCTAAAAGATGTTGTGCAGTTCAATTCTGCATTTTACAATGTCACAACTTGCATACGTAGAAGGCATGGCACATGTATGCCCAGTATATGTATATATATATATATATATATATATATATATTCATTTGGACATGGTGTTTGTATGAAATCCCTGAACAGTCATGATAGGAAACATTTTCCCATGAATGAATAGTGATAAGTATGACAGTCTAAGCGACAATGACACTGTGAATGGCATACTGTATTAATATCTTGTCAGCAGGATTCGTTTTAAGTGGACCTTTGACCCTCTTTGTCAAGCTTCATCACCTGCTGCTCAAAGCTTTAACTCTCTGTCCCTCTACCGTTCAGCCGACCTCTCCACACCATGTGTCACACGCTTTCTATAACAGTATGAATTACTCAGGTCCAATGCCAGCTACAACTTTGCCATAGCACTGATTTTAAAAATACTTTTAACTGACATCAACAGTTGATATACTTCAGAAACAACGTTCAGCACCTGCTTACTTCTGTCATGAATTTTACTTAAAATTTCACTTTTAAGGACTGAATGCTATGTTATATCCTATAACACAAGACTCTCTTGCTGATCTCCTGGCCTTCAAAATGTTAAAGCCGCCATCACAAGTTGTTTCTGTGGAGGAATGAGCTGTAGCCCTCAGTGACTTGTTGACTCTGTTCTGAATGACTAACAGATGTTTCAGAAACCTCTCCCTCTCCTCTGGTTCACATGAGAGTTCAGTCGTAGTCCTCTGTCCCCACGGTCACTCTGACTGACTGATCCTGACCACTAGATACAAACATCGCCGCCCTCATTCGCAGATAACAGCCTGCTCTCTCTGCCGCCCCCCTGTGGCAGATATCTTCATCAGATTACAGCACCACCCTCAAGAGCTTGGGTGTTGAACACTGCTGTCCTTCTGCCTCGTTCACTGTTGTGTCCACCGAGGTTGGGCACAAAATACTGCACTTAATTTCTGCAGACTGAACAACCAGTGTGTCAACCAAGAGGGGAATGCATCTCTCTGGCCGTCCGCGCTTGGCGCCTGCTCTCGGATTAGTGGGAGTTAAGGAGCTGCTGTCCATCGGAGAAGCAGCCCGCACTGATCTAATCAACTCAACCCATATTAAGCTGCTTTACCACAAGGGCTGCGCTGTCTGAGGAGGAAGAGGAGGGGGAAGTGACGGAGGCCGCCACGGGAAAATGAGCTAAATCAATTATGGCTGTTGATTACCACCCATGCACCAGCCAAGATGGATAGAGAGACCCTGTGGGCTGCTACTGTTTGCAGCTAATACAGCCTTTCACACAAGGAGTGACATGAATCAATGGAATGCGGTGCAGTGTTTTGGGATTGAGGTTGTTTGGATGGCTGTTTTTTAAAGCTCACAGGTCCACAGAGATAGAACAGAAGTGATATCACAATTCTGAATCGTGAGAAAGAAGTCTCATAATTTTACACTGTATTTTATAGTAAGAGGCTACATTCCTTTTGAACAGTTTCATGTTACTGGTAACCAATAATGTGCTGTTGTATTTCTTTTAAAGACACAGAAATATTTATGTTGGCGTAAAAGAGATTGTGTAAACTATGGAGCAGGAGATGACAGTATAATCCATCCATTAGTGGTCTATAGACGTAACCACCAGGCCATATGGTGCGGGTGAAGCAGGGTTAGACATGAGCTTCTAGATCAGGAGGTAGGAGCTTTTTATAGTTCTCAGTTAAAAGCAGCAGAACTATTAATACCAGCATTAATGTGTTTCGTCAAAGAACAGTGATGTCATTCCGTTTACAGCTCTGATTTAAGGGTGCTGTTTCTTATTTAATGGTGAACTCATCTGTTGGTCTCCCTGAGTCAGTGGGTGACTTGGTTCTTGTCCTACACTCCACCTTGTCTGAGCACTCTTTGCATTTTCCTGTTATTGCAGAGTGCCTGTGTGTCAGTTTCCGACTCTGATCCCAGGCTTTGTGTGTGTGTGTGTGTGTGTTGGAGCACCATGCTTCCTGTTGTTTGGGTTCAGGTACTTTCTCTGTGACTCCTCAAGGCGAGACTGCCCCATAGCCCTGCTATGCTTCAGTTGAGCAGACTGGAAATGCCTCTCCCACCTTTTACATTACATTACATGTCATTTAGCTGACGCTTTTATCCAAAGCGACTTACATTTTTAGAACACTCATCATTTTATGAGGGGCCATCTAGGGGTTCAGTATCTTGCCAAGGACACTTAGGCATGCAGATGGGATAGAGTGGGATTCGAACCGGCAACCTTCTTGTTGCAGAGCACCCGCTCTATCCCCTAGGCCACGCTCTCCCCCATTACCCCTCCGCTGTTGTTTTTTGTACTTCTCATTTCAGAGCAGGCTGCATGTCTCTTATATGTGGAAGTGGATCCATTTGTGGGGTTGAAGTTGCAAATGAGATTCAGGAGAAGAAAAGGATGTGTGATCCGCTGCAGGAGCTGTTGAAGGATGTTGAATAATCTGATGCTGTTTTCACCGACACAAAAGAAATGAGAAAGTTCAGTCTCCACAAAAAAAAGGCACATGTGAAATTTCCATCCATGGATCAAACTTGTCTCCTGCTGCACACCACCAATTTAGCATTCACTTTTTTGTGCAGTTTGTTTTTGTATCGAACACCAACTCATCACCTGTTTTGGCTCTCTATCCTCTTCTTTCCTCCCTCCCTTTTGCCCTGTCCCTCTCTGCCTGCCTCTCTTCCGTCCCTGCAGCTGGTTTCATGGGAAGATAACTCGGGAGCAGGCCGAGCGGCTCCTCTACCCTCCGGAGACGGGCTTGTACTTGGTGAGGGAGAGCACCAACTACCCCGGCGATTACACCCTGTGCGTCAGCTGTGATGGCAAAGTGGAGCACTACCGCATCATCTACCACAACGGCAAGCTCACCATCGACGAGGAGGAGTACTTTGAGAACCTCATGCAGCTGGTCGAGGTGAGGGACGGTACCGAGCGTAGCTGCCATTCAAGCTCCTGTTTTCTATTCTTTACGTTATAATACTGATATGCATAATAACCCTGGTTTCTACCGCGGCAGCTGAAAAGGCTGATCAGCTGTTATTATCAGTGCCAAATAAGATGAGGTCGTCCTTTTATTGATTTCCCATGGGAAAAATTGGGGTTTTACAACAACCCAATTATAGAACTAGAATGGCACTCCGAAGACTTCATACCTCTGCCCAGGCCCAACCATCCTCTTATGAAAACACATTTAAATTCCCCAGATCCAGATTTTAATTTAGATCTACACCAAATGTCCCCTAAATATGCCTGATTTCTTTTCGTCAACAACCATGAATTATTTTCTAAGAAATCTGTGAGAATGTTGATTCATACATCTCACAATGTTAAAGAAAGAGGAAAAAAATACATATTATTGGGACCAGTGCAGTGGTTAGGGGTTGCACTCAAGTGTGTGTGTTTTTGTGTGCACATGTACTTATACCTTTGTGAGGACCATTTTAAGCATAGGCCGTACAAACTGAGGTCATTTTTGGAAAGTGAGGTAACTTTTTTTAGTGGGCTGTTTGAGGGTAGAGACTTAGTTTGCGGGTTAGAATTAGGTGTGGGTTTGTGTTAGGAATGGGCATTTGGTTTGGAGGGTTGAGGTTAGGGTAAGGGGCTAAGGAATGTTTAATGTCAATAAGTGTCCTCACAAAGATAGAAGTACAAACATACACATTTTATACACAACAAATATTTCATATATTTTGTATCCGTATCGACTTCTAACTGGTATCGTGACATGCCCAAATGCTGGTAATACATTCTGTCCTGAAACTGCGGCTTTGGCATGAAGTGTGGCTTTTCCACCAACTTTATTTCACATCAGAGTGCAAATAGAGTTGAAATGGTTTAGCAGAAAACAACTGGCAACTATATGCTTTTGTTATTTCTGTAATACATTTTTTAATTTAGCAAAATACTAGATACGCTTTCAAATGTTAAGGTATTTGCTGCGATATCTGATACTTAACTGAATATGATTTAAAGGACAAAACAGTGGTGCATTTTTCACTGTTTAAAAAGTCTGTAGATCAAATGATAAAGCAAGAAAATACAGTGTAACAAATTACAATTCGAACAGACAAGTAGTAAAAACTCATTCCAATGTGAATGTGATTTTTCTGACTTTGTTGCAGATCAACTGTTTATGTATTGTATTCATCTGCCCACTTATCCATCACCAGGCTACTGAAGCCTGGGTTCACACACTCAAGTTACCAGTCTGTTATCAGGCTCTAATATCAATGCTCTTTATTCACACAAATACTGTAAATAACCGTCAGTCTATTTTATTCTTGATAAACTAAATACGATATCTCATTAGGATCCATCTTCCAATTATTTTGTTTAAGTATTAAATATACTTTATGTGATTTAACTGTGCTGCAGCATGATTACATAACTCCATGAACACAAATAGAGCACAAACACATTCAGTGTCCCCTGGTGAGTTTCCCAAAAAAACTAAATCAAGTACATTCTTCACCAAGCCGTCTGATCCTCGAACTCCCTGCCTGTTATCTGAAGGCCGGTTCACAGAGTGTGTACAGGGGAAGACACGATAGCAGAGGGAGGATGAGCACCCCAGCCCCCCATCCTCTCAGATAAAGAGATGGATTGGCAGCTATCACACTTTTAATTGGACTTCATGTCTTTGCCTCATGGGGCGTTGGAAGTGGATGACAGGAAAGTGCCAACTGGCACCGAGAGCATCTACGTCCCCGGTGCATTCTTCTTATCTTCAGCCACCTAGTATCTCTGTCTCTCTGTTTCTCTCTCTCTCTCGTTCACACCCTCGAAGAATGGATCTTCCTCCGCTTCCTCTCTCCACCTCCGTCCATACCTCGTCCTCTCTCTCTTTTTTCCTTGTGGATACCTGGCATGTAGCTCTTTCTCCTCCTCTCTTTGTTATCCATTTCAACCTCTTAATTTGCTTCCCTCTCTGTGTGTCTCTCTCGCCCTTTCCGTCTACCCTCTTCTCTTCTGTATGCATTCCCCCGTGTCCCCACACGGTCTCTCTCTCCCTACGTCCCTCTCTCTCTCTATAATAGCCTATGAGAGGAGGATTCCTCACATTCTTGTGTGTTTTCCGTCTCGCTCTCTCTTCCACTGCTTGTTCAGCAGCTTCACATATACCTTCATATAGACACACACACACACAATATGCATATATGTAGACTCACAGACCCAGGCCCCCTTTGTCTGTCACATGCGTGCAGTGAAACAAAGATGGCTCCATGTGGTATTTAGAGGGTGTAACAGCACAGTGACTGTGGTGTCAGTTACAATGCCTGTTTTGTATTTTTACTCTGTGATTACAGCTTTCTATGTTAACTACATAAGGCAAGATTTATTTCATCTATTTCCATTGTCTCCTTAAAATATCGATTTACGTGCATTAAATGGTCAACATCCTCCAAGGCGTTCAGATATGATATCAAAACCTTGCAGGTTTGATAACAAATGATCTTTTACTTCAACACTGACACAAGCTGACATTTTTTTTGTTTATTTGTTGTTATTCTACATTTGTTGCTTCATTTATCAGTTGATGTGCTCAATAATGGAGAAGAAGCTGACCCCCCTCCTCTTGCATTATGCTGCTCCCTGGTGGTTGTAATGGCAACCTACACTCTGGTGAATTTTTACCATCGTTTAGTTGATGTGAGAATTTTTTTGTTATTATTTTGTCAGAGGTTGGATGCCCTACTCCTATTGAATATTTGTCTCTTATATTATTTTAATATTTTGATTTATTTCCATGTACGAGAATGTCCCTGACGCAAGATATCTGCCTGCTGGGATCTAACCTGGTTTTATAATGAGCACATATCAACTCGGTCTTATATGGTTCCTTGTGATTCTTGGGGTGAAAGGTCAAACACTTTGCCCTCTCCCACACCCACACACTCGTCCTATGCTGCCGGATCCCACAGTAAATGCTCACCAGCTCCACACCTCCCAGCAGGGGAGCTACTCCACAAGCTTTTCTTCAGATGCTCTAAGTCTAGGATGACATAATGACATTAATACTAATAGTCTCCAGCACAAGTAAGCTTCATATGTTTGATCCTGTCTCCACTACTGCTGTATGATTGAGCTGCAGGTGCCTGCATTTAATCTCTTCATGGTTAGTTTTCATTCAGATTTTTATGGTAGAGATATTTCACAGTTATTCCACGTTTCTGGTGAATTATGTTACAATGGTGAGGTTCACTCCATGTTGGGATCTATTCGTCATGTTCGCAAACTGAGATTATGATAAGAACACAAAGACTGGATACGTTTGCTTGAGATCGTTTTTTCTCAATTAAAGGCCTTACAATATGTTAAAAGTTATATTCCATTTAGTTCAGTCCATCATTACAAACCACAAGGATTTTTCATTTACTATTTTTTTTTTTTCGCAGGAACATATATCGGAATAAACATTTTATGCACTTGCTGTACAGTTTTTTTAAAATACATATTCATTTTGGTTTTCACCATATGACAGTAAAGCCAAGCCTGGCTCCTCCTCCTGCATCCCTCGCATCTCTTGTATGGAAACGAGGCAGGGGTTCTGTTTTCCCTCAGGACAACCCTACATCCCTTTTTAACGTTGATGCGTTTTGATAAAAGTTAAACCTGCTGTGCTTCATCTCTTTGTCGGAAGCAAGCATCACTGATCTCTCGTTCATATTAAGCAGGGGAACTCCTCGCATCTTACTCCCAACACAGTCTGAAGCTTCTTTTCATCTCTACCTTCATGTCCCGCTGTCGCATGCGGCTCAAAACAGCAGCCACGGTTTTGTTATATATTTCAAAAGCTTGTGTACGGACGCACCAATCAGAATTCATCCATGAATGTCAGTCCTGATCACTCATCACAGTTTAAAGATGGTAGAGGGAATGACTTCATAATTCAAACTATTATACTTAAGATTCTTCTAAAATCAGACATTGAAATTTGTATTCAAAAGTAAGGCAACTCAAATATGAATTGTCATTGTTTGCATTAAATGTTTATGTTTGCTCTTCTCGCCCTCTGTCTCCAGCATTACACCAAAGATGCTGATGGCCTTTGCACCAGGCTGATTAAACCCAAGTTGATGGAGGGAACAGTGGCAGCGCAGGACGAGTTCTCCAGGAGTAAGGACACACTGAGCTCATTACACTGCTCTACAGGGACACTGGCACACAGGGGCATTACTGTGTGTGTATAATGTCACGATAACCTCTCAAACACGGAGGGGATTGTAGAGGTTTACAGACCTAACCCTAACCCATAGTATACAGACTGCATCTCCGTCAAGTCTCTGCTATCATCCCAGTCCTAATAACATTAATCAACAGAGGGTAATTAATCTTTGTGTCTGGGGACGTCTGCTGGGCTTCACCCGCTCTCAAGGTCAATCCAAGTCCTCATCCACCCCTGTCTCTCTTCATATCTCCACATGTACCAGTCTGAACCGGTTAATTCCTTTCCTTAACAAATTAAAAAAGATAAATGTTGCAATAAATGATTACAACTTTTTCCCACATGAGAGATTCCTCATTCAAATAGTGGGACCTCTACTCTGACCAGAAGGCGACTGTCTGTCAAACTAATATGCTTAACTACTTCTTCTGATAACAATATAAATCAGAAATTAGTTTTTTTGCAAAAAAGCCTTTCCCTGGATTGAACAATAACTCTTTTACACCCAAATTATCTCTGGTCGCTGTCTTAACAAAATAGCTTGTTCACCTGGGTGTCATGTATCCATCACTTCGGCTTCGGAGTGTAGCCATTCCCGTTGCAGACACAACCCATAAGTTAGCTGGTGTTAATGGTTTTCTGACCAGTGAAAAAAGGACATTTACGGGTTGATAATGAACCAGACAATCTTATTTTTCGTCTGTGACGTCTGCTCACTGCGTCTTCTGTCTTCTCTTGACAGGCGGCTGGGCCTTGAACAGAAAGGAGCTGAAACTGATCCAGACCATCGGCAAAGGGGAGTTTGGAGGTGAGCAACTGAGCTTCTCAACGATCAATCACAGCATTTAATTTCATATGGGAGAGCCTTAATAACACGGACCAAGGTCGTCGCACACGTTGTCCTGAAACTTACCCTGTTTGTGTCCTTCACAGATGTGATGGTGGGAGACTACAGAGGGACCAAGGTGGCAGTCAAGTGTATCAAAAATGATGCCACAGCGCAGGCTTTCATTGCTGAGGCATCTGTCATGACGTAAGATCCTCCAGCTCTTCTGTCTTTGTCCTTCACACTACCTATAAAATACGTCTGTCCTCTTTCATGTGTCTATGCAATCTTATAATTGGGCGCTTGTGGGTTAACCCTCTACATCATTCTGTTTGTGTGTTTTTCCAGGCAACTGAGGCACAACAACCTGGTGCAGTTGTTAGGCGTAATTGTCGAGGAGAGGGGCAGTCTCTACATCGTCACAGAGTACATGGCAAGGGTCAGTCCCATTAAGTTTAAACCGTTCCTTGAACTCCCCCAACATTAGCGCACCGTCATATTACAGAAAGCGGTGGAAAAGAATTGATCCACATTCCACAAGTTTATCGGGATCTGCTCCAAAATTGGGTGGTGTCTTTCTTGGATCACGCTCGACCACTTCACAAAATCGAATGGCAATAGGTTCAACAGTTTTTGTGTAATCCTGTTAACTAACAAACAAATGCAGATGAGAACATGACCTCTTTGTACTGCTCTCTTACAGATGCTTGAGTCCTCCAGCAGCAGTTTGGTTCTGATCCAGCCCTTAGCTGTGTGTCGACCCCTGTTGTCTCTCCCCATTTCAAGCTCGCTGTCCATTGTCCTATCAATAAAATAAAGATGACAAATGTCCACAGAATATATTTTAAGTGGAGTGAGGCGCAGGTCGCATCCAAACCTTTCAGTCAATATGCATTTGGTCCAAACCCGACCCGGTGCAGTCAATATAAGAAGCGCTGACATTGTGTCACCGTTTCCCTCATAGGTCGTTGCTTGTTTATCCCGATAACAGTTGTGTAAACTTTAAAGAATCAGCCCAACCTGGCTCAAACCTGAATATAATATCTAAATTTGTTTCTGAACCCAACCTGCTGGAATTTGTGAATTAAAAAACCTAACGTGGTCCCATGTAGCGGGGTTAGAGAACACATTCACACTGTGAGGCTCAGGGATTTGTTCTTTACTGCAGCCACACATGGTTTAGTTGTGTCCTCCACATGATGTGTTGATGATGTGAACTGTGTCACAGGGCAGCCTGGTGGACTACCTGCGCTCTCGAGGACGGACCGTGCTCGGCGGAGACTGCTTACTCAAGTTCTCACTGTGAGTCCTCTCTGTTTGTTTGTTCAAAAGACTTGAGTCAGCAGAGATCAGGGTCTACAGCTTAACGGCTGCTCTTTAGCTGCCAGGATTTCAAATGAATTTCAAAAGAACAGTGTCAATGCACTTGACTGGCAACATAAAAGACCCATTTGTTTGCACAAGCAGCATCATGCTGGGACAAATGGCTGCTTTATCTGCGAGTCAAGTGCCTTAAAGTGTTTTTTTTTATTTTGTATTTAACAGTCATGGAGCTCAGAGCTGTAGCCTTGCACAAGTTGAAACTATTATGACCATTACTCTCAGATCAGTAGGCGTAAAATCATGCATTCATAGGGAAGTTTCAAGATTCATTTCAGCATGATTTTAGAGAATCATGAAAGATTAAAAAACTAGAAACAGGACAAACATGAAACAAACAATGAAGATCTGAATCAGTGTTTTTCCCTCCCATTGTAGCCACAGATACGTCCATGTAAATTAAGAGGTAGACATCGACCTATGGGCTGTCATCAGTTGTCTCACTCTTTATCTCTCGTGTCAGTGACGTGTGTGACGCCATGGAGTACCTGGAGGCCAACAACTTCGTCCACAGAGACCTGGCAGCTCGTAACGTGCTGGTGTCCGACGACAACATCGCCAAGGTCAGCGACTTCGGCCTCACCAAGGAGGCCTCCTCCATTCAGGACACTGCCAAGCTGCCTGTCAAGTGGACCTCCCCCGAAGCACTAAGAGAGAAGGTGAGAGGACGGAGGCTGGGCAAGTATCACAATTAAGTGTTCTTGCTTTTGTTGCATTTGTTTTTACTGTTTTTAACTTGAGCACCGGGCAGGTAACAGAAATTCGGTGACTGAAATAAAGTGGTTTAATAAAGCATTTATTGTGTTTAATTAACTTCAGATTAAGGAATTAGGTTCTTGATTTATTATGTAGAGGAGGACACTATTAATGCATGACTCATACAACAGATTTTAAAATTTTGTCTGTACTAAAGAAGAAATTAGGTATGAAAGACTTGGCAAATGAAAACTCTCTTGAATCAGTCATGTTTGCCAATAAAGGGAGGATCTCTTGGTATTAGTGGTTCTTTCATGAGGCTCACTATGAAATGCATTTAACTGCTTTTAGCCAATATTCTGCTCCTGGCATTTCCAGGTGGACTGAGCTGACTCTACTCTCTGTTATGAAAGCAGTGTAACTCATTTGGAGATTAAATCTTGAGATAGCTCCGCCTCACTTTGTTTGAGTAGAATCTGGCAGACATACTGTTCAGCTGTTTTGGGACATGGCATCTTTATTATCTTAACTTATGATCCATATTCATTTATTCTGGTCCAGTAGCATCTATACTGATGCTCACACATCTGCAGAAATCCCACAAGAGTTACCTTTATATAAATACCAATATTATTCAAATAGACCCTGTAGTTGCAGAGATATAGCTACTCATTTTTGGCATGTATTTTTCGAGCAGGAGCCTGAGAACAGGCCTGATTTTAAGGGATTCAACTAATCTTTTTTTGTCCCACAGAGATTTTCCACCAAGTCGGACGTGTGGAGTTACGGGATCCTACTTTGGGAGATTTACTCGTTTGGGCGTGTGCCTTACCCTAGAATTGTAAGTATAGTGGTTAATGCTCTGTATTCATATATAGCGCTTTTCTAGTCTTGATGACCACTCGTATTACTTTACAGGTACCTGAGCACCAGGTCTCTCTGGATGTAGCAGGCTTTAGGTGTACCAGCAGATGGCAGGCTTCATTTGCTGGGACTGTTTTTTTTTTATTTTAGTAGAAGATGAATGAAATGAAGTCTCCTGCGTCAGAGATGACCTAAAAATAATTTGATTTCTGCCCTTTAACTGCTGGAGCTCATGATGAAAATGGGATGTGTTGCGTTCTGTAAATTATGAATTAAATTATTCTCCATACCTCACCACTTTATACATTCTCATTAGCATACTTATAATAACCTTCTGTTGAGTCATTCTTTTGCATCAGCGACCGAAACGCTCCCGCTGAGATTCTGACATGTGCTTTTGCTCCGTCTCTGTGTCTCAGCCTCTGAAGGAGGTGGTGCCCCGGGTGGAGAAGGGCTACAAGATGGACGCCCCGGACGGCTGCCCGCCCGTCGTGTATGACCTGATGAAGCAGTGCTGGACCCTGGACGCCGTGGTTCGGCCCTCCTTCCGCATGCTGAGGGAGAAGCTGCAGCATATCAGAACCAAGGAGCTCTACCTGTGAAGAGGAGGCACGGGAGAGGGTGGGGTGGGGGAGAGAGGAGGGGGGGGGTGGCGTGAGACGCAGCCGAGCACAGCTGTAAGGCAGCAGCAGGAGGAGGAGGGGGAGGGGGAGATGAAGAGGGACCACAGCGCCTTCCTCCTGCCCGCCCAGCCTGTCGACCTGTGGGACTGCCGCACCTTGCCCCCTACCCTCCCTCGACCTTGGACTTCCACCAGCCTTCCTCTACATCCACACACAAACTGTTTCCTGTTTGTGTTGCATAGCTTTGGCCAGCTTCCTCTTCTCTCGATGGGCCAGCACTCTTCCCTCCTGCTTTACCTCCCACCTCACTCACTCTCTCTCTCTCTCTCTCTCTCTCTCTCTCTCTCTCTCTCTCTCTCTTCTCTCATGGTTTCTCCTCTTGAAGATCCCTCTTTCTTTATTGATTCCTCCTCCTCTCCTGAACATGGCATTAACTGGAGGGGAGGCTGGCCTTTTCCTCCACGTTTGTCAGGTGCTCTCTCTTCCTCCCCTCATCCCTCCTTCATTCCTGGTTCTCCGTGTCACCATGTGGCTCTGCATGCCATTTCAGCCCATCTCTCTTGTCATTCCATCCTGATCCTCAATCCCTCCCCCCCGTCGGTGTGGTGTCAGGTGTGGGGCCTTCGCTCTGTGCCAAAGTGCCTCCAGTCTACAGAGCTCCAGACTACCCCCAGCACTTCTTTCAATGGACTTTTTGTGGTTTGCTTTTTTTAATTACTTTTTTTAAGAGAACTTTTTTTATTGCTTTTTTTTTTTTTTTTTTTTTTTTTTTTTTTCAGGGAGGTTATCAAACCAATTTTAGTGCTTTCTCCCCCACCTCCAACATGTCCCCATCAGACTGTATGCATTTTTTTTCAAATGTCCAAAAAGAGAGAGCGCGGACAGGAAGAGGGAGGATGTGGGGACCAGTATCATGTTTGTCCTCCGGTCGAGACAGTCCAGAGGAGCCGGCGGTGGGGCAGCAGGACAATACCAGGAGGAGAAGGGGGAAAGGCAGTTCTCAAACATGGTCAATTCATCATACGTGGGCTTGTTTTTATATCAAAATATATTTAAAGGATTAAAAAAAAGAACAAGAAAAAACTGACTGGGGCAGAGAGTTAAGACGAGGAGGACTTTAAGAAGCCAGGAGTCTCTTGGCTTCAGGAATGTTCAGTGTCTCTGTGAATGCTGGGGTCAGGGTGGTGCATGCTGAGTGTGAGAGGCCTTGGGTTCAACTGTCAGTGCTTTCAATGTTAATTGTTTTATTATGCTATCATGATTATGAATAAATCATTCCATCTGAACTGTGTGTGCGATTGTGTGTGTGGGTATGATTGTGTGTGTGTTCGTGCATGTGTGTATTTGTACTGGGACGATGATTTTGAGCTTGTGGAGTGAGGACAGTGCTATCAGGGGCACTGGCAAGTGGCAACTGGGAACAGTTTTCTGACCCTAACCCTTTTCTGACCCTAACCCCTCTGACCCTAAATTATAAATAAGTTAAGATAATTGCATAAGAGAAGGTTCCAAAGACAACAGACGGGGAAGTGGGAGTTTTCGTTTTAGTAAAAGTTCTCCTGAAATCCAAGGCCTCTTCTGTGGCATTTTAATTAAAAAGATGACGCTTTTATAATAAATACTAATAATAAAAATAATGGCAATTTTGAGATTTTGAAATCACTACATACATGCACACCACTGAAAAGCGACAGTAGGACACTAAATATTTGGCTTAAATGAAACACTTATGTTTCTATGTTTGATTTTACTGTACTCACATTATCCCTCACATCCACACTGCAGCTCGACAGCTGTCGGTCAGAACCACAGGTCACTCGGCAGATCCACTGGAGCAGCTCAACGAGTTCAAGAGCACCATGATATGATGGATGTTCCCGTCCTTATCATCCATCATATCATGGGAACGGTCATTCCCTCCCACCAGATGTTTCTGGCCCGATCATGGTTTTAAAATAGAGACCCTATCCCACAGGTGACATTAGTCTTGAATAGAATGGAGATATGAAAGTTGTATGCCTCTGTGACAGCCAGTGGCTGAAGGCATTGTGTTTTTTGGGTTGTCCGTCCCATTCTTACTGCTGGTTTTTGGTGGCATAGAACTGCAGGGAGGTAATTCTACTTTATATGTTTACTTAAGTATACAATAAAAATAGTTTTTTAGCCCCCTCTATAGCTCTCAAACTAAGTGTCTGTCCCTTCAGTGTTGTGAAAGATCATTGTAGAACACCACCAAGCGACCTGATTTAGCCATGGAACACTACATCATCATCTTGTGACAAGAATCATGAACCGCGTGTCAACCGTTGATTTGAAGACGTGCGTCCTGCATCTGTCTCCTAATCTCTTCACAGACTATAAATAATATGCTGTGATCATCTTTGGAGAACACGAGTGCTGTGAACAGGTGGGGAAGTGTCAGCGGAGCCTCCTAGGCGTGAAGAGCTGTTTTCGCGTTATGTCTTTTTTAAACTGTTCTCAGCACAGATTTGGCTTCACCCACCTTTGCTCTGGTAAAGTCTGTCCACTTTCCTCCCTGTGCAGTGACTTACAGGCTGAGAGGGATCCTGAATCTGATCCCTCTGATTCAATTTAAACTCATTCTACTCTCATCTGTTAGACTTTAGACAAACCCTGTCCTGTCTGTGTCTGCTGCCGCTGCAGCACCACGGTTGTGTGGGGCATAATCATGAGATTCCTATGGATCTTAATGGCAGTGACAGGGCGGCAGCACTGGGCCTGGTTACATAAGCAAGGCAGTTTGTGCTCATGGCCAAGACTGTGCTGCTGTCAGGACCTATCATGCCAGCACAGATTTACCATCCCGCCATGGCTGCACGAGAGCGGCCTGCTGCAGAGAGACGACTTCCCACCCCTCACACACACAATGTGTGTCTCTTTGGCTCACTGGAAAAAAGTACAGCTCATTGGGTGTTCTGGGGAACATTTCTGGATGTCGCCTGGCGGCCAAATGACACCACTGGGAGGCGAGGTTCCCGGGGGAGCTTAAAAGGAGCTTTGAGTTGGATCTAAATTGGAGGTTTTTACAAGACATTAAAGTTGTGTCTGCATTCAGGGGCTGCATTCTTCAGAGGACATCCTTCCAAGGACGAGGTCTACTTAGCCCACGGAGACAGCCTCCTTGATGGACCACATAGACAGCGAAAGCCGAACCAATTCACCAATCTGATCTACAGAGGATTTGCGTGATCTGCGTCACCAGCTTGTCCTACCCGTACTGCTGTTCCATAGCAAAAGAGCAGACGCCTTGGTTTTTTTCACATATTTACCATTAATTGTTGGGCTGAGTTGAAGCGTGACATTCAAGCATTGGACATCTCACCAGTTACAGGCGCCATTACCTCTCTGAATACTGGTTTGTCACTCAAGCGCAATGGACCGTGGGATAGGTATGGCCGTGACGCGATCAGTCTTCAGATGCAGCCTTCGAAGGATGCAGCCCCTGAAGTGCAACACAGCTTATATCTTGCCATGGGTACTTTTGAAGGCAGAGGTCAAAGGTCGTGGCATCCGGTTTAAAGATGCTTTGAAGATCCTCTGCCTCCACCTCACCACATTCCCTCCTTTATTTTTCACATTTACAGACCATTTAAACCATTCTAATGTTATGAAATATGAGGAATTATGAAAGTACATTTCAAAATGTAAAGCCCTAGTTGAGGCTTGTGGTGAGAGGAGGGAGAGTTAATGCACAGCTCCCACGTCTGGACGGCTCGCTCCTCTGCTCACACTTAACTAATCCTGACAACCACACAGCTCCACATTCTCAGCAGGGAGATTGATGTGTTAATCAGCTTTTGATGAGTTATGAATCTGCTACTGACGGCAGCCAGACACGTATTAATGTGATTATGCCAACACAATATTTTTGGGGGGTAAGTCCGAGGAAGACGAAGGGCGATGCACATTTTTATGGAGTTGACATGTTGCATTGTCCCCCTGCACATCAAGCCAGACCTGACAGATGTACATGTGTGACAGAATGAGGGTAAGGGGGGGCAGTTTAGATTTTCATTTATTTATTTATTTACCTTCGGCCCTGGCTTCATGTGCTGTTGCTGGGTAATGTGATGGCTTATTTTCTCGGCGCCACATGACTCATCTGTGAGCTAAGTCAGGCCTTCATCAACCAGCATTTACCTTAGTTTGATTTGAGGGACATATTTTTTACCCCAAGCATAGCAGAATCATCTCGGCACCACCATGCTTTATGTTCACACCGATAGAAACATGCCATTAAGACCAGTTTCCCCGCAGAAACTGGATTATACAATAAATGATCAAAAGTACCTCAGTGCATGATGATAACACAAGTGAGTCATTTTGGCATTTTACATTTCCGACAAATATGTAAATCCGAGAAACCAACTCCATGTTTCGCACCCAACATGTTCACGAAAGATTTTCAATGCAAGTCTGGGAAATTATTCACCAGCAAGATTCACCCCTCAACAGTATGTGATTTAAAGGTTTGAATTGAATATAGTGGATGTTAAGGCAATCGACTGGACTATGAGGGAAGAAGTTGAGGTGAAGCTGTGTGATGTCGGCTGGTCATGAAGGATGCACTGGGGACAAGGCGGAGGGAGATTCAGTGCAAGGGGGGGGGGGGGTCACATCGGCAGCACCATTCCAACCGAGTTTAGCTGTTTCTATATGCTATGCTAAGCTAACTTGCTGCTGGTGGTAGTGTCACATGCACCCCACAGACAGACAGAGAGAGCGGAATCATCCCATCGAAAAAGTCAAACAGCAATCATGTCCCGTAGGCTGGACCCTGTGATGCAGCAGACTGCAGGGGGGAGCTACTGACGCCCACTGAGGGGTTTTGTTTGTGCAGCCCCACCACTCTTACTGAGTGACCTGGGGTCTTCTCCGTTTTCAGGCCATTGCGCTGACAGGGAGCAGCCGTGGAGCCGAAGGAAAACAACATTGACGTTATCAGGCCAACGTGCACGCAGCCTCGGTGACAGAGATCCTTTCACAAGGACACGTTGTGTAATTTTGTTGCCGTGTTCAGTTACACAAGACATCTATCGCACTTCTGTCCGTCCTGGGAGAGGGATGGCTCACATGTGGCTCTGTCGGAAGTCTCTACGTTTTGTTCCCCTGCTTATAGGGTTCGGTGGAGGGTCAAGGACAGAGGATGTCGTGCCTTGTTAAGCCCTGAGAGACGAGGGGCTCTTTTCTTTCTGGATGTGCCACTCAATATCTCGCTGAGCAAACCATAAATGAGCTGTTTCCTGCTGCAGGTAGCTTGTATTTGGTAATATTCGCTTAGATGTTTGTCAGTCATGGAAAACACTCTTTTGTCCTCTGTCATTTGCAGTTAGGCCTAATTGTGCAGTGAAGTGATGTAGGTGCCTGAATCACACCCCCATCTGTCATATACATGCAGAGCTTATTCCACATATATGAACAGTCACTGTTTTGTTTATGAGTTTCTGATATTTAAGTGATATAATGAAGCTAATGACTTTCAGTTGTACCAACAACTCAGCGTGTGTTTTAATGTCAGACTGCAGGAGGCATGACCTCGTGCGCTGAGCTCCTCCTCCGCAGAGCGACAGATGCACAGAGCGTCAGAGAGACAGAGGGTGTCATCCTGATCAGCAGAGGGAATGAATGTGAAGCTACTGATTGCATGTATGGATATTTAACTTTTTTTTTTCATATACATATTTCATTTTAAATTTGGTGCGTTACCAAGTGGAATTCCTTACTAGCCAATAAAACCTGATTCTGATTCTATTCAATTACAGGAAAGATTTAGAATTTTCCCTGTCAAAACAATATTGTACATATACAGTATGTCTACATCTGCAGTGAAACAGTTTTTAATGCTCGTCATAATTTCTCCTCTGCGTATTATCTGTGTATAGAGATCACTTCCTCCCAGCTTTGTGAAATGGAAGAGGGACAAAATCTACAGTCTTTGGTTCTGCAGCCAAACCCAATATGAGGCTTCAGCTTCAGCCTTTGTTCAACAAACTAGATGGAGATCTTCCAAAATCCTCTTTTTATGAGCACTTTGTGTTTTCATCGAGTTTGGCTCCTGACTGAGCTGCAGCCGAGGGAGAGGAGCACACACACACAGACACAGACACGTGATGACACCACATACTAAAGGTGCACAGGCACGCTAGCAGCTCTGTGAGGCACAGCCGTGCATTGAGCTAAATGCAAACATCAGCCTATTGTTTGTTTGCTGATAGATTAGAAATGTCATCCTCATGGTTATGTTGTTTGAGGGGAGAGTCACTGGTGTTCTTCATCTTCTGAGGACCATCAATGTCTCTACAATTGCTACTTCTACCAAGGATGTTATGTTTTCATAGGCATTTGTTTGTTTGACAGTTAGCGGCACTACACAAAAACTACCGCACAGTTTACCATGAAACTTGGTGGAAGGATGTGGTGTGAGTCATGGAATAACTCATTGTGTATGGTGTGGACCAAGATAGATCCAGGAAATATGTTTGACTTTCTCTAACACCACAGGTACTGCTGGGCCTTGGCGGAGGCATGCTGAGTTCTGCAGTTGGTGATATTTACAATGCTAATCAGAGTTTCATTATGGCAAATGATAAATGGACTATATTTATTTATAGCACTAATACATGCTGCACTGTTTTTTCCGTCCAAACCGCATGGAAACGCTGCAGGAGGTCAGGAGCAAACTGTCCAAGGGCTAGCAATCAGCACAGCAACAAGAGCTGTACATTTTGAGCATGCTCACACAATGACATGTTGTAGTCAGAAATATATTTTGAATTATTAAAGCTGGAGGTTGAATGTGGTACCTAAGAATCCGTGGTGTCCTGCTGCCAATCAGAGCTACCGCTGTGGGCCTCACATTTGGTTTGGCGAGCTGGAGGCAGACAACACACGGGTTGGGTCCTACCGCGGAGCTGGCAGATGAGAGTGTGCAGCAGTGATGCCATGATGAAACGTAATGTGACCCGGTATGTGTCTCCTCCACTGGCCCAGCCTCGCTGCGTCTCACTCTGAGAGTCGGTGGTGGCTCACAGACAGAGGGAGGCTGGAGAAGGAGGATAACAACCACAACAAAGGCGAGTCTTGTCCGCTGAGCTGCACACACACAGTCCCCGCTGCCTGTGACGTAACGCCAGCCGGCTTTCTGAACCTCCTCTTTAAATAACCCAAAAGTTGCCCTGCAGTGTTGGCGGACATGTTCATTTGACTTTGTGAAATATCAAGGTTCCCTGAGTCGCAGAGAACATGTTTTCTGCACCGCTTGTCAGCATGAATTTGCATTTTGCTTTTGACATTTCACCTCCCCCCTGCCCCGGGCCCCTGGCCTACTGGTCACCGGCGGGGGGGGGGAACTGTGCCAACACACATTCCAATGAGGAGATGGTGAAGGGCCCCGCGGCCCCTGGGAGCCACCATTATGATACCACAGCTCTCCATGTAGGAACTTTCCTGTGCACATTATCCTCTTCACTGTAAATCTGAACCAGTAAAAAAAATAGCTTTACAGTATTAGGGCCATATAAAAAACCAAATTGTAATTTTGAGAACAAAGTGTTGTTATATTACGAGAGTATAAGGTCATGATTTTATTGCATAAAAGAAAATAGACTCGTATTAGACTCTTTATAGCACAATCTACTTCAAATTCAAAGATTGCCTCTTCAATATTTAGCCTAGGATAATGACTTTATTGTCAATTTATGATTTTTTCTTAATTCTCTATGGAGATCTGTAGCAGCTTTGGATGCTGTGGTCTCAGAGGCTGCAGCGGTTTCCTTCAGCCAGCCTTCTCTTATTGACCTGGTTTTCTGGGCACAGCTGCTTCACTGAAACATCTCTGAACCTGCTGCACTGTAAATAACAGCCGACGTTAACAACAAGTGCTGATGAATATATTGGATCATTTAGCAGCTGAAGATGCAGACATTTCTCAAAATAAATAGGAGACAGAAGCAAAGCTTAAATAAAAAGTAGCATTTTGCCGAACCAGGGTTTTGAAACTAAAAAAAGTTTTTTTCCCAAGGGCGACTCAATTTGTGGAGAATCAACTGTGCAAAGCTTGTGAATGTCTCCCCCCCCCCCCCGACGGGCCTGACAGATGATGTGGGGTTTTATAACGTTGTATGAGCAACAGTGTGACACTGAACACTTGTCATGCTGTCAATCAGCAGTAGGAGTTTGTTATCACTTTTTTATAGACGAGCGACAGGCTGTGTGACAGGCTGTGTGACAGGCTGTGTGAGCGGATGGCGTCCTTGTATACCATTTATTCCGAGAGTGCTATTCACCGCACCATAAACGAATCTGCTAAGATCATGCAGAACTTTCTATAAGACCTTGCATACAGGGGTGTCAGCATTCGCAGGCAGAAGTGGGAACAGCCACGGAGACTCAGTGTCCCTTCTGACATGCCCGGCGAGACAGTTGTAGAGATGTAATGATTAACTGAAGAGGAGGAGGCGTCTGAACATTTCCTGTCTCGGGAAACAGAAATGAATGCTCCGTCTCACAAATGAGCCGGGCTTTGTTTTCGGCGGCGCAGAGCGAGCATCCGCAGAGGACAGACTCTAAACTGTTGTGACACATGAGGAGCTGCAGCCAACCGTGAGTAATGTTGAGGTTCATGAAATGCCTTGTAGACTCCAAATAAAACCCCATGAAATCAAAGGCTTGTCACAACGACACGTTCACGGCCACATTCTGAAACTGTGGTGTTTTTTAGGGGGAGATGTTGGTAATTGAAGGTTTGCCTCAGAGCACATTATCACACCCCCGCAGCAACATTTCTTCAGGTCTGGGAGATTTTGTCTCATTAAGGTAACCAAAAATATATTAGCTTTCAGTAGAAAATATATCACAATTACATTGGGACAACAGTTGTTTCTCCTTTAAAAAGCAAGGTCCACACCACAACTATATGTGAGTTAAAGGTTTTGAATGGAAATTGATATATATTACACACACACACACACACACACACACACACCACTTCCCCAGACAGTACCAAGAAATCGACATGCAAGTGTACGCACCGTACTGAATAAGATGGGTGAGGGACGGAGGTAAGAGAGGATGAAGGGATGTGGGTAGGGATGAGGGATAAAGTGATATGTGTAGGGATGAGGGAGGGAGGATTAAATGATGAGGGGAGAAACCAGGGAAAGAGCACGGATGGATGTGGGAGGAGAAGATGAAGGGACGAGGGAAGGAAGGATAAAGGGATGAGGTAAGATGGATGAAGGGACTAGAGTAGTGATGAAGGATAAAGGGGTACAGGAATTAGAGATGAGGGAAGGAGGATGAAGGGAGAGGGTGATGGGTTGACCAGGTAGATGTCGTCTGGAGGTGTGGTTGAGGCGTGGCCCTGCTCCTGAGCCTAAGGGAACTAGGTAACCTGATTTGTTGAGAGCTTTGATGGCTTTGAGAAAAACCGAGCCTCCATCTGCCCACCCACCCAGAGAGCTCGGGTCGAGCTCTGTGAGATGCATCTTGTAGCCTGGCACAGGGGTGAGGGGGAGGAGATGGAGACACAGGTCAGGGCTAGAAGGCTGCGCAGGCCTGGTAACCAGCCCCTCTTCGAAACACAGGAGCTAATGAGTGCACCCAGAAGTCTGTGAGTGGCTGAGCAGCTGCAGCTCCACGGCTCAGACCACCCCACCGAGGCTGCGCCAAGAAAAAGAAATAAACTCAAAATGGGAAGGAGTGGCTCATGGCTCAATGGGTACAACACACACGGCCGAGGTTTGTCTCGGAGAACATGATTACAGATATACAGGCAGGAAAGCATGTCCCAAAATAGCTGTGTGTGTGTGAGTGATGTAACAGCCTCTCTACCGTGGGCAGGAATGACCCCGGGCTGCTCCGAGCATATTCACATTAATTAAGTTGATGCATTGTGGCAACTCACATGTGAGCAGACATGTATAATCACATAGCCGCAGCAAAGCAAGCTGTTAGCAGGCGCACGCGTTCTCCGTCATGGCCGGGGAGCAAGGCAGCACACAGCACCGCCGTTTGGACGGGCAGCGTAAGAAAGCTCGTGTTAACACAGATGACGCTGCTGTGTGGGTCTGACATGAACTATCCTCTATCCACTCAGGGCAGAGCTTGACCCTTTCACTCCGTCCCTTTGTGTTCTCATGTTAACGGATCACTGCCTCAGTAGCTCCTGATGCTGATGTGTTTCTGTGCTGCTGCCTGGGCCTTGCTGCTGTTTTATTAGACAACGCTTTGTGTGGAAACTTTGATGTTACGACCATAATAAATGAACTATTTCAAATCATGATACTGATCATGAGGGCGTGCCACCCTCACTGCAAATGTGTGTGTGTGTGTGTGTTTCCAGGTAAATGTTGGGTAACAATATTCTATTGAAATCCTGATTAAGCAGATATGAAATTCAACTACATTCTGATACATGTTAGCACTGGAAGTATGGCAGGAGTCTGATAGTAGAACACAGGAGCTGAGACCTATTTAGACATTCAGAAAAATAATAATTAATTAATATTTAGTGCTGAAACACTGCAGTGGCTGCTGATCTTGAAGGATAAGGTGTGTGAGTGGCTTGGTGGAGACGAGACAACTAACCAGGGCCACGGCCAGTCAGCAGCACACAGGCAGAAAGAAACCGACTCCTTAAAAAATAAAAATAACGACTGCTCCAATTACTATTGACGAATCTATATAATCTAATCTGTTTACAAAAACAAAAGATCTCCATCTGTCATACTGTTGTTCAATTTTCTCAGTGGCTGGAGACTTTGTTTCGGAGGAATTATAATCTGACTAATCTGGATTTCGGGGGCCAAGGCCAATAATAATGTCTGAGGATAAAAAACCTAAAGGGCTGATATATCGGTCAATATAATTATAGAATATGATTCCTATAATATGTCATAATCAGAGACTTACAGCAAAGAAATGTAATGTGACATTTTACAGTTAATAAATAGAAATAAAAGACAAATACAACCAAATAGAACTAGTATTAAGACAATATACATTTTACATCTGCGCTCCTTATTCTGTAAAATCAAAGTATTTATAGCAATGGATAACAGCAGAGGAACGCAGACACTTAAATGAAATGGTCGGGCTCTACTGTGAACGATTCACAAGACCTACACCCAAACCCCCAGTATCCTTTCACCGCTGCTGTATTTTATTAACTGTCTCATCCAAGCCTGTGCTAAGTGATGCCCGCTGCTGCTGGTGGACGTCAGATGGTTGAGTGGTTTGGACCCGGCTGCCGTCTGACCCTGGATCAGCAGCGAGCTCAGTGCGCTGATACACTTTATGTAAGACTTACGTGCAAACCTTTGTTGTTCATGCAGCCAGGGGCCAACTTGACATCACTGCTGCCGTGTTCCTGCAGCTGCTCTGCGCCGGATCATTCCTGCACAACTCTGACGTCTGGTTCAGTGAGTCAAGAGTCAGGACTTCATTCCCCTGCTCAGCCTGATGTAATAAAGAAACTACTGTCCCTCCCATTAATATATAATTAGCTCACTGAGACTGAGACAGTGAGCTGTGAAACCTAAACAGGATCAAATCTACACAGCACGGCGGAATTTCTGACGGGGGTGACTGCCTCAATGTCATTGGCTTCAGATTTGTATTAGCGCCATGTTTAGCCTGTGCTTAAGCATTTCCCCTTTTTTTGCTGAGCCTCAGCTTCAAAGCCTCCTGCCTCAGTCCAAGCTGGATTACTCATCAGTGCCCACACACAGACGTGGGCAGCGACGTGGAGCGTGACTCACATGGCTCTTCAGAGTGTTGATTTTAGCACCGCACCGCTTAAAAAAGAGGCGTTGGCATTAGCTGTGGCCGAGGTGAAAAACGTAGAGGTGAATGAAAGATGTTTGTGACTTAGAAAAGTCTCCTGAGTGAACCGGGGAGGCATTACAGGTTAACCCCTTGACCTGATACATTCAGTCACTTGGTTAGTATATGAGTTAGATTCATCTAAGTCACCACAGATGTACAGCAGCACCTAAACACACTCATACGTCAACAATGACAGTAACCCAATACTACATATTTACATCCTCTCGAGTGGGCACATACCAGCACCACCAGGGAGGTTTTTAAATGGATAGTTTAATTGTCAGGGCTTAAGGACACTTGCATGACACCACATGAGCAGTATGTATGAAAATAAAAATTCTGTTTGAAGAATTGTTCACCAGTTACTTCAATTGTATTGAATATGGTTGCACCGCTGTTTACTCCTGAAACTCCCCAAAAATGTTTTTGGTCTCAATCACTTCACCCTCCCCTCCAATGGCATAGCAGTGAGTAGATAATCAATGAATTTTCATTTTTCAGTGAACTATCCCTTTAAGTGGTAAAACACATGCTTTCAGCAAGATTAGATTAAAATTTAATAACAATTTCACTGAGTACATATTTAAGCCAAAATCTTTTCTGGTCAGCATTTTTTCTTTTAATTCACACACAAAAAATTGTTGCTTCACTACAGGATGCTTCCTTAAAATGCAACATGGCATCTTCAGTGTCTCAGCTTTACACCTGAGGAGCCCTGAGAGGAAAAGAACGAGAGACTGTCTATCATCTTAACTGACGTGTGAAAAGAAAGGATGTGAAAGCTCTGCTGCTGTCAGTCACATTACACCGGTACGAACAAGTAAAATGTGCTTGATAAAATAACATACAAATTATACAACAAACACAAACCAGTGCAGAGGACAGACACACAAGTCCTAGATGTGATGTAGAAGTATATATCGTGATAACGAATTTCCCCCATCCCTTGACTGTATTAACCTCTGCATAGGAGGTTATTTTTTCACCCCTGTCCCTTTGTTGTGTGTTTGTTGGTTGCAAGATTACTCGTGGGTCAGGTAAGAGCTCACTGAATTATGTGTGGATAATTCATGGATTTTGTTGAGAAAATCTGGCACATTTAGGTAGCTGTGTACCATTTGGTGCTGCCTGGTTACATTTATTTGAATTTATTTCATTTAAGGGCACTGTTGGGCGTTGGTTGCGGTTTACTCTCTACTGACTGCTATTCTAATTATTCATGTTTTATGTTACTGCTTGTGACTGTGTGTGAATGCATCAGGTTCAAGATGTTGCAGCACATGTATATCCACAAAATAATAACTTCTAAAGCCGACCACTCCACATCTCTGGTTTTTAACGTCCACACACTCGTATGCATTCATTAGATGAAAAGTGATCATAGGCATCTGGGGGGGATCTACTTTCTACAACGCTTTTTATTCAAGGTGACGGGAGGGGTATAGGAAGAATGTTATTTTCAAAGTGAAACCTGCTCTCATGGATTACCAACTATATTTCCATGTTCATATAATGTGCTACATCTTTAGGATCAAAGTGTGTCTCTATCCCAGTTTTAAATGGTTTGTATCATGCTCTTTATTTCTGAAGCTTGTCCTCCTCTGATGGGTGTCGTGTGATGTGTCAGCCAGGTGTGTCGTGTTGGAGCGTGACAGGTTGCATAGTTAGCGGGGACAGGCCGTGACGGACACGCTCCTGGCTGCGAGGGAAACATCAAGGCTCTCTATATGCATCATGTGTCACGTGGCATGGGGCCCATCGCCCTGGTGAGGTCCATGACGCCCCGGAATGCTAACGTCTTCGGGCAGCCTGTCACATAGATCCAACATCCTGTCCTGCCTCCGGAAGCTTGATGACTCCACCGCTCGGCCCTGACTTTTCCGATGTCAACGGCCTACTTTGGCTCCCCTTACCTTCACCTTCAGCCGCGCCGCGTGCAGAGCCGCTCTGATTGAGCCCGAGTTAATTGAATTTGGTGAACAACGGTCTGAGGGAGGGGAAGAGGGATGGGAAGAGGGAGGAAGAGGGAGGGACGCCAGCGCTCCAGCAGGGACGAAGATGATGAATTTGCCTTTGGGGTGAGGGCTTGATTCAGTAGAGCATATGAGCCGGTTTCTGTGGGTTTCATCAGAGCTGGCCTTATGTTGGCTTGGTTGGGTAGAGGGCATGGGAGGTTGGATGGAGACATTTACCAATACACAGGGTCTTATGTAACCCCTCCTCGTGCTGCACTGGGTCAGTGGCTGCGGAGAAACCTGGTTTGACTGCTAGGGGAGAGAGGGAGTGATCATATTTGAAAGAGTCGGCTCTCTCAATTTGCAGAAACACACAGTTTCTGAACAACCTCCGCTGGTATCTACCTCCATCCATCTATCAACACTTGTCCTTTTGGGGTCATGGGAGGGCTGCAGCCAATACCAGCTGACTTTGAGCAAGAGACCCTTGACATGTCGCCAGTCCATCACAGGGGGGGACATACAGAGACAACAACAATTCACACTCACGTTTCACACCTACAGGAGATTTACAGTCTCCAGGCTACATGTCACTGGACTGTGGGAGGAAGACGGATTACTCAGAGAAACCCTACAAAATAAAATCTACATAGAACGATACATCCAAAAAATGTTGTTTTATCATTTTTGTCCAGGTTGTGAGATTTCTGCCTCCACCACAACACAATGGGGCTGAACAGATTGTACTTTGTGAGACTCACAGCACTGAAGCGACATCTCATTTAAACTATATTAATCCTCAGTCACATTCCATTCTACCAAAAAGTCAACTAGTATTTCTGTGCTGGAATACTACTTGACCCAGGCTTTGCTATGTGTCATAGTTTGTGATAACTAGATAAAACACTCGTTTGTTTAACACCATGCGAGAATAATATCAACTTGAATCTTAAAAGTATCACCAGACTGTAGATTTGGATGAAGACCTTCTACAAGACAGGGCCTGGAGACTATTTCAAATCACAGGAGCCAGATTGAGGTCATCATTACTGAAGGTCATCATTAAATCAATTGATCAAATCTAGATGAACCAGAGCAAGTAAACAAAGAAAATAAAGGAAAAACTGCAGTTCCTGCCTGGTAAAATACCAGTCGAGATATCCCAGGTATACTGGCCCTTTGGTAGCTGTCTCCAATCAAGTTTACTGCATTTGATAACAATTAATGCATTATATAAAAAAATGTTAAGCTTTATTTTTCATATGTATTTTTAATTATAATAAATTTAAATGACAACTTTGTTTTTGATCATGGTTGTTAGTAGCTATGATTCCTGCTCTGTAGTTCGGTTCCTTGTAGCTTCTAACTTGTTGATGTATCAAACAAATGTGTTTATTTGAGGAAAAACAACGTCGGGTGCAGGAGCAGCTGACGGATTCGTCAGTGGTTCCTCAACCTTCTCTCTGTCCGTCGTCTGTTGTTTATCCATGCAGTCGTTCCACAACCTGAGCAGACAGAGGAACAGGGGAAGTGACAGGATGAGGACGATTAGCCCCACCTCCATCCACCCTTCTGCACGTGCACACAGACACACACTGACTCACACTTTCCTCCGCACATGGAGAGCAACACAGCCTCTCACCAAATTACTGTGCATGTGTGTGTGTGTGTTTGTGTTTACAGATATGAGTTATCTAAGGATAACAGGGATTCAGAGGCAGTGATGTGTGGCGGCCGGGATCAGATGAGGTCATCAGCGATGGCGAGCTCAGAGGAGTTTGTCTGCGCTGAGAGGGAGTCAGCTGTGTGTGTTAAGAGTAGAGGGGAAGCTCTCAGTCAGAACATATGTCAGAATGTTTCGATTTTAGCGTCAACTGACCATAGAAATGATTACATTTGTCCAAATTTAGCAACAACTAAAACAAAGTAGATGTTTTTAAATCTGGCAGTTCAAACGAGTGGATATGCACATTTAATCTGTTTTTTTCCCCCTTGCAATTGAAAAAGGTCAAAGTGTTCATGCGTCAGAATATACTGAATTGAAATGCACAATTTGCAAGCTGCTGTCAATAAGCTCACAGAGCACCATTTTGCATGAGTGGAAAAACAAATGAACACCTATTTATAGTGCACGAGGGCACATAAGAGAGCATTACCATTGAGCTGTTACTATATGGCACATATAGGCAACATGCCCCCCCCATCTGAGGGCTCACGTTTGGGGGGGGGGGGGGGGGGGGGTTCAGCTGTTTCTCAGATGGGCTGCGTCCACTGGGACAAACATGCAAACATCAGCGCTCACAAGCTTCCAGTGAGTGGACGGACAGAGAGGCTTCACGTGACTGCAAACAAACTCACACGCACACGCACACGCACACACGCGCGCACACACACACACACACACACACACACACACACACACACACACACACACACACACACACACACACACACACACACACACACACACACACACATACACACACACACACACACTGAATACACATTCGCTGATGTGACAGTTGAGTCATAGCAGAGCTCGGCTTGTTCTTACGTTCAAATAAACACGCTCTCTGTGTGTTTACACTGTGAGCACCAACTCCCACAGTCTGACCTCAGACACCGGCCCCCTGACCCGTCTCTACCCCGGCCTGCTCCCCTAAAGTGGCTCGACACCAGGATTCAAATCAAAAGAGGGCAGGAGAGGGAGCGTCAGTGATTTTCTGTACTGTTTCAGACCGGTATGGCAAAGCTGGGAGCCATTGCTGTCTGCCACGCTGACCCAGCTCCAGCCAAAGTGTCCTCACTGACAATGTGTGTGTGTGAGTGCGTGTGTGTGTGTGTGTGTGTGTGTGTGTGTGTGTGTGTGTATGTGTATGTGTGTGAGTTTGTTAGTTATGGCAGCAGATGAAAACATGAGCTGCCGTTGCTTAAGTAGCTAGTTGCCAGAAGATGTTTTTGAGACTTGTTTGCGTGCATCTGTCACTATTTCTCAGTCTGTCTATCTGTCAGTGTGTGTGTGTGTGTGTGTGTGTGTGTGTGTGTGTGTGTGTGTGTGTGTCTGTGTGTGCGTGTGTTTAAGAGAGAGAAAGAGAGAGACACAAATAAAGCTGTAACTCTCTAACACACAGGAAACAGATGGCGGCTTCTAGCAGACCCCAGGGTCACAACAAGATGGCAAGATGTATGGATAATATGTGGCATGTTGCATCTTGGGAAATATGAAGTAAATATGAAGCATACAGTGTTTGTGGTGTGTAACGAGACCACTGAGAATTGCCTTGCACAATGACAGCGTGTTACGCGACCATGTGAAGGGGTCACGTTCAGGGCAGTGAACATTCATCACTAATCTGATGTACGTTCAGCACCTGTGTTTGTAGAGAAACAGGCAAGAGTCTTGTGGACATAGAAAATCCCAAAGCTCCATGTGATACTCAAAGCAGAGAGTTATTGAAAGCATAAGGAAAAGGAGGACCTTGCTCGTACAACATCACATGCACAATCGACAGTGGATTGTTGAGCCACAAACTTAAGCTAACAAGTTGTTGTGGAAATGACTTCTTGAATTAAAAACAGTCATCCTTTTCGGTCACCACCCCTCCACTGACCTTCACCCCATCTCCACCCAAACCCTTTAGCAGCCATCTCTCTCTCTCTCTCTCTCTCTCTCTCTCTCTCTCTCTCTCTCTCTACATATCCCTGTATCTCTCCTCTTCACTTCCCCAGTCGGATTTATCTCATCCCTCTCTCCTCCGTTCACCCTCGCACTGCCAATTGTTTGCATCTATTCATGAGAGAGAATTTTCCCGTTTTCTCATTCCATTTAAGCTCAGCCAGCACTAACCCATTGTGCTCTGATGCTCCTCTCAGGCAAGAGGTCTAAATCAGGCAGGGGGAGACAGCGAGTGGTGGGGGGATTGGGTAAGAAGGCAGGGTTAGAGGAAGGGAAGAGCAGAGAGGGAGAGTTGTAAAAGATCTAAGAGGGGAAAGAAAAGCTAAATAAGCAGAGATGTTACAGCGCCGACAGGCTCAGCAGCCATATGCTCAAGTGAACTTAAGTTTGTCCCATGACCCCTGCTGCTCTCCATCCTCTGTCTCTCCTGAATGCTAATATCTCTCCCTTTCTCTCTTTTCCACCACTACGCATAATTGTCCTCCTCGAATATCAGTTGTGGATAAAAATCCGCTCTCATGTTTTTTATCACTTGACATCCAGCGCACAGACTGTCTCACAGACCGTCTCACTGTGCGGTGACTTAGCCCACTTTGCAGCATCCTACAAAGCTCCAGTGCTTATGAGGTTTAAAAGCCACCACAGCTACTTGCACTAATACAAGTCGGATGTTTGAATGTAGAAGAGTGGAGCGTCTGTGCACACATGGAGAAAGGAGCTGGTTTAAAGTAGATTTACAGGATGGGAGCCGAAAAGAAAGAACAGTTAATGCACAGGATGTGGATTAAAAAATAACACTGGATTGAGAACAGCGTTATTACAGTTACCAGAGATCACATGTAGAGATGAATCAAAATTATCACAGCTATCAGTACTATCGTGGTTTTGTTAAAATGTGCCGAAAAGTACTGATGCGCACACTGAGGTAATGCCATTAAGTATTAAACAATATTTGTATCGATATGATTCAGGTTTAAATGAAGTAAATCAAATCTGCAGATAAAAACATCACAACCATTGTAAAAAGCCATGCATGTAAAAACATATCAGATGTTGACTGGAGGAGAGTGAAAACAAAATGTCTGAACTTTGGTGACAGTGGATGTTGCTCGCTGTCGCTAGAGCACGAGCAGCTCATGCTGTTAGAGTAACACCCAAATCACCGTGGTGATCCCAGTAGTTAAAGATTGACATGGTACAACTACCTGTCAGGAATATGATCACAGTAAACCATCAACCACTCATCAGCCATGACTGCCACAACACTAATACCAGTTACTGTTAGTAGTGTTTTGAAATTAACATATATATATATATATATATATATATGTATATATATACTTTGATTAATAATTGTAGAAAAATGAAGTGCACAATATGGGAGGGTCCGGGAACATCTGGCATCTGGACATATTGATGCAGCCTGTGAGATAACTGAATCAATGCAAAAACCGACTCAGGCACACAAATAAGTTGAGCTTTCTCTGTTTTGCTGCCATCAGGGACAACACTTGACTCTCGTCCTTCAGCAGTTCACACATTCAGTTTATTTCAGTGATGATTTGTCTTTTCGAGCTGTGCGTTACCGTCCCAGCCTGATTGCCATTTTTGAGGCGGACAGGTCTGTTTCAGCCAACTCTCTGAACATTTCAGTTTCATATTTCTCACTTTAGATCGGCTGTGAATGCTGTCGCTGAATGTGTCTCTTAGCAGCTTCTCTTCACACGTACAACAACGCCAATGTGTTGTTTGAATCCCAGTCTGGATCCCTGTTTACTGTCCCCACATTGTCCTGTGAATGTATTTTTTTCAGAGCAGCCATCCATCCAAAGTTTCACAGAGGGGCTGTGAAACTACGGATGGATGGATAATGGGTTTGTATGGAAGAAGGATGGATGGATGGATGGGTCGATGGATGGATAATGAGGAAAAGGAAAAGCTCTCATAGTCTCACATCATTTAATTTCATATTGGTGCCTTTCTAAATGACACCAGGTTTCTGAGGAAAAAATGATCATCCACAGAAACAAGTCGATAATTCTCATACAAGTTTACTGAAATGAGCTGAAAGAGAATCAGAAAAAGTGAATTATTTTATTGTATTTTTATTGGTTTATGTGCTAAACCAAATAAAACTGAAAAAATGATATTTCGCAGCAACCCTTCATTCCCAGAAACGTCATCCCAATTACTGTGGATAATCCACAGACTTTGCTGTCAACAGTTTTCATGTGAACCATTTTCTGCTGAAGAAATAGTTGCTCTGAAAATGGTCTGCAGTGAGGGCTGTGGATTATCCAGCCTCGTGGAGACATTGATTTTAAAAAGACGTGATGGTTCTTTCACATGTACTTATTCAGTTGGCTTCTCTGTAATCTGGGTGAGCATGAAGTTCAAAAGTTTAAAGGTCCCACATTGAACAATGTGTGATTTCCACATCTAATCTGATTATAAAATACATCTAGGTGCTAAATACAGAGCACATATTCAGAAACTGCTTTAAAAAAGAGCTGTAACTGAAGTCGTTTTAACACATGAACTCTGGAAATGTCCAAATGGTTGTCTTCAACATATGAAGAATGCACCGGGAGACGGTCCGGTCAGATGCTGTTCCCAGTGACTGGAAAACCTCCTGAACATTCAGTTGAGGGGTTAGTGTCACCAGAGCCTTGCAGGAGCCAGGACATAACATATAAATTCCCTAATGTTGTTTTCTTTGCAAGTTGAAATCTCATTAGTGTCTTCTCGTTGTGTGGCACTACTTTTTCATTTTGAGATATTAGTATTCTTCCAGTTTCACGTCCAGCGCGTATTAGAAATGTCAACCACACGCCCACTCGCTCTCGCTCACTCTGACATATCACCAGTGGGCTGCAAGGACGAGTTTTTTTTTATTTGATCTCTGTCTCTCATTGTCTCTTATTTGTGTCTCGTTCTGCCTCTTAAATGATCTCCTCAGCTTCCAATCTTTTTATCATTATTCTTCTGCTGATTGGTGGATCGCATTCATTTAGCTGTTTAGATCTTTCTGTTTTACCCATCACAGTGAGTTACATGGTGTGAAGACCAGCTGCCATTACCACAGTGTGTGTGTGGTATGAAATCTTGCTTACTCAAGGGATGAAATCCAATCGCCTGGAGTCACGACTTTGAAAAAATGGTTAAGCTGCTTGACGGCTTTGTCTCCGTAGCTGCCGCCCAGGCAAAGCATATTTCTGATCATTTCCCTACATACCAGCACCTTTCATGCACTTGCATTAATTTCACCGTCAGTCTCACGACACTACTTCCAATCAATCGCATTCAAAACTCAACATGTTCGGGCCAGGAAACCATTCCTTTTCCTTCTGGTAACCCGCTCACTATATTCCACTCTGTCCCAGCTGACTGATTGTTCACCTCCATGATGTCCACAATGGTGATGATGTGGGTTTCTGTGACATCTGTGATAACACACACTCCCCTGGCTGTCCTCCGTGCACACTGGCACTGTGCTGGTCTGTCTGGAAAAGCTGGTGGCAGGGGCAGTGGGCTCTGCCACTATTGCATTGGACCTGGACCCTCTACCACCACATCTCGAAAGGGGGGAACCAAACTGGAACCAAACCCAAAGGTCTGGTTCTCCAATGCTCCACATCAAATCCCACCGGGGCATTTTAGCACAGAAAGCTGAGGCACACCTCACTGTCCTGCCAAATTAGCTCGTTGACTCAGGGGTTTTCCATCCCCGCCGATCAGAGCAGATTAAAACCCTTCTTCTGCAGATTCACCAGTAAATGCCAATTGAATCCATTCCCATTGCAGACAAAAGTCAGTTATTAGCATGTGTTAGTGGGTTTTTTTCTGTTTTTTTCAGCCACATCATCAGGCTACACTGCTTTACCTGTGGTCAGCTTGGGCAGGTGTCGCTCAGATAACTGACCTTTTCTTACTTAAACTCCAGTGAGAGATGTGGGAGAGAAGATGTGAAACAACATCATCTCAAAAGCACACTTATATCTTCTTGTGGAAAACCAGACGAGAAATTGGTTAAATATATATGACCTTTAAATCCTCTATTTTTTTCCCTTTAGATCAGGGCGGTAATATTCAGGTCACAGGGAAGCAACTGATGTTAGCTGGGGGGACAGTTGCCATTCTGATAAGTGGTGTAGTTCAACACCTCCTGGACAGCCTGCAGGGCATCAAACCACCTCTGCTGGGGCGACACGCTTGCCACCATATGGTGCCATTCCGCAGTGACCCCAGCTGTCTGTCTGATCCGTGGTCAGGACCTGACTACGGTAGAAATTTACCTCAGCGAATCAGCAGAATCTCCAAAGGGCCTCCAATGCTTTCATGATGCAGAGGAAGAAGTTTCATCCTCGAGTGCACAGAGCACTTTTCACTTCTAATGAGATTAGCGTGATATTTTGTCATCTCATGAGGGGGTCGTCACACACACACACACACACACACACACATGCTGCTTTCCTTAAAACAGGCATCCCAGTGACTTGCTAATAGCGTCATCTCCGCCCGTGTGAATTTAAAAAAAACTCCCACAGTGTGGATATTGTGTGCTGCTGGGCACATTGGTTTGATGAGTCTAATCCCTTGTCTGAAGAAACAAAAAGTGTGAAGTGTAAAGTGCTGAGGATCAGTGTGAGTGATGGCGTACAGCAGCCCATCTCTCCCAATCCCACACAGGCTCCTAATCCGAGAAGATCAAGTGAAGCCAGGCTGGAAATGTGACTGGGCGGGAGCCAGTTTGATGCTTTTGGTTATGTTGACTCACAACGTGATCACTCCTGACGCACGAAAAACTCAACACGTCATGCCTGTCTAACCTTTTGTAGCCTTTTTCCACAGAAATTTATCTCACTGAAATATGAAATTGACTATATCAAATGCACAATCTGGATTTTTATGTTTTTCCTTCATCTGAATTATTTTCCCACATTCTCCCATTAGATATTTGAATTGAAGCAGTTAAAACCTTTAATATTTCTGAGGAGTAAACACAGATGTTTGTGCATGGGGGCAGAATAACGTGCCAGGTTCATGTAAAGCCATGCATGACCTTTTCCATAAAGATCTGGGTGAATACTTTGCATGCTGATATGTTGCTATACATGCTCAACGAGACCTCAACTGTTAATTTTCACACTCCAATGCAGCATCATTCAAAACCGAATGGCAGTGCAATTAACTGAGCAGATGCACAGAGCATTTACATTAGGCTATTTTTAGACCAGGTGTGAATTGTTTTTGCTTTTAATCTTTTCAGTGCCACATGTTTTTATTTAATAAATACAACTGATTGCATTCACTCTAATGTTACACTTTTTCAAAGACTCAAAAATATATCATAATGTGGAATAATTTTACTGTTACATATTGTTTAATTAGACAAAGCAATTACAGGGCAGTTGAAATTAGTCTTATTTCCAAGAGTGAATTTGTTTGTAAGAACAAAAATTCAAAATACAATTCATATATCCATCATCAATACCACTTATCACTTGTGGGTCAAAGGGAGCTTGAGCCAATTCCAGCTCAGATGGGGGCCCCTTCTTTTTTTGAAGGTTGATTCTTCTGTTCTGTGAGACATGTTTGACAAGTTGTCAAAGATGTCACTACATGCAGTTTGTAATTTTCTATATTGAAATGTATGGATTTTGCTATAAATGATGTGTGTGATATACATCATGTTGGATTTCATCCCTCCTGCTGTGTAGCTCTTAAAGCAATTTTAGTCAAGTCTCAGTGGGAACTCATGAAAAAGTGAGTGAAACCTCTGCTGGGAACAAATCCCATAGGTTTGAACATCGAAAAGCAAAAAAGGTGAGAAACTGATGTTGAAACATGCTGGTTGGGCAAATTCTTTCTTTATCATTCAATTTCACAGAGATTACAGTTTTGATCTTATTCACCGTGTTACGTCTCCATCTATTTACCGCTGGCAGCTTTGAAGTGGGAAGGGGGCTTCAACGTGCGGCAGGTATAGGCTAACAAGGCCTCGCTAAGCCTGCGACAAAGAAGACACAGAGATGTGTAGTGTCACTCCCGATCCACAGGGACTGGGGAAAAGTAGGCCAAGCTCGGTGTCAGACTGCTGTGAGGATCAGGACGCTGCAGTTGTTGTTGACTTGTGATCAAAGTTCCTTTTCCCACTTTGGATGTCAAGAATCTCATAGAGAGAAAGAGCGAGAGAGAGATTTTAAATATTCTACACACACATATTTTCTGGCAGTGAGGCTTTTCAGATGAACACTGCGTCACCCAATGTCACCCAGTACTACCCGGTATTTTAATTAACCATCTTTCCTGCTGATTAAAGTTGAACTCTTCACCTCACCTTCCTCATTAGAAGACACAGCAACACGGTAACATGAGAGGACGGAGCACAGAAGAATCCTCTTGGAGACCAAGTAAGCAGACACATGAGTCACTGTAGGAGTATTAAAGTGATGCAACTGGAGACAGCATTTCTAATTTTAGGATGTCAGCTCCGGTCCCTGAAAGGGGCAATGGATATTTACAAGGGCATTGAGTACGACTGAAGCATGGATATTTTCAGTTTTAGAGATGCTTCATCATCTCAGTCTCCTCTCATCTTCTGGAAATGAGCTTGTACATGTACATGAAATGAACTCCTATGGAGAAGACACATCATTTCCGACTGACTAGGCTAATGAATGTATTCATGCCCTGAGTTCATCGACAGCCATTTGACTCATTTGCAATTGGAAGGCTCTTTTGTGAGTTGACAAACTGCTAGGCCCCAGCGCGCACACAACTCTGGAAGAGACAGAGGCACCGAAACAGCCAGGGGACGCTGAGGCTCGTCACGTGTTGTTTGTCCCCCCCAGAGTCCTGTCTGACTCCATCCCGAGTTATAATCAGACGGCGAATCACGGGATCCCGTGCGAGCCCGCGGATGCCGACGCGCGCCTTGCGAGCGCACACCCAGTCCGGCGGTGCCTGGGATTGGGTGGAGGGGGTGGTGGCTGCAGCGGACGCAGGGTCGGGATTGGTGGAGTTCACCGCCAAACTTGTTGACTCATAACCGCGCAGCTCTCCATCCTTCACGGCGCGGAGCTGTCCGGGGTCCAGTGGTGCTGAAACCCTCACCTCCCGTCGCAACATAGGAATTATCTCCTCTTTTGTTTTTCTTCTTCCGCGCGGTGTCACTGCACTCAACGAGCTCGTTAAAAGTTATATGTTTTCTCTGTGCGACACGTCCAGACGACTCGCTTAAGCGTCACCGCTCTCGCCAACAACGCACCAAGCCCTCAACTTCTTCTTAGCCGCTCACAGAGAGCAGTCACTGAGGCGCAGCCATGTCTTTCATGGTGAAACACATGGTGGGGGGGCAGCTGAAGAACCTGACGGGCGGACTGACGGAGGAGAAACCCGAGGCTGAGAAGACAGATGCCGCCGCGCAGGGGATGACCCAGGAGGAATTTGAACAATATCAGCAACAGTTAGAGGAGGAAAAGTAAGGCGATGATTGAAGCTTGTGATTGTGAAGTTTTAATGGACATCTAGAGTGTGTGTGTGTGTGTGTGTGTGTGTGTGTGAAGCGGTGGACGCTCGGCATCATATTTAAACTGTGTGTTTTCGTTGGTAAATAGCTGAGCGCTCCCAGTGCGCCGTGCGCTTCTCTTTACGCATCAATGCAATAACGCGGGCGCTCCACACACAGCTGCTCCTCTCGCCCAGGGAGCTCGCTTCCTCTTTGCTCCGGCAAATTATTGAGAGTCGTTTTTAATTTGGGATTCCTGGAATCATTCTTCCATGTAAATGTCCACAGGGGTTGGAGCCTGGGGACAAATACATCCCCATTGCTGTGCATGCGTCAAAATTATTAAGCAGATTTTGTGTGAAAAAAATTTGGATAGAGAAGGATGGCAAAAAAAACAACACGAACTGATTACTGGCTTTACTTTCTTAACTGGCTTTCATCTTTCGCTCAAAAGTGTCTTTTGAGGTGATGCAATCAATTTATAGGCTATTATATGAACAAATGGCTAAAAATAGATTGGCATTGCCTCTATTATATCTAAATTGCATTCATATATTCACAGCTGTGAGCCTTTCAATTCTTTATTCTTGAAGTCATTTAACTCTTTCCTCTCTATACGACGTATAAAAGTGGAATATTTCAACATAAATTTAGATTTTATGTATTTGTTATGGTGTTTATCCCCTGAGCCTAAACTGGAGGTTAATTTAACACAACAACAAGGTAATTTGGCAAAGACTTCACCCAGCAGACATAACTCACTATTGATTAGTGTGACGCTTCCCTTACAGCAGGACTCCACATCCCATATCAGATGTTCTCCATCCTAAGATAGCACTGATAAATTATGTGAAAAACAGAATCTCCCAGTTTTGAAGAAAAAAACAGTAGATTCAGATTATAGTGTCTAATCGTACCATCTGTCCAACCGTTACCTTTAGAAATGTTGTATTTTGGGACATGTTGTCTTTTCATATTGTCTGGTGTAAAATGTGTTTTCAGAAATGTATTTTCTGAAATGTCATGTTTGGACCCTTGGGGCCACCGTAGGTTTCAGTTTAGTATTTTACAGCTTTTTTCAATTTAGTGTTGATGATGACCCAGGTTGCAATAGGCCTTGTTTTGCTTATGTTACGATTGAAGTCATCAAAAAACTATTTAAATTTAGAAGGTCTGAATTGTATCTTAAGTCGCAACATGTTTGTGTGTAACGAGTATATGTTTGATATGATTTCATGAGATAGGAACCAATTTAATCGATATATGCCCTTGAGCTAATAAACCCAACCTAGGTTTATTAAATGGTAAATGGATGTCTATTTATAATCCCCCTTTCCTAGTCTTATTGATCACTCAAAGCTCTTTACATGACAAGTCCCATTCACTAGGTGGCTAAAGCCAATCTCCCTGCACCATGTGCACTTTAAGAATGAGTGGGAAGTGAAGTCCTAACTCCAGCAGCATTAACACTGACTGAGCTCGGCCCATTGAGCTCCACGGGAGGCTTGGCAAGATGCTTAACGCTCTGGTGTTGTAATGTGACCTTCGGTGGAAGTGAATTATTAGTCAGAGGTGCTAAACATGAGCATAGATCACCGAGACGACCATACTGCTCAGATTAAAGCAGAATAAGGTTTGGGGGGTTGAGTTGTGGGGGGTGGTGTACTGCTCACACTGGCATGTCACATGTAGAAAATACATTTTATCACCCTCAGCACTCGGGCAACAGTGACAACCCAGGTCATCTGATGCCCTTGAGAGGGGAAGACACAGAGCTCAGCTCATTGGCTGCATCAGTGAGCGCTGTACGGGGGCTGTGTGACGTTCTTTGGTGCTCGGCCCGCTCAGTTTAATACAAAGTGAGCTCAGGCTCACACGGACGGCACCATGAATACTGCATCCTCACATAATTTGACCTTGCCCTGACACATTGGGTACAAGCACTTCAGACCAGGCCTGTGTTCCCAGCTGCTGATCTGATCCTTGCAGACGTACAGTGTATCCTCGAGCTGCCACCGTAGGTCTGCCTTGAAGATCAGCATCCAGGGTGTGTGAGATTAAAACTGTGGCCTTTTGACATCATACCACATGTTTGGCCTCGGGCCATTGAAGCAAGTTTAAACATCGTTATGTCATGTTGTTGACTCTGATTTCAGCAAATTTAACAATTCATGAGGAACAGTTACGAACCGCACTGAAGCAATAAATATTCCAGTGATGTTGACGGTAGAGATTACTTCCGGCAGCCTGCCCTCTGCTGGAGGCATCACATACTGTAGGCTGGTGTCTTCACACAAGTGACTTTTATGAGACAAATTACAGCACACAAATTTCCAAAAATTGACTTACGGGTTTACTCACTTAGCTCACACTGCCCATGTTGGAGAGATACTTCCTCCGCTATTTTGAGGACTTCCAGGATTAAAGGATGAAAAACACAGTGACGTTTAATATTAGCTCTGCACAAAGGGAGTTGAGTCCAGGATTTGTGTGGAATGGGGCAGCTGTATAAGCGGCAGTGAGTCAGCAGTTAGTTGGTCACCTCCGGCAGTCCACATCCCAAAAGGATTGAAATCCCTCAGAGGAGTGTTGGACTGACAGAGTGCTGCATCTGGGGCTCCTGAACATGAGCAGATCATCTCTCTCTGCTTTTTGACCCCATGGCATCACTGCTGCTCCACCTTCTGCTGGAGCTGAGTCAGGATGAGAACAAATGGCAATGCTCTGCTTCAAGGGCCTCCAGGGTCCCGACCAAGGCCTTATGATGCCCTTAAAAAGGAGATGCCACTGCACATGAGCAATGCAATTAGGGAAACTGATTTTGGTAATGTGTGGTGCTCGGAGTTAGGACCGTTACATCAAAGCTTAGCGTAGGTGCAAGGTGATGCAAGTCATACGGTTGATTGGAAACTGAGATGATCTAAATGAATTGTATTCTCCTTTCTTGCAGACAGGAACGAGAAGCAAACTTTGCCCAGAAGAAAGCTGAGAGAGCTACAGTTAGAACTCATTTCCGGGAGAAGTACCGGTTACCAAAGGTAAACTTATTCAGCTATTCTATTGTAAAGAAATGTTAAGTCACTAAGAAAATTAAAAAAAATAAACAGAATAACTGCATGTATAAAGGAGGAATTGTAGTCCTTTGTTTCAGTATTGACATACATGTATACATATGTCTTCTGTGTGTCTACAAACTTGTGGACCACCTCAGAACGAGTTGGATGAGACCCAGATCCAGCAGGCGGGGGATGACGTGGAGCTGCCCACGGAGCTGGCCAAGATGATCGCTGAAGACAACCAGGAGGAATCGCACAAGCAGTCCGTGCTGGGCCAGCTTTCCAACATCCAGAACGTGGACATGGACCAGCTGAAAGACAAAGCCCAGGCCACGCTGGAGGACCTGAAAAAGCAGACGGAGAATTGCAGCCTCATGTGATCCTGCAAAACTCCCAGAAGATTAGAGTTTGACTTGTACAAATATTTTTCAGAGGCAGAGCTGCTCTAGAGATAGAAATATTCTTGTTGCTTCAGTGGAATGTCAGTTGGCAGAGCCACATAATAACAGTTTTTCTAGCTGTACAAAGTTGGACAGACGCCCCCGCGGAAAAGAAAGGAAAAGCTGATATTTTGAAATCTTGGGCTCATATTACAAACTGGGCAGAAAGTAGTTTATAGCTACAGTGTCATCTAGGGAATTTTCTAGGGACTGTGGTTCTTGAGCTCCTCCTATTGATTTATCACATGAGACTATTTCTGCATTTAGAACAACTCCTCCTCTGAGAAAACGTTATCTTGTGTATCAAATCCTTTCGTTCCCAAACCTCCCTCGGTGTCTGTACCTCACGTGACCGGTGATAACACGATACCATCCTGCAGCGGAGTGCTCAGGTATTTGTCAGGGTTTTGTTGCTTCCGAACACACAGCACAGCGGCCGATTTCCCTCATGCATTAACAACAAGAGGGAGACGGCGCTCATCAGTAAAATAACCCACAAGACTGACTCTGGCTTGTGTCAGGAAGTCATACATGTGTGTTTAGTTGGATGTAGGAAATTTGGTGATTCATTTCAGAGTGAGTAAAACTAAAGAGCCATTAGTGGGGTTGTTTACATTCCACGTACAAAAGCACAAAATCTTAAAACAGGCAATATTCATTTCAGAGCAACAATTCAGGCAGATCTTTGTTGTAAGTAGCTTACTAATGTCGGCGCCCTGGTGCCCAGACTAAAGCTCCCTGTGGGCTGCGTTAATCTTACTTTCAATATTTTGCTGAACATATCATTTTACAGGCGTTTAAAGCCTTTTCCGTTCTTCGGTGTGCCTCTGACGTCCGTACAAGGTTGGCGTCGTCACAGCTTCAAGATCTGTAAGCTACTTTTTACAAAAACAGGCCTTATTGTTTGCTCCTCTAGGGAATTTCAGTCTTTTTTAAGTTGAATAAAAGGCCAACAATATATAGTCAGGCACATATGATGTTGTAGGTTTGCTGCTGTAATTAAATACAGCAAAATGTGTATTATGACTGCGTTCCTGAATTTAACCTGGCAGCAATATCAACTACATAATGAGTAAACCAGTTTTGTGCTGCATCCAGTAAAAAAAAAGAAAAGAAACGATGGCTGCTCAGATGAGAGAAATGTAAATGCTTGTAGTTGTATGCCAAAGGATATGGCGTAAATATGTCAAATTGTGTAACCGAAGTGTGTGTTTATGTGTATAAATCCACATACAAACATTTATGTTGTAAAAGATGTAAATGTATCTCCTGTTTGCCTATAATGTCAACAGCGGGTCATCATCCACTGCTCTCGCATCGACTCGCTGGGTCTCGTAGTGTTGTAGATCGCCTCGTGTGACCTTTGACCCTGTCCTCCATCTCACCGACCCTGTGTGTCCTCGGTGGCTTCCGTTGTCGTGGTGGTGGACTTTGTGATGTTTAGACGATGTGATATGTCGAGTGCTGTCTTTTTAAAAAAACCAACCTGGTCCCGTGTGCTGAGGGTGCTGGTGGTCGTGTTACACATGCAGCACAGTCCGGGAGGTGTTCTGTCTGAGCTGCTTTCCCTGCCGACCGCGGGGCGTGACGGCGTGGGCGACTGAAGAGGGGGTGTCGTTGGTGTCGTGTTACGTTCATATACATTTTTGCCAGTGTTTGAGTTTACGTAGCAGTGGTGTAGAGGGTGATGTCAGCTGCCCCCTAATTTTTTTTACATATTTTATTTTAAAGGAAATGTGATCAGATCTTGCCTGTTTCTTTTAAATTTGTTGGCCATTTCCTTTCTGTAGATGCCACACAACTACTGAACGAAACACGTGGCAACCTGATTACGACATTTTCAGAACAGTGGTTAGCGCCCTGTGATACTTCAACAGTATATTCATGACATTTCAATAATATGAAGCAGAGGAAAAGTTGCAATAAGTCCTTTTATGATAAACTATCATGTTTCATGATAAGATAAAATTAGTGGGTGGAGCAGAAGCCATAAAGCAAGCTGTTTGCTTTGTATGAGTGTGTATAACTTGAAATAGGAATTCAGAAACTCAATAATACTACTACTAATAAAAGTGATATGTAAATGTACGTTTGTGCTGTCATACTGAGCAGTTGATCTGTTTTTCTTTCAGGAAATGGCTGCAACGACACACAGCCTCTCCTCATTCTTTGCTTATCGCTGTCATTCTCTCTCTGAAAGGATTTCAGTGAAGTTTTAAATGCAATAAACAGATTTCTAGTATAATGTACTTCCTCTGTGTTGTGTGGTTTTTACAAGGAGCAGCCTCAGATTGTGTTCACTCACGTATCAGTGTTGTTACATCTGCAGAGGCTTGAACACCAGGTGGAGACAAAAACACAGTCAGGACAGTTATCCAAGAGAGAGGCTGTAGAGTGATGTATCAAGAAGCTGACTGATATGACTGTCACCCTCAAAGATTGGATGCTGTTGTCAATAAGTATTTGTAAAAGATGTAAATAATATATATATATATATTGTCATATGGAGGAAACACTTTAATTCTGTGAGAACAGAGACAGACTAAGTAAAATAGTCAATATGCATAGCATGTGCCCAAAGCCTTCATAAAGTGAAATGATTATACATGCTTACATGTATGTAAGTGGAGATGATGGGTGTAATATCGAATACACCCAAATGTGTCTTTTATTTTGTTAATATACTGCACACACACCCAAGCCTTTTGGCCAACTCCATCAACGCCCTGTATTCTAAAACACAGTAAGAACGCAGCTGTCTTACCTATTGCATTCATGAATAGACTCCAGGTTTGGGCATACATGTGGTTGTGTGCAGATAAACTGGCACAGCCTTGGTGTTTGGGGGGTGGAGGGGGTTACTTTGCAAAAAGAAAAAAATCAAGTTAGTTACCATTTCAATGGAAGGGAAGCCTGAGCTATTGGTAGTCTTCAAGTGTTGTGTGAAAGGGGATGGCTGTAAAATATATTGATGCTGAGACCCCTCTCCATTCATAGGCCGCAGTGCGTGAACAATCTCCAGCCTGGAGAGACACACTGGGCCGTTGCATGGACAAGCTGACACAATTGGGGTGAAACGGGCCAGAAAATACTATTCTCTCCCATTCTCCTCCATCAATCGAGGCTTTAAAAACGGTGCAGAGGGAGAGAGAGGGGCAGAGAGTGACAATTAGCGAGGGTCTTGGAGAGAGAACCCCTCCACGATGGCAGTAATCCCCCCCCCCCCCCCCCCCCCACACACACACACTCTCTGTGTCTTTGCTCAGTTTATGGCTAAAAAGAAACAGATTTGTTTTTCGCGCTGAAAATTTGAGCCGTGAAGTTGCAGATGTGAGCTCCTTGCAGAGGAATGCAAGCCCCCTCCTCTTCTTTTCGTACTTGTGTTTTGCTCCAACAGAACAGAGAAGTGGGGGGGGGGGGGGGGGGGACCACACAGATGCACGATGCGAGGCAAATGATCAACATGTTCATCCAGCCCAACTGGACCAACTTGTCGTCCCGTCCCTCGTGCACCCGTGAGGATTTGTGCGTAAAGCTGCAGCTAGCCCGGAGATGGGTCCCACGAGTGACTCTTCAATGACGACCAATCCGGTGGCCAGGATTGTAAATGAGGGAGAGAGAGAGAGACGGGGGAGGGAGGGAGAGAAAGGGGGAAGGAAAACTTTTCTTTCTCTCGACAGAAGGAGGGGTGTTGTGCGGGGGGAAATGCTCGGCGGACCGTGAAGCGTAACCAGCAAAGGAGGGGGACAAAGACGGACATAGCGGGACGAAATGCGACAGATAGAAACCTAAAAAAAAACCACAACAAGAAAACATCGGGATGCGCGGATGGATTGTTTATACAAGTGGCAGATCTGCACGGGACGAGGATCCGAACGTTAACAATGGCAGGAGAGAGGAGTTCAAGTGTGCAAAGTTGTGGACAACTGCGATGGTCGGACTGCGCGTAAACTTCGGATATCGCTGCTGTGACGCGTCGCGGTGTCCTGCCTCGTATCTGCAGCGGACTGGAGATAACGTTTCCTTCTTGTCGACAGGACATGCCCGGAGTCACTGCGGCTGCTGAGCTGTTTCTCTCTTTTGCAGCCACGCGTGGTTTCCCTGAGTCAGATCCTGACGCCACCAGGAGCACGCGAAACACGACCAATGCACAAGTTTGTGGATCACATGGTCGAGTGTGTTTTGCGCTTTTAACAAACTGATTACAAAAGAAACTCATGGAATACTTGTGTGAACTTTATTCTGAGATATCCACCGTGTGAATTGCCCCTTTCCCCTAATGTGCTGGTGGAGAAAGTGCACGTCGCCGAACTAGAACTCCATCCAAGCATGAAATGTTGGTGGAGCGCCCTGGCACTTCTCCCATGGGTGCTGGTGGCCATAGACGCTCAGTTTATCTGCTGGCAGGCGCTGCTGCGGTGCCACGACGAACCCGAGTGTGATCTCGCGTACGGCCAGTACCTAGCGGCTTGTGAGGGGAACATCAGGGGGACGCGGAGACAGTGTCCCAGCCACTGCATCAACGCGCTGATCAGGCTCAATCACACCCGAAGCGGGCCGGACCTGGAGACCTGCGACTGCGCTAAGGACCAGGAGTGTCTGAGCGCCAAGCGAACCATAGAGCCGTGCCTGCCCCGCAGGTACCCGAGCGACGCCGGCGGGATCGGGTGCATGGAGGCCCGGCAGCGCTGCGAGGAGGACAGCAACTGCCACACCTCCCTCGCGGCCTACTTGTCATACTGCGGCCAGCTGTTCAACGGCAGGAAGTGCTCCTCCAAGTGTAAAGCCACCATTCAGCAGATGCTGTTCATCCCAAATGGCATGCTGCTCAACCGCTGTGTTTGCGATGGGGTCGAGCGGCCTTTCTGTGAAGTGGTCAAGGAGAACATGAGCAAACTGTGCTCCATAGGAGACCACAATGTTAATTCAGACCAGCCTGATGTGGATGACATGTACGAGGATGAGGACTATGACCCTAAAGCTGACAGAGAGGAGGTGTATACGGACCACTCCTCGGCCCAGAGGTTATCCAGCTGCATGGTGCTCCTGTTCCTTCCTCTAGCACGGATTATTTACTGAGATGGTGGGTTCTCCAAACACTTGTTGGGTTTATGAATGACTGATCTACGACATTCATTGTGTTGCCAACACAGAACCTGAACCTGGGTCTGCTGGATAAGGAACTTGGCCCACAGCAGGACTCCCGGACATCCCAGTTTAGTTGCAGGGAGCACAAAGATCACAGTAGTGATTTGTGTAGGCCTTCCACAATGTTACAATTTACAATTTACATAGCAATTCTCCTTGATGCACATCTCCCTCAGGAATACGGCTCTTTTGATTGGTGATTCTCGTGTTGCCACGGATGGCCTTGTAGTTCTCTGAGTGAACTGCTCATTTGCTAAGTAGAAGAAGCCTGTTGTCAAAAATGAAGTACATACATCCAGGAGATAATGAGAGGAAATGAACCAAACCCAGACTTCCTTTTTTGCGGGGCCATTCCCCTTTTGTATGTCTTTAAAAAAAGCTCCTGTTTGTTTGGTCTGGTTTCAATGCCACTTGGAGTGTGTGGCTTTATTAAGACCTTGGGCAAACATTGGACCCTTACAGTCTCTGTTTGCTCTGCTCTCAATTCCAGGGGCCACATGCATTGTTGCAGCAAAAGCACACTTCAAATATTTGTGGGGAATGGTCTGAGGACAGGCAAGGGTGTGGGATCAACTCCTTAAATTAACTGAAGTGCCTCTGTCGCACGCTGTCTGGGCCCCCTCCCCTGTTTGAGATTGTTTTATTGAACTTTTCCTGCGACCCTCCCTCTCCTCACCCTCCTCTCTGCTGCCTGCCCCCTTTCACGCCGTTAAAAGACCCCTGTCTTTATTACTGCTCTGACACTGACGCTATAGGGAAACCTGTCGGCTGCTGGTGTCAACGTGTGAAAACATCATGCGTGAAGTTTGTTCACTCTGCTCATATTCGTGTGTGAATACAGCTCTAAATGAATGTGAGTTTCCAGCGTTGCAATGAGTTTTCATAAACTACGTGAACAAAGAAAAGTAATTTTATACACATTAAAGATTATTATTAAGGTCATGATAGAATCTCGTGCAATCAATGAATGTGCTTTTTTGTGCACAAATACAAATGAAGGTCAGAAGGATTGAAATGTTATTGAGTACAGTTTAGAAATTCCTCAAACTCTACGAAGGCTTTTATTTTGAGATTTAACTGTTGCTGACATTCACTTGTGGAGATGTTCTGTGTGTCGAACAGGCCTAATGTTACCTGGTCCAAGTACAGGGATTCAAACCAGCAGCCTTTCAGTCTCATATCTTTCTTCTACTGTTCCATGTGAAGCTTTTTAGCAAAATGGGAAAGTAAGCAGTGTTATTTGTTAGTTTTCATCACATCTGTAACAAAGCTGCCCTGTTGTGTCTCTGCCTATGGAACAAAACTAATATTTTTCTGGTTTTGGTTTTAATTCTTGAACAGTGATACATGTTAAATTATGAAGCTAGACTATAAGGAATGTTTATATACTTCACAGTTATATGCAGTAAAATGAAGCCTGTGCATGGCCACTGTTACAGCAAAATGCATTAAATGCACAATAAACACACAATTGTAATGTAGCTCAGATTTTGTCCACAATGCCTGACATGATTTAGAGTTTCAAATTGTTCAACTCATCTTGTGGGGACATAGCAGTAACCATCTCAGAGCAGTGTCTCTCTAGTGGGAGGGTACGTTTTATAATAAAATGTTTATGAGCTAAAGTTGTGTGATGGTTTGATTTGAGCTCAGAGAAATAATGAAAGGAAGAAATGTGAACAAGAATGTGTCAATAAGAAGCTTAAGATTTGAGCTCGATTTTTGTTGATCATACGTCTTTAATTCTGAAGAACTTGTGAAACTATGAATATGTCTCATGATTTGATGAAGGAGCTCAGTACATGCTTCAGTGGTACATGGAAAGTAGATTATTATGGTTATATCGTGTATATCGGACTGTACCTGCCCGTAACAACATACAGCTTTTTCATTTATTGGCGTTCTGAATCGAGTACCATTTCTTTACATGAATTGTATATCATAAACCAGGATGTCACTCAGTTGAGTGAGAAATAAATGAACATGTTGCAAAAACGCACTGCTAAAGAAATATCAAAAGAAAAATCTTTGATCCGCCCCCTGATCCAGATCCACACCAGAATGTAACGGGTTCTTCCTGGGGTCATGACCCTGTCCTCCACAAAACATCACGGAAATAGGTTTACTAGTTTTTGTAGAATCCTACTAACAAAGAAACGCAGATGAAAATCCCAACCTCCTTGGAAGAGGTAAATATTTAGTTGACGTCATTTTACGACTGCTGACTGAAATCCAAACTAGAGAGAAGATTGTTTAAAAAAGTCTCCATAGTGAGCTCTGCATGAGACCAAGTCTCACTCTAATATCCAGCGGATTAGGTCAGTGGAACTAAAACCTAGTGAGGAATTTTAAGTGCGAGTGGGGAGCCAGGTACAGGCAGCTGTGGAAACATCTCAATTCATCCAACTGAGCTGGTATCAGGAGGAGTTTCCTGTAATCAGAGGACTCAACTTCACCTTCTGTGTGTTCACAAACTTTGCTAATGATCAGAAGCCATTTGGGACTTGTTCCACACCTACTTTGGTTATTTGGAAGTCATAAACAAATTGTAAAAGAGTAATTTAGTGTTGCTGATAGATGTGAGGTGCACACTTAAGTCACGTTAAAAGGGAACAAAAGTGCAGTGACAAGAGTTGAAAAACGAACAAAAGATTGCTGCTGCTATTCTTTTATTACAGTGAATCATACTTGTGTGTTTGTCCCCAGCCTTGCATGATGAGAGAGGCCAATGGCTTGTCAATTAGAAATATGTTACTTGAGTAAACAGGTGGCAGGAGCTGCGGAGCATACTTCTGCACAGCTTCTCCTGATTTTTAGCCAAACACAGGAATCCATTTCCAATCGTCCATTGTGCCATACAATGTAAACAAAGTGGCCTACAGCTATAGATTAGCTGGATTCCATCTAGTTTAGTGAGATTGTATTTGCTCCAATCTGTTGTAACCGCTTCCATACACCTTAAAATCCTCCAACCTGCCCCCGTCAAACCCCCTCACCCCACCTCCACATCCAGATTCTGGGAGCAAAATCAAAACAAGCACCAGTGGAGCAGCCTGAGGGAGGAGAGGGGGGGATACAGAGGCAGCACTGTGCTGTAGCCCATTTTTTAAATTATCTTTATTCAACATTTCGCTGAAACAACCTCCCCCTCCGCCAAACCCCTCACTCTATCTTCACCGCTCCAAAGTGGGAGTGACCCTACAGGATTTAGGAGGCTCTTGTCTCTCGTAGGTACAATGTTCCATTCATGATAGCCATCAGTGAATGGGCTGACCTGCTCTCTGTTTTCAGGGCAAGGGGTGCTGGAGTCAGGGCCACTAGGGTTCCCTCAGGTCTAGAGCACAGAGACCCCTTTTGTAGACCACTGCACCGCATTAAGAGCATCAACAGAGAGAGAGAGAGAGAGAGAGAGAGAGAGAGAGGGAAGAGCCTGAAGAGGGAAAGCCTGATAGAAAGTGTTGTTGGATGTGCAACAAGATGGGGGCTGATTAAATCCACAATGCTGTAGGTTGCGGTTCGGATGAGGCGAGTGGGGGGTGTCTTGGAGGAGGAGGTGGGTGAAGTTTTCCATCTCAGAATCCCCCCCCCTGTCTGGGTTGCATTACTGTAATGATATTCTGTGCACTTTTTGGGGGGCAATATAAATTGGCGGTGCTCCCGGAAACAAGCAACAAAGCAAGCGCAGGGGTCAAAATTGCATCCAAAGTTTTCCGGGCAGCCACATGCATTACACCGTGGGCTCCGTGAACCAATTAGAGCCCCCGCCACAGCGCAGCCACAAATGCAGCACCCAGCGGTTCTCCATCCTGTTGTTCCAGGACTTGAGGCCACGCTGCTCTCTGCTCTAACCATACAGTCTGGGAGTGATTTACACCTGGCATGCCAGGTGAATGTGATTACCCAGATGGTGGGGAACAAAACTAACATTACTCCGGGTCCTGGTCAGAGGAAAAAAAAACACAGTGTTTTGCTGCTTTTAGGAGAACTTGATGTGTTTTACCCCAAATCAGTGATGATTTTCCACAGGATTTTATTGTCTTTGAAGTATTTTACAAGAGAGACTCACAAGAAAGAGATTAAAAAAACATTGCTCCACATGGAAAACCACAGAGCAGAGCTATCCTGGATTTTAGTCCCGAGTGTGGATCAAGCTCCCCAGACACTATCGCACATTGACCATAATGCAGCTGGACAGTGTCTGTATTGAGGCTACATCCATACTAATATGTATTGTTTCAAAACGAAAAAAAGATCTACGTCCACATGAGGGTTTTACTATCTCCTCTAACTTACTAATTTAGGAGGTCAAGAACTTTGAGGGGTAGAGAGTGTAGAAATTAAATTGACCTTATACTGGATCCTTTTCATATTTGTGGTAATGTTAATCCAGTGATGATCTGTCTTTGACATTTTAAAATGGTATACTTTTTAATATCTCTCTTAACTACCCCTTAATACAAAGTTACTCTTCATCCATTGAGTGATACAGTATTGGCGAATGTTGAGCGATCATTGAAAGAAGCGTGACTGTCATGGTGCATTAAAACGAGCTGGATCCGTCATGAGCAGCAGAGGAGCTAGTGGCAATGAAAGGGAAACAAGATTATATTATTTCAATAAATTCTTTGTTTTCCTCATAGTAACTGAGACCTGGACAATTTCAAATTTAGTTTCCATAGTTTTCCTGACTTCCATTCAAATCATATAATTATAAAATGTCCTTACTTTCCCCGGAGTGCCTTCCTCTCTCCTCCCCTCATGAGGCCGAGCCAGCTGTTGCTGCAGAGCGGCCTTCCAGATGATGACGATGGCGAGGGAACAGCAGCGCTGCTCCCACGGCAGCACATAAATCTTTCCATAGGTTCTGAAAGCGTTTGCCCTGTGCTGTTGACAAAAGGTCTGAAGAGGTTTCAGACTACAGAGACGTCAGAGACTGCCATTTTATTTTCCACTGAATTTCTCATTTAATAAATACATTATAAAATCACAGCTGTATAAACATTCAAATCAAAATTAAAGTAAACAGCAGGGTGGAAGTCTTGTCAGGTGACACACAGTATTTATACCTTTCCTCATTTGACTTCAGCTTCAGGTATTTTCCTCAAAATGATTTTCACAATGTAAAGCTCCCTTTTCACAGTTTTCAAGCACTTTACCTGTCTGAAATGAAAACAGTGCGTGTAGACCGACATCAGCCTGCAATGACTGTTAAGCCTTTCACCATTTCACAGAAACCCAGTTATAAAGCTTTCCTTGAGCGCCACAACTCACTGTATCCCTCAAATCCCTGTCCGCTGCCAGACCTAAGAAAATGCAAGTCTAGTGTAAATAAGGCAGATGCCGCACCTCTCCAGTTTTCCCCTCATAGTGGTGGAGAGGGCTCCATCAGCGGAGAGAGCATGGTGAGCCTGTGGTCGACCCACAGTAAAGGCAGTGGGGGAGAGGGGGCGTAAGGGAGTGTGTGCATGTTTGCAGGGGCCTCAATATAATATACTCAATACTACATTTCAAAAACCTCATGGTACTTAACATCACAATGTATATTTGATTGTGTCATCAGGGTTTTCACAGTTTTGTCTGACTGACTTAATTTTCTACCCTTAAACTAAATGCAAGGGTCTCAGTTTAACATGTTTACCATGACAGTGTGGTATTGTGGTACAAGCTGTCCAGCATTTACATATGAATGGTGTCAGGAGGAGGGATTTGAGGCGAGGCAGTGCACCAGTACAAAGTAAAGAGCCAGGAACTTTCACATTCACCTCAGTGTGCAAATCCAGAATCCAAAAGCTACTTGCAGAAATTTACCAGCTAAACAGTTTTATTCCTATGAACAATAATAATCTGGTAGAAATACTTCCGGCAACTTTGACCACATTTGGCTGATGACTGCAGGATCCCTATCGCACACATTGAGTTGGTTAGGGTGAGGTGTGATGCAGATTTGATTCTGCTCCTACAGAAACCTGGTCAGGTGGAAGTTCTGAGACCATGAGCATCCCCGCTGGTTCCCATGGTCCACTTCAAGCTCACTGCAAACAACAGGCTGAGGACACAGAAGAGTTTGATGTGTGTTAGGTTTCACTTTTTAAACAGATTGTTACATGTTGACAATTTCAAATTTCATACTATATTTTAAATAGTGAAGAAAAGGTATAAACCAGAAACTACACCAGTCATTCTGTGTTTGTCTGTTGTACAGATCAATATTTGATTAGTTTAGGACACATCTCCCACTCCTTTCAAAGGCAGGTCAGTCCTTGGACTCAACATTATCATACTTACTGTTATATTACTGTGTTCCTCTACATATAATGTGAATTAAAACTGTTTGAAATTTTCTCTTAACCTACTTTCTCTCAGCCTATTCTATCGAACTTATTCAAATTCAGTCAGTGATTTTGTATATTTCCCAGTGTACCATTTGAAAACAGAGAGGAGCATTAACTTCATACTTTCTATTAATTTGAACATAAATACATATAAACATGGCCGGCAAGCCAACTGGATTTTGAACTCAAGATACCAGCAGGTTGATGTATTCTTATTAACTATATCTTTCTTTAACATAAGGAAGTAGCCCTCTTAAGAATATTTTCAACACAAATATTTCCTATATAAATGTCATCATTATTATAAAGAAATTTAATGTTTTCATCCTTTTCATATGTATTTACTAGGATCCTGCTATGTTGTGCATACAGCATGTGGTATAGGTGCACTATACTATACATACTTGCTCCTCAGGCCCATGAACTGTTCATACAGTGATGTTGATATAAGTCTGGGAGGATTTAATGGCCTGCAGTTTAACATCAGAAAGGTACGTGGTCTGAGAATCACTGTTCACTGTGAGAGTCAATGTTCTCAGCATAACTTATCATCTTGTTTTGGTGTAGTCTAAGGTGACCAGTTGCCTGGGACTCTCTCCAGTCTGGCTGCTGCTGGATCAGTGCCAGCTAGCGTGGCTGACTGTTCTGTGGTTTTATTAAAATAACAGCAGCAGAATAAGAAACCACGTTCTTCAGGAAACCTGAGCAGCCTTGAGAGTCGTTGGTGCCCTTCCCCCATACCCTTTTTTTTTTTTATTCACAATTCCCCAGGAATTTCTCGCTGAGAACAGGATATTGTCTGGGCTTTAGGTATCCTCCAACCATCAAGAGGCTGAGGCAAGAAATCACTGGGAACAAGAATATGTGTATAACGGTTACAACTAGGGAAAGGTTTAAAAAAGCAATTCATATAAACAAAAATGGGTTCAATACAGTTAAGTATTTAGTTTATAGTCCATAGACCAGGAAGTTCTAGTTCATTTTACATTAATGATACACTTTATATTGTTTAAATAATGAGCTGTGTATATGTGAAAGGAATAAAGCGTCAGTGTGTGCTGTTTTTGTGTTAAGTCCCTTTTTGCTCACTCTACGTCTCACTTTCACAAGGTAGCCTTTACAAGAGGGCAGAGGACAGAGCGGCCCCGGGCTGCACTGAAATTAAATCAAAGAGCCAGACAGTCCTGCAGGGGGGGGCCGCCACAGAAAGAGAATGGCTCATATTTTATCAGTGGAAAATTTTTCCCTGAAATGACATCTCATTATGACTTTAGACGACAATTCCTCACTTAACCTCCCCCAGACTTCCACATATTAGTCACATAGCTGCCTGCAAGGTTCAGCACGCAAGAGGAAAAGTTTGAACAGTAGAGAAACTCACAGCTTCTGACGGAATCAGCGAGAGATTCTCGATCCAGAGTGACGTCCCTCTGAGTCTCCTGCATCTGATTAAAATAAACATATGCAAGTAAATCCACCTATAACTAACAAGCAAGCAAAGGCCTGGGATTTAAGGTTTTCAAGACTATTGGTATTAAGATGATGTAGATTTACAAAGAGGTAACAACATTTTACATTGAATATCACAATCCCTGATATTTTAGGAAGAGTCATATCCTAAGAGTAGTCCTAATTTAGATGCACATCTTTTTTCAAACAAAACTAGTTGTGTGTTCTTAGATACAACTTGGGGGACACATGCTTACCTTGAAGTGTTTTTTGAGGTATTCAGCTCTGCTCATAAGACTTTTAATCTGGTGAGAGACAGAAAAGTCCAATAAATTCAATGGTATTTTACAATTTCAAGTGTTTGCTCAGGCTTTCTTTGGCAATATGTTTCCTACCATTACTATTGGACTGATTGACATGATGCAGATATTCGTGGTTCTCGGATTTTTTCTTGTGCCAATTCAAGGCCGACATTCTCAGGTTGTAACAACTGCTTTAGTCAGTGAAATATCAATCTCTATTACTGTATATGTGTTGCAAACTGGAGGCTGTGGCCCTGTACACACCTGGTATTAATATGTGGGTTTTGTAATCTGATCTCAAGTGGACAGTTCTAAATACAGGTGTGAACACACTCTGATTGGATATGGATCCGATCACAGCAGACCACATTCAGAAGCTTCCCTGAAAGTATTGTGATGACAGTGTTTGTATTGAAGACATAGAGTCGGTCAGATCAAATATTGAATGCAGTTGATTAAATAAAAGTAGCTTTGCAATCCTCACTTTTATTATTCTGTCCACATTTTCCCTTTTTTAAATAGTCGAAATCGCCAGATGTGTTTTCTGAGTTGAGTTTGTTAACTGTCATCGTGCAGCAGGGAACAAAAAAACTTTAAGAAGCATGTTGACATAAATTCCACATCCAAATCAGATTAAAAAAATCAGCTCTGTTTCTTGCTCTTTCTGTAATTTTGTTAAACCATTTCATATGGTACATATTTGCAAGTAGTAACTGCTGTCATCATATGCCTGAGGCTGCCCTTTTTACTTTAATCAGTACTCTGGTGATGATGGAGGTTCTTGGCTGAACTTAATACCTAGTTGTATCACTCCTATGTCACAGGATGAAGCAAACCCCTCTCTGGGTATTACTGCAGCGACTTCTGAGGTCGTAATAACGGGAGACCTGAACTGATGGCTGAATGTCCCTTTAACAACACGTCCTTTGTGGTAAATATTCATTGTGACCACATGTTTTAAGTATCCAGCCCTGACCCCAACCTCATGTTGCCACAGCGCTTTAATCACAACTCCTTTAATCACAACTCCTTTAATCACCATGTACAATCAATGTGGAAGAAATCCACGAGTGCAGAACACATTGATAACATAAAGAGCCACATGGAACATCATTTGGGTGAAAAAGTCTGAGACCATTTACCATCATCTCAGGATTGTTACGTCTACTGAAACACAGGACAACATGTGTTATGTTGACATACGCTGGTTCAATCCAACCCGTGTCTCACATGAGAAGTCAAGATACTGATTTGCAGCTTTGAAAGGCTAAAGTGAGCTCTACAGTTGTTATGAACGCAGATGGAGGCCAGACATGGCGGCATTTGTTGGTTCTTTCGGGTTCTCACATACACACATGCTTTCGATTACACCCCCCCCCCACCCGCCTAATGCTGTGTTAGATTATTACAGCCGCATCTGAATTTACTTAAGACAAGCACCCATAAAACTTCAAATAGGGAGGTCTATGAGGCCCACTCAAACCCCGATCCCCCTGTGGGGTTTGTTGGTGAAATTCTGTTGTCTGTTATAGACTTAGATGCTGGTTTAATAATGCACAAAAACAAAAGGGCTAGAAGCATTAATGTCAGGCATGCACCAGTGTTCGACATGTGTTTGTCAGATGAAAATATCAATGCTAGTATTCAAGGTCTTGATTTCTGGAAGTAACAGCGAGCAGATTTACTGGACCATCAAAATTTGAGGTTTATAGAATACGTTAAGGCTGATGCACAAGCATAAGGACGTAGTCTACAGAGAAGTTCTTACTAGTGCAAGAAAAGAGAGAAGGACGGATTTTACTGGTGTATATTAAATCTAAATCTATTTATTCATTGGAACATTATGTATATTTGCAATATATTATGGAGTCTAAACCAAAAATGCTTTTTCCAACATTGTTTATCAAGTTATGTTTGTCAGATAACTTCATTATCAACTGATTTGCAACAACTTGTCAAGACAACACATTCCGTATGCTAACGTCCCCTTTTATGCCTAAATGCCAAACAGATGGGAAATAATGAATAGAACATTTACTGTCTTTACCTCAGGTTGTGTTTTCATTGCTGTTTGTTTGTTTATTTGACTTCCTGTTTGCAGGATAACACAAAAACTGCTGACCTACCTGATTTTGAAACTTGGTGGAAAGGTGGGGTTTTTCCACTTCATTTAACAGTCTGTTTTTTTTGTTGTGACTTACTCAGCAAATGCAGAGATCATGTGAAATTGAATGTGGATAAAAACATCTAGATTTATCTGATGGCAATACAAGTATTTGAAATATGATGGTAAACCGGCGAATCAACCTTCCAGTTTGAGCTTTTGTTTGAGAAACTAGTTGCTAAAAACTCAGTCTCTCTTCTGCTTAGAGCTTAAAGAAACAGAATCAAGAATGTTTCACATACAATGAATTTGCTTTGGAGTTTGGAGTATGAACACAGCGACTAGATGAATAAGGTCAGATGTTATTAAGTTAGCAGCGCTGAAGGGATAGACTGAGTTGTGCGATATTCCTCCACTTCACTCCATGGGACTCTTTTCACACCCAAGTGGTCATGTGATCCATCGCTTATAGCCGCTTTAAGTATCCAATTATAAAGTGGACAGTGATTTATGTGTATGAAATAGTTCCACAGATGACGGATTACATTATTTGAACACACGCACATATGACCACAGGATGAAAGCTCATGGGTTACGTGATGGAGCGCCTAGCGTGCTCTCCTAACTAGGTGAACAGCTGAGGGGCTCGTTGGAGGTGACAGATAAGTTGTTCCTACCGTGAGCACTCAACCAGAAGCCCTTCCTTGCCCACTCACCTCACCGTGGAGCAGCTCTCTCCTTCGGCCCTGGGGCTCAGCTGGCTCACCAAGAGAGAAAGACAATAAGACACAATAATAATGAGCAGGGCAAGCAGGACGGACTCATTCCACCACCTAATCACCTTGTTTGCTCTAGAAGAGGTCAACGACTAGATTGGATCTTTCTAGCGTGCAGACTGGGGGCTCAGGGATGGAAACGGTTCTAATGTAGGCCAATGTTTTCACAGTCAGTTATCCTGGAGGGGAGAGTGACAGGGAGGAAAAGAGGGGGGTGGGGGGTGGGAGGAGGAGGGTTCTCTGTTGGTGAAGGCATGTGGGGAAGCTGCACAACAAAGCGCTCCAAGCCAAACAAAGAACCAATGTTTTCTCCCCACAATCCCCCTGGTGGTTATCTTACGTGCCACACAGCAAGGCTCCCTGAAAGCAGAGAGGGAGGCTGGTTGGGATGGCGTGGGATCCACCAACTAGATGCAGGTTCTTCTTAAAATCTGATTTAACTATTCCAGTGTACATTTTTTTAACTATTTCTTGGGCTCCACGCTTAATAATAAGTGGACTGTGGCTGGATTGAGCTGAATGATGTGATCTGATACTCTCGTCCATTTGTAAGATAATAGTTTTTATTTGTTTCGAGTGTGCAATAACACAAAGAAATGAAGTGTGCTGCCTGAATGGGAAGCAGATGGCAGGAGTCTTATACCACACACGGGGAGCTGGCACCAGGTCTCATTCCGACTCAAAGCCACATGTGGATCACTCTATCCCACCTCTTCCATTAGGCCGATCTTCCAGATGAGCTCATGAGCCCAGGCTAATGAACGCCAGGCCACAGTGAGAGTCACTGGAGTCTCCTCTGTAGTGCCTCTGTCTGTCTGTTTGTCTGCCTTATTAAGTGTCCCTGTCCCTGTCCAAACCTATTGCTTCACTTTACTTTCACGCTGTCAGTTCGTCTTTCACTCTGTCGAAATCCGTTTCTCCATGTAATTTTCCACTCTTTTTTACATCCATCTCAAAGTCTCTCTGTCTGTTCAAAGTCTCTCTCTGTTTCCACTTAAGTCTCCCTTAATGCATCTCTATACTTTAACTGGATATCCAATTCATTATGTCTCTCTTTTCCAGCCTTTCCCTTGTGTATTATTCTCTCTCTTCAGGCTTTTCTTGACCTGTCTCAGTTTCTGGCTGTACTTTATCTCACTAACTAACTCACTTTGTATCTTCATGCACCTCTATCTTTAATAACAAAGTATCGGACATGGGATGAAATCATGGTTCAAATCAAATTTAAATGTCACAAGCTGCCAAATCTTGAGCTACAGTGGAGTGGCATGAATGCATAAAGCCATCTTGTATAAAAATGTTAGAAAGGAGTTGGTTTTACCTGCTAGCACCAACAGTAGTTCTCCTAAGCATTGCTGGTAAACATCCAGAGCCTCGTGTTCATCCATCTCTTCCTAAAAGGTAATCCAAATTAGGCAGGGCAGCACAACACTAAAGGTTCAAGAAGATAGAGATACCTGGGTCATCCTGATACTATATATATATATACAGTATATAATATAGTTCAACAATTGTGTCTATTAGTTATTTTTCACACCTCAGTTTTTGACCGTTAAAAAACAGTGGCAAAAAAAACATGACCTTCCATTTTATTTTTTATAACATCTGATTCACCCTGCCTTCTACATAGCAGTGGCATCATCCAGCACTAAACCCCTCTCACCTTAGAAATGGCAGTAGAGGCCATCTCCAAAGCAGCCAGCAGCCGTGGGGATCCTCGAGACATCTCTGAAAGAGTTGGGAGAACAGATAAACTCATTTCAGCTCTACTGTTTAACAAGGTCAGAGTACAGTCAGTGTGATTGTCTGGAAAGTATATAATACTAAAATGTAACATGTCATACTTTTTTTACCACATGGCCATTGTAGTATCTTAAGACTCCAGTATTTATGATACTTTTGATTGTTTAAGATTTCTTAATATTTATTTCAGAGCAGCAGGGTGTGTTTGAACAAAAAACTAAATCCCTTGAGAGAGCGACTACATTGCTGTCTGATCTGAGGCAAGGGATGGAAAATATTTTTTTTGTGAGAGGATAAACTGAAATAAAGATAAAAGGATCAGAAATCTTAGATTACTTGTTTAGAGCAGTTTGGTGTGAGTTTTTATTACTATAAAATTACATGAATAATACTTCTGGGGGAAGTGTACTACGGTTTGATTTAAACACACACATCTTATCTCAGGTTGTCCTCTCATTCAGCACCTAACCAGACAAGTCTAATGCCTGCATGTGGAGGCCTTGCCTCTGCCTTGAGCTGTGTGCGTTACCTCGGAGGACATCCCTGGAGGTTCGGGCCTCCTCAAAGCTCAGCCTGTTTTCTGAGGCCACCAGGGCTTTCAGCTCCTCAGCTCTGGACACATACTGGCTAACCTGCAGGAAGTCCTCTTACATTGACTCAATCACGTCAACCATGCCATTTGCTTTCCATTCACACCATATATACATATACACATATATATATACACATATAGAGGACATTTCATTTCCAAGTGAAAGCCACTGGAGTTAAAAAAAAAACACCAATTGAAAATAGAAAGTAATCAAAATGTGAATGCAGGGAGTGTTCTCAGGCCTACCTTCTGCCTGATGGCATCTTTACGTTGTCGATCCGTCTCGTCTGCAAAAGGGTGTAGCGGAGAGGTCGTTGTTACACTTGGTTTTACGTCTTGTGCATTGTTTTAAGGCTTAAGCCACAGACAGGATATGAGAGAGGTTGTTGCTCTTACAGTGAATAGCGGGGACAAAGTGCTCGAGGGCAGCGCAGTACAGAGACAGAGCAGCAGACCTCTCCCCCACCTGGTCCTTTTGAACGGCCTGCAGAACCAACTCTTTCTGAAACACAAAATAAGAACTGGCATCAGTGAATGCAAACAACAGCAGCTCTCCAGAGTGAAGGAACGTAGGGTTAGGCATGATTGCAAACCTTCTCACACATATGTGCATGTGCTCAGAGTCAGTCTACCGCACATTCATCATCCATAGTCATCTAGAAAATACACACACATGCCAACACATACTTCCCATTGTTCTTCTTGTCTTACCGCCTTCACGATACTCTCTGCACTGGGCATGTGCTCCAAATCCACAAAGGGGTGGGTGAAGAACTCTGCAAAGGTGATCCGGACATCTGGATTTCTCTCCAGCAGTCGCAGCAGAAGGTCCCTGCAGTCCTTGGATACCCTGGCCCCAGGAGGGAGCTCAAGCACAAAACACGACCTTATTAAGTTGCACTCAATTCACGGGAAAAGGACAGCAGATTGTTGCCAGGAGACTTCTAGTCTCACATCACTACCTCCTGTCAAAAGATGACCTTAACACTGTCTATGTGAATCCCTGGGTAATGGACCATGTGCTTATGCAATCCAAAGTGCAAGCCTAATGTTTGGCTCAAGAATCCCAGTGTTTTGCAAAACCCTCCATCATTAGGAGTACAGTTACCCTTTATTGTCACTATGGTAATCAAACTGTAGTCTGTGGATGTAGCAGGCAGATCAGGACAGAGACACAGCAACAACGTCTAACTCCCAGCAGCAGTTTTAAAATCTAGACACACCTGTTTGATGTGTTTAAACATTAAAATAGACTTTTAGACCATAGAGGTTATTTACATAAATCATTAAAGTAGCTAAATCATAGCTCAAGTCTTAACTGAACACATGAACCAGACATGTTCGTGTAAATGATGAGTTGGTTACTGGCGAGGAGCATGAAGTCACCATTTCAGCTGAGCGCCTCCACTGCTCCTGCTGCAATAAGTGGGAGTAAACTGAGAAAGCCTGACATCTAGTGGTTTTACAGTGAACATTCACAAATGTTCCAATCAAACAATTGACATATGTTGGCATAAAATAACAGCAAAATACAAACTCCCTATGGTAGCACAGTGAAGCTGTAGCTAAATGTATTATTGACTGGAGTTTATGCTTAAAGTTTGGTTGTGATCTATTCATTTTCACAAAATGTAACTCCTCATGGTCTTTCACAGGTTAATGCTACTTTTATTAATCCCTATATTTGTCATTCGTCAAATTTCTTTACACAAAACTATGTAGCACAGTGTGAGCAGTCACTTATTCAGCAGGACAGCTGAAGTCTCACTATATCACTGTCACGGCTTAGGAACTCATTACTTGTTGACACTTACCTCAACGGGCTGGTTACTCCGGATCTTCTCCTCTAACTCAGAATAAGACCTTGATGCGAATGGTGCTCGTCCAAACAGCGCCTCTACATTCAGACAAACATAGTTGAAATTTATTTTTGCAATATATAATCAGCAGTGATACAGAGTAGGGTGAGATTTTTGAGTATTGTGAGTGGAAGGTTTATAAATCTGTGTACAGATTTTACCAAAACTGTGCAAAGATACAGTCCCAATACTTCATCAAAGTGAAGGCCGAGTTGTGAATGCATGTGGTCTACCAATGAATGCTCATAAAATAACGTAGGAACCATGACTGACTAGGGAGACATTCTCAGTAAATAACATGCTGTTCTATTTGACGCATGTGATTGACAGAGACTGTAATTTCTCCCATTATATATGGTGCATTGTCACTCAACACAGTGCAATTACTAGTGCTATTGTACTACTATTTCACAATTACTGTAACAATAAAGGGGCAGCAAAAAAGGCTTCCATTTGATGATTGATAATATGACTGTGACCTACTGGGTGAGCTCTTTCAAATCTCCTCAGCCAATCAACTGATGAGCTCTTCATTAATGAAAAAGGGGGCATAAAGGAAATTATTAATCATGGGTATTCATGCTATGTCACACAAGGGACCAAAAATAGATACTGTCCGTGGAAAAACTGGCATCGAAATATTTTTTATCAGCCTGGTATCTGTGTGAAGTATTGTGCAATTTATATGAAGGGTAGATATAAAAGTTAAAGTCCTCACCATAGAGAATGACTCCAACTGACCAGAGATCCACCCTGGAGTCATACTGGCGTCGGCACACCATCTCAGGGGCCATGTACAGGGGAGAACCTCTCAGGACACTCTGCTCATCCCAGGGTGACATGTACTGGGCAAAGCCAAAATCTGAAAGCAAATTTAGAATATTTTCACTGGGAGAGGTCCCACTGGAGGCAATCCTTTAAAAATGCCTTAAACTCCTGTATAGCTCTACATTTATATATGTTCATTATGCAATGTGCACAAGTATGATGTTTCCAAAAGAAACTTGTATCAACTCTTGTTAACTCTGTAAACATAACAGCACAAATAGCATTTCAGTTGTGTTTGTCCTGTGTCTGGCACATGAGATCACCTGCTAGTTTGAGGGCTGAGCCGCTCAGCAGAATATTCTGAGGTTTCAAGTCCAGGTGGGAAATGTTTCGTTCATGGAGAAACTGGAGAGCGCAGGCTGTTTATACAGACAAACATACAAATACACAATGAGAGAAAACACTGATACTAAAATCTGCCTGTATCAGTGAACTCCTACAATTTTACCTGAGGGCATACTTGCGATAAATTATTGAGTATATGATTCAAACCTACATGAACCTGCCAAATCCCTAAACTTAACTTAATTTACACTTAGTTGAAAGTTCATATTATTTATATACATTTTCCAAGTTATTTAAAGGCTAACATCAGTAAAAAGGTGCAACAGCTCCCACATGTTATGGAAATAGGTAACGGTGTATATTGCAGTGAAATAAGAGAAATCAAAACAGGCCACTAACTCTGCGGTTCACTTTCAACTCAGGTCTGATTACTAGTCTTAAAATTGTGTTATTTGTAAGTCATCTAAATTAACTCCATCATCTAAAACAGGTCTGGCAATTACTCACCTATCTGCTGCAGGAAGCGTCGAGCCACGCTCTGGGTTAAAATCCTGTGACTGCGGATGAAGCGGGAGAGATCTCCACCAGAGCACCACTCCAGGATCAAATAAATGTTCTCAGCATCCCACTAATGAAAGAGATTTCCTTTTTAAAAAAGAGACAATCTTTCAAAGTAGGTGGATTTTCTGTAGTGACTTCTTCTGCCATGGCCATAAATTAAGACGTAGCTTTTATGGAAAGATGCCCAACATTGTTACCATGGTGAAAATAGTGTGGCACCATGGGACATTTGAAATGCAAATAAAATCTTTATTCACAACACATCTGTTGCATGAGCTAGAGCAAAATTAAAAGATATAAATGAGTTTACCTGAAAGTCTTTAAACTGAACTATATGAGGGTGACGCACAGTCTTGAGGATTTCAATCTCTGTCAGCAAGTTTTCTGTAGATGCCTTGTTTAGCGTCTTTTTCCCAATTACCTTCACTGCCACAACCTCTCGACTGTCGCCCTGCAACATCACATTCAGAAAATAGACTTCAACTTCAACAATTAACCAATAAAACTAACTTAATAGTTCAAGAAAGTGGTTACTGTTTATAAACCCATTGCAAACCACTCTCTTGAATCATAAAGGCAACATTTGGGATGGCAGAAAGCAGAGGTAGTTATGGCACATCCACTGAAATGTCATTGTTAATGTAGCATAATAAATGAAGTACAGGGAACCTCAGTGTTGGGCATCAAACATTTAACATTCGGCGTATGATGGAGTTTCCCATAACTGCACAAACCCACCTTCCTGTAGGCTTTATAGACTGTAGCATAGGTACCACTGCCCAGCCGCTCTGTGAGGATGAAGTCTGCCAGTTTTGGAGGAGCAAAGCTTGAGCCCGAGGCCATGTCGACAACATCAATCAAATTTCCCAAGCAGGTCTTGGGCTGTAATACAAGATAGATAACAGCTATTGGCACCAAATCATTGCATGATTCTCACCCTTGCACGAGGATATGATGCTTTACAACACGTCATCCTAGTTAAGGTACAGTATTTATTATTCAACTTTAAAAAGATGTTAAAAAAAATCAAGCTGACATTTGGATCACTCAGGACACAGCAGTTAAATGCACCGCTTCGAATATAGCGGGTCACATTGTCCAGTACGTCCAATTGTGACACTCATTCGGATGCTGTTCGCTTGAACAAATTCAAAGCTTACTAAATGAGTCCAGTGTTTACTTTAGCTTTATGTGTCCTGAAGCTAGAGTCGTTAAATGTCTTAAACTGTATTGTAACATGTCTTTGTCCCACCAATAATAATAATAATTAATAATAACATGTTAAAGCACTAAAATGACAATAAAGATAAGTGAACAAGTAAAAGAAAAGATAAAGAGAAAACGATCAAATCTCAGTATCACATGAAAGCAAGTGTCAGGAAGTGATTTAAAAGAAGTCCTCTCCTCAGGTGGGCCGTTACAAAGCCGAGGGGCCCTGATGGCAGAGGCACGGTCAACTTTCGTTTTCACCCTCGACTTTGGAACAGCCAGCAGGGCTCCAGCTGAGGCTGTCAGGCTGCAGGCACATACGGGTCTCTCAGGGCTTCACAGCTAAGGTGAATCGAGCTAATGGAGCACTCGCTGGGCTTTGGTGGACTGTACAGTACAGTTAGCTTGTTGTAACTACCACAGCTATCAACCTTAGTCCACTAAAAACCGAACCCTGAAGAAGATAAACCCCTCTGATGTCTTTAAATATGATAAAGACTACCCGTGGAAGCAGCTGAAACGTACCTGTGAGCTACCAGATGAAGCGCATGAATGAAGGCTGAGTGTTTACATGTCACCGAGCTGTGGGCTGGTCCCACGCTGCACGGCAGAGATCAGCTGACCACAGAGTGGATGAGGAAATATGACACTGCCTCCTGGCGTCGCTCAGAGTTACTGCAGATCATGGGAGGACTCATTATTTTGGACTCGTTCAGCAAAAGACATTACCACTTATTTTTAGTCAAGTTCGGAAAGGTATAATTCACATTCAAGAGGCTGATTATTATATAGCATTATTAAATCTCGTTGTTGTAAATTAATCTATTTTGCTTTAGCTGGAGTTTTGCTGTTGTGTTTCGCATTATCTTGCCTCCGGAAGCTGCGTCAAACCGGAACAACAACACGAGCTCCTCTCCTCCAGCCCTGGGTTTAGCACCATAGATATATATATATCTATGGTTAGCACCTCAGCCAGGCTAAGGTTAGCAGGCTAGCAGTTAGCAGACGCCTTGAAGAAATCAACCAATCACAGTCCACCTGACCGCTCCAATCAGAATAATAATTTAAGATCGTCTGATTTTCAATTCACAAACATATAAAGGGTTACTGGCAGTGTTATATGTAAACATTATAATTCGTATTAATTCATGTTAAATTAACTGAATCAAAATTTTATTATAATTTTTTATAGTCAAGGGGTCTTTTATTTTTCGAGCAGCCCTCCCCGGAAGTTTACTGTGGTCGTGGTGGTCTTTTAAAGATGGCAGCGTGCCTGGCTGAACGTCTGACCGCACAGGAGGAGCAGATTCAGCTCCTCAACCGGGATATATCCACTCTTCGGGATGGACTGTGCCAAGGTCTGGCCGCCACCGGTGTCGAGGTGGTCTCCCCGGAGCTGGAGACCCTGCGGGCCGAGAACGAGAAGCTCAAGTACCGGCTGCTGCACCTCCGCCGGGGTCTGCAGGCGGAGCTGGAGCTGGAGGGGGCGCAGGGCAGGAGACAGCAAGCTGCCAATGGGGGCACAGTTCCGGCGAAAAACACCCGCAAAGACCCGCAGACAAACAACCGAGCTGAGCACAAGGTAGTTGTAGAGACTGTGAAACATGCTAAATAGTCAGGGAGCGAGGTCTGGTAGTAAGAGTGCTGCTACAGGGTGAGGGGCCTGGAAGCAGCGCACCTCCACAAATAGATCTCTGTGTGCGTGTGTGCAACTTTATTTATATAGAAAGGAGAACAGCTGTTACAAAGAGGACAAATTAAACATCACCCCTGTCCTTTAGAAACTCCCTGGCTCTCTGTGGATCCAATTCAAAGTCCCTCTCACCCACAAATCCCTCCACAACCAGACCCCCTACCTCACTGACATGCTCTACCTTATCCCCTCCCCATACCCCCTTTTTCATTGAGGACCACCTCCTGTGGCCTCCATCAAAACGTTACTTCTAACCCACATACCTCTTCAGAACTGCTTTTAATGTGTAATAATGGACGCTTGGTTATTTATAAAGTATTGTTAAAAGCGCTTTACAAATGAGAAGCATATTTATTATTAAAGACTGGTTTTCTTAACAGGCTGCAGCTCCTGATACCAAATCAGGTGAGAAGAACAAGAAGGAGAAGAAACAAGGAGATGGAGGCACAAAGGAGGTGACTGTCACAGGACCCTGAGGAGATCTTCTCCACACTGGTCAACCATTGTACTAACATGGACACAAGTCGTCATATTACAGTTCCTCACAGAAAATAAATCGATGTTGGCCCCTACTCCAACACTTGCACAACCAAAATCTTAAGTCTTTTATTATTCTTCTCCACCGTAGCTGAAGCCCTGGCCTGGATATGTTGCGGAGCGTCTCAGCCTCTATGAGCAGCTGAAGAGGGAGAGCGATGCCCTGCTGGCAAAGAAAGCCGCAGACAGCAAGCCCATCACCGTGGAGCTGCCAGACGGACGGAAGGTGGCCGGCAAGGCTTGGATCACCACACCGTACCAGTGTGCCTGTGATATCAGGTTGGTACAACAACAGCTGGTCACAATCATCCGATGTCCGATCTGCGACAGCTAGTGGCTGCCGGTTTGATCAATAGAACAAATGATTTAGCTATAAAACTCAGGGATAGACCTGACTCTCTTAGGAATGGCATTTATATCCCTGTCGTGCGACCGATAAAGAATCTCATGTTCTCATGTTAATATCGCATGTTACCTTACGTGTCCCAAAGGTGACCCCACCCACATCTTCCTTTTCATGTAACGAATGGAAACATTCTGTAGAAATTGGATACAGAATGGCTGAGACAAATATCATTGCATTGATCTTGCAGCCAGGGCCTGGCAGACAATGCTGTGATTTCCCGGGTGAACGGGGAGCTCTGGGACCTGGACAGACCTCTCGAGCGGGACTGCTCTCTTGAGATTTTGCGCTTTGACAACGACGATGCTCAGGCTGTGAGTGCAAATACAGGAAAAAGAGAGATTTATTTTGTCGAACAGAAATGTGTGTGATCTGTAAATCAACCTTCCTTCGGTGTCCTAGGTTTATTGGCACTCCAGTGCTCACATCCTGGGGGAGGCAATGGAGCATTTTTATGGAGGTTGTTTATGTTATGGACCCCCGATCGAGAATGGCTTCTACTATGATATGTTCCTGGATGGACAGAAGTGAGCAAATATTTTCACTGTAAATGTCAATTATCAGACATATGTTATACTTTTCAAAAAGTCAATGGAATATATGAACTGGCTCAATTTTATACATTCTATACTTAATTGTGTATTTTGGTGCTTTTTGTGTGTCAGTTAAGTCTTAATTTTGTAGAGCTAAAAAGGTTTACAACAGAAGATGTGCTGTTCTTTTTAAACTCTCAACACAACATCAACATGTCAAGTTACTTGTCAGAGTAGCCTTGACCATGAGCACTTATTGTATAATGAGTGGAGCACGTTTTGCTGTTTCCAGGGGAGTGTCCAGCACAGAGTTTGGCGACCTGGAGACTATGTGTAAGGCTGTGGTGAAGGAAAAACAGCCCTTTGAGCGGCTGGAGATCAGCAAGGAGACACTGCTCAACATGTTTAAGGTGAGAACGGCAAAGAATTCTCTTCTTGTCTGGCAGAATTAAGAAACCCCAAAGGTGCTATCATCCTTCCCTGCCACTGTTTCTTGAACCTAAAACATATCCTGCTTCCAAAAACTGATATTGTTTCTACAGATCGACCCAGTCTTACTACATCCTAACACCTTGCTTGAATTTTTTAATCAAGACAGACAATGTTGTGTGTGTGTGTATGGTAATTATTCCTACTGCCCAGAATGACGTCTGACTTATATCTTTCAGTACAATAAATTCAAGTGCCGCATTCTGAATGAGAAAGTCACCACCCCCACAACTACAGTCTACAGGTTAGTTTGTGAGATAGTGAAAATAAGAGATAGTAACTGGATCCCTTTCATTTAAATTGTTGTTATTGTTGTTTTGGATGTTTATTTCTGGGCCTTGAAAAGCTATCTGTATCTTGTGAATGCTGGATAGATGTGGGCCCTTGATTGACCTGTGCAGAGGTCCCCATGTCCGGCACACAGGCAAGATCAAGGCCATGAAGATCTACAAGGTATTCTGAAAACACGCACAGGGTCTAATTTTAATGTTAATAGTTTGTATCAAAGTAATCTTTTGCAATCTTGTCTAAAAATGTCAATATTCAACTCCCTTCCATCCTCTGTCATCAGAACTCCAGCACCTACTGGGAAGGCCGCTCCGATATGGAAACACTCCAGAGGATCTATGGGATTTCTTTCCCTGACTCCAAGATGCTGAAGGAGTGGGAGCGCTTTCAGGAGGAGGCCAAGAATAGAGACCATCGCAAGATTGGCAAAGTTAGTCACTCCAGGCAGTCATGTTCAAGCCCACCCAGCTGGCTAAGACCTAAAACCAGAAACTGAAACCCAGTACAAAGTTGATTTTGATTCGTAATTGTATAATGTGACGGCTGACACATTTCCCGTGAGGTTTGTGGCGGAGCTTTTCCTCATTCGAGTAGCTTTGTGGTATTTTAGATGTGGTGAAAGGCTGAAATGACCCTGGACAAAGAACGTGAAACATGAACTGTAAAGGCCTTTTTCCCAAAAGGGTTATGTTGACTCCACATAATTCTGTGATCCAAAAGGGTTCAGGCCAAACATGTTTTCATCTAAAAGAAAATCCAAACTCAGATGAACAAGATTCAAGAGCTTAAGATCCACATGATAACCACGTTGTACTGCACTAAATTGTCTGTTGCTGCCTTTCACCAGCTGAGGGCACTCTGCTCCTTTTTGTAATTTCTCTTTCGAGACAAATGTGAGTCATCTGTGGGCCCCAGCTGGTTTCACAGGAGGGGAGACGCAGAAGGCAGCACCTCAATCCGCAATGATTACAACACAGCTCCATATTAAACGCAAGAGTCAGGTTATTTCGATCGAAGCCAGTTGGAGGGAGGTGACAGAAGTGGCATGTTGTTTTAAAGATGGCACTCCTGGGTGTGATCCCAAGTCAACCCACAACATTCGGGAAACGTTGCGATGCAGTTGCGTTACCCAATCGCTTCTTGGCGGGATAAAGTCCCTTAAGGTGCACCAGCTGGGATCCGGCCGTGTCAGTCTAATAAAACTGATCCAACTTGTTTACCTCACTACTTTTGACATGAGGAAATATTAGCACTGCTCTGTGAGTATAAAGTGGTCTCATGGAGGGTGTTTCTTAAAGTAAAATCACAAGAATCAGGCTTCTTTCTGTAATTCAGGCTCATTTCCAATAAATTCTGTTGGGTATCCTCCCTCCAGACTAGCGTGCTCCTGGTCTGTTTTTATTTTTAAGAATTGAGCTTGATCCCAGGCTTAACCAGTGAAACCGCTGGTCCATCAGGCAGAAACATTCTGTTCTGCCCCGAAGGTTCCTCTTTACTGCTGCACTCTGAAAATGAGTCAAATTGCACACATTAATCACATTGTTGCACCAGCTGCACTAGTTGTGTTCATTTTTGATATATCTTTTTTATCTAAACTACAGAGCCATGAATCAATTTGTTAAAAATAAAGTGAAGGAAGCTTGCTAGAACTACTTTGGCAATTCTGGTGACATGTCAAAACCAAATAATAGTGGTGATAGTTGATTGGAGTTCAGTTTCTAGAAAATGCCACTTCCTTAAACTAATTTATAACATATAAATATGTTTCATCTTAGGCAACAGATTTGTCTTTACACATCCATTTTCTTTGTTGAGGATTGATTTCAATTCATGTCTTGGGTCAACATTTCATATTTAAAATACACACACATGCATAAATACAGTCTCTTTCTCTCCATTGACTCAGTTGAGCTTTCTGTCAGTGGTCAGGTGCTGATAGATGGACTATTACCTGATGATTGGATAACTCCATGCAGTGCTTAGTCGAGCCTCTCTCTTGTTCGACCTGCAGACCGAAAGTCATTAATAAGTCTCCTTTGTCTGCTTCACAGGATCAGGAGCTGTTCTTCTTCCATGATCTCAGCCCTGGCAGCTGTTTCTTCATGCCGCGCGGGGCCTACATCTACAACACGCTCATCGAGTTCATCAAGGTAACCTGATCATTGCCCGATTTCTGTGGTAAAGAGGAGCTCCCTTTACTGTAGTTTTTTATTTTTTACTTTACAGACTTTTTGCACAAAAAAAATAATTATAACGCACTAGCGGAAAGGGGAAAGTGTCTTCTTTAAACAAAATCCATAAGTACATTTTTTTTTTAACCGGCATCTATATTGTATATAAAAAAAAAGCACTTCTGAGATGTCTGTGAAACAAATCTCCCATTTCACATCGCTATCATACTAGGGATGATATCCTGCTCACAATGCAAACCACTAACCCTTGACTTTTGAAAAACTTGCTAACTCCAAGGAGCTCAAAGACAAAGAGTGTAAGTGACCTGAATAGTTTACTTTTGAAGAACTCTGCTCAGAGTTCCTCAAAAGCGCATCCACTTCTGACTGCTGCACATTTTCAGAATTATGGCTTTGTTCCCCATTCAGACTCCAGTCTAAACTGACAGAACCACATTATGGTGCTAATGAATTTGTCTGCAGCCCGCCAGCGTTAAAACAATGTGTTGCGTGTCCTGGGCCTCATGGAGAGATAATTTGGAAGTGGTCTCATGGTTGTTATGTTGAAGAGGAACTTGTGTTTGGGGAATAATAGTAAACCGTACACAGAAGTTCTCAGTCATGAGCAAACCACATTCTTGAACAACCGCTTCGTTTTGGAGCAACTTTAACGACTCCTTTGCCACGTTCAGTGGCTGTTCAGAAACATGTCTCTGTGATGTGTTGACATCTTGAAGACTTTCACGGCATACACCAACACACCAGACATAGCCAAGAAGGCCTCTCATACATAGCATACATAACACAGAAGTCGTGCAAGATAATTATCACGTCACTTCAGATGCTGTGAAACAAAAATAGACCAGCATGCAATGCGTTTCCCACTATGACTCTACCACTAAAACATTCAATGGTGAGAAGGCACGGTGAAGGGTAATCTCCTTAATGTCCGCTCTTTGAGGCTGGTTTTAATGCATTAATGGTCACTGTTGCAGCAGCTGCAGCATTTTGCCATTTAGCACATGGCATCCAGGGAATCATATATACAGTCAATAAAAGCTGACTGAGCGTGCATGTTTCTTTTCATCACCTTCCTAATTAACATTTACAGATGAAATCTCCCTATTGACATCACTCCTCTCCTGTTGACAGCTAAACAGATCAACTGGACAATATTTTGCCTCAGGACAACAAATTGATTAAGCCCATAAATTCAGATTTCGGTCGCAGCAACTCCAGGTTTTGTGCCAGAAGTCATGATGGAGCTGAACTCAGATTACCTGTGCAATCCAACTGGCATGTTCAGCCTGTTTATGTGGTTTTACTATTTTTCTAGGATGAGTACTGGAGAAGGGGCTTTCAGGAAGTAGCCTCCCCCAACATCTACAACAGTAAACTGTGGGAGACGTCTGGCCACTGGCAGCACTACAGCGAAAACATGTTCTCCTTCCCTGTGGAAGATGACGTCTTTGCTCTCAAGCCGATGAACTGCCCCGGGCACTGGTGTGTTTTATCAAATGTTGTAGATGTAGTTATATTTGATACATGTTGCATTTCATTAACTTCCTTGTCTGTGGTTGTCCTTTAGTCTGATGTACAGCCACAGGCCTCGCTCGTGGAGGGAGCTTCCTCTGAGGCTGGCAGACCTTGGGGTCCTCCACAGGAACGAACTGTCAGGAACTCTGACCGGCCTGACCAGAGTGCGGCGCTTCCAGCAGGATGACGCCCACATTTTCTGCACAATGGACCAGGTGACCACAGCTGGAGTGTTGTACACATTTCCGGGACAATAGAAGAGAATTTTTTATTTTATTTGACCTTTATTTAACCAGGAAAGTCCCATTGAGATTAAAAACCTCTTTTCCGAGGGAGTCCTGGCCAAGAGGCAGCAACAAATAACATATGTACACTCACAATATTACACTCACAACATATAAACAGAAATTAAAATGATAAAAAACAGTTACAAGTAAATTAAAATTCATAAAAAACATCTACAAGTAAAAGAAGTGGTCTGAAATGCTCTCATCGTAGATTTAAAAGCGTTCAAAGAAATCAAAATCAGAATGCTGCCTTTTTCGAAATAATGAAAACATCATGAGTATTCTTTCTATTGTTTGTGCTCCAGATCGAGACGGAGATGAAGGGCTGTCTGGACTTCCTCCGCTGTGTTTACGATGTATTCGGCTTTTCCTTCCAGCTTCACCTTTCCACTCGTCCAGAAAAGTACTTGGGTGATATCGCTGTGTGGAACCAGGCAGAGAAGGTAAACCGTGTCATGCATTATTATGATTGGTGGCATAAAATAACAAAATGTAGCTGAAGATCCAAATTTGTCAAAATATAGTTTGTAGCAAAGAAATGAGTTGGCTCTGTGGATGAAAGAGCATTCACTGCTGTGTAAGTTATTATGAAGTTTTTTTTACATTTTGTAGGTGCATTTCAAGCCGCAGGACACACAGTTCACTTTGTAGTATAATAATTGATTCTTCAGTACAACTTGGCCTGCCTCCTAGTAATTGCTTTTCATTGTTTGGATTTAAATTATATGCTAACCTATTCCTCATGGTCGACAGCAACTGGAGAACAGCCTGAATGAGTTTGGGGAGCCATGGAAACTAAACCCCGGAGACGGTGCATTTTATGGACCCAAGGTCAGGACATGTCTTGATAATTCTTGCCAAAGGCAAAATCAATTTAATTCCCCCGGGTCCTGAAAAGCGCTGTAATTCTTTCTGTGCCATTGCAGATTGACATTAAGATCAAAGATGCAATTGGACGTTACCACCAGTGTGCAACCATTCAGCTGGACTTCCAGCTGCCTATCCGCTTCAACCTGACCTTCGTGGGGTGAGTCATCAAATCAAAAACATTGACACACTGCTGAGTCTGTGTGCTTTCCTGTACAGAGGATAGTATGTGAATCTCCTTCTGAGTGAGGTACCTCAGCTTGTGCCCTGTTCCCCAGAGCTGTGCACTTAAGAGGTGAAGAGTCACATGCAAATTTGAACTCACAGAGCAGATGACTGGTTCATCTATCATCTCACCAGCAACAACCTGTAAATACAACATGGCAAAATAATACGCGTCACATACAGCAGCTGAGAGAACGTGGCTTGTGCATTGGTCATGTCAGGCCAGTGTGACATATAGAATGGGTAGAGTAGATCAGCAGAATGATCAAAAGTGGTGGATAATTGATACATTTTAGAGTCAGGTTTAGGGCCATCTGGTTTGTAGATACACATATACCAGCATCTATTACACTCCTGTCCATCCTGGGAACGGGATCCCTCACTAAAAAAAGGTCCCCTTGGTAAGAGGGTTTGTTTTGTTTCTCAATCCTGTTGAGGACAGAGGATGTCGACCCTCGTTAAGCCCTATGAGAAGAGTGGTGATTAGTGAATATCGGTTACACACATTTAATTTGAGTGATATGTGCAGTGTTAATGGTGAAACATTGTTCAGTTGTTTTATTGTACTTTTAAAACACTGAGCCTCTTTTGTAAGAAATTGTGCTTTACAAATGTAATGGAAATTGGATTCAAGACAAATAATACAGAAAAATAATGAATATGATACCAATAATCATTGTAGTTTACATACTTCCTGACCTATTTAACAAGAATCCTTAATAGTCTTTCTTCTGCTGTGTCTTACAGGAAGGATGGGGATGACAGAGCCCGACCAGTTATCATCCATCGTGCCATCCTGGGCTCAGTGGAGAGGATGATTGCCATTCTCACCGAGAACTACGCAGGGAAATGGTGAGTTGTTTTCGGCCTGCTCTCGCATTTGGTAGCTTATGTTTAAAATTGTGTTACTCTTAAAACAAACCTTTCAATTAACCATTGTGCCCAATGCTGATGTGGCCCACCACTGGGATCTGTCTGATATAGTCAGTGATGGTTCAACGACTAAATCAGATGGTTTCTGTCATTTTTTTTCCTTGTAATTTGTGTTGTGTGTTTGTTGCATTGGTAATATAATCACATATTTCACATCAAGTTTCATTTAAGCCCTTCTGTCCCTGCACCAGGCCTCTGTGGCTGTCTCCACGTCAGGTGATGTTAGTGCCTGTCAACCCGTCCTGCGAGGATTACGCCAAGAGGGTGAGTCTCCAGTTTCCACATCTCAACCACATCTAAGTACCATCATGTTAATACAGACGATAATTATTGACTGCATTCAGAATTGTAAAACAGAGATGGGACGTGGTTAATTAATGGCATTTCTATCCGTCAGGTGTGTAAGCATTTTACAGAAGCTGGTTTCATGGCAGAGGCTGACCTGGACTCTAGTTGTCTTCTAAACAAGAAAATCCGAAATGCACAGTTGGCCCAATATAACTTCATTCTTGGTAAGAAAAGGGTAAACACTGACTCACCACTGGTTTGGCGAGCACTCTCACCACCTTGCGCTCAGGTTTTCCTGCAATTACCTAAAAAGTGTATCGAAGTGGTCAATTTTGTTGTCACTGTCAATCACCACAATGAAGACACAAGAGGTGGACTACATGTGGTTTCATTGGCTGCAGGTTTAAAGGAACACACCACACGAAAACACACAAAGACTATGCATTTATTCCACATGCTTTAACCCTTCTTCCCAGGAATTATGCATACCTTATACCTAGGTCAATACTTTTCAGAGTTTTTACTATTGTGGGAAACATTGTGTGCAATTTATATGGTGTCCAGCAGCCTAATGGTAAAGGTGAGCACTGCAGAACTGAATGTCTAGAGGATCTTGTTGCATGACATGCCCTTCTTTATTCCCCCTCACATAAGTGGTGAATACTTGTTTAGAAAAGCATGCCCCAAAAAAACAAAAAGAAAATCCATCTGCATTGAGAACTCTAGATGTCCAAAATACAATGTTTGTGTTTGTAAAGCAAATGTGACTTGTAGCAAACTACAAAAAACTGACTTGGTTCTTCATTTTTGGCTTGTCAGCAGATTCACCATTAGGAACTCAGAAGTCGAAATAGCATTGTTAACTGGTTTGAATACAAAGTGAATGGGTGTCTAGTCTGGCTCACCATCAACAGTTGTTGAATTCAGTTGTACAAAGCAGGGAATGTGTTAGGGTAGCTGTGTGTGTGTTGTGTGACTTGGGCCGTGTCAAGCTGTTGTATCATCTTGTGTCTTGGCAGTGGTCGGAGAGAAGGAGAAGATGACTAACAATGTCAATGTGCGCACGAGGGACAACAAAGTCCACGGAGAGCTGTCGGTGGCTGAGGTGCTGGCTCGCCTGACCATGCTCAAACAATCCCGCTGTCGAAACGCAGAGGAAGAGTTCTGATGAAGACGAAGGCTTGCATTTAAATACCTCACTGTGTGAACTATAGCCACAAGAGCAGTACATTATGGTATATATAGAGCTGGTAAAGGAGAAGTGGTGGCACAAAAAAAACAGGTGGTACTGGGAAATGTAGTACAGAAAGTTTGTGAACATGAAATTGGCATTGGTCTATTTTCTCAAAGGTCTGTATCAATGGAGAACAGTCGAAAAATAAAATGTATCTGCCAAATGTGTGTTTTGTTCTTTCACAACATAAGTGATGTAATGTTTTCAGAAAAATTGAGATCCATAAGAAGGAGCAGAAGAGACACACAGCCTTCCATGAATTCATCCTAGATGCTTAATGATTTTACTCATTCCAAAGCAACAACATGGTGCTGAGCAGATGCTTTTAGCCAGTAGGTTTCCGTGAGGTGTAAAGAATTGTAGTCCTCAACAACAAAAGTACAACCTTCAATAGTGGTAGTAATTTAGCTGTTGAGTAATACAGGGCACGGTACACAAGGCTACTTTGGGCAATAGTAAAATAAGTATACAGGTTGTCTGCAATTTATCTACATTTTTTGGTAATATACAATATATTGATATGGCGTAAAGTTGAGTAAATCAACTTTATTTAATGTAGCACCTTTCACAGAGCAAGTTAAGCAAATTATTCTCAAAACTACAGATTATAAATGTTAACACAAAGACGAAGTCCTAACAAGTGCTGATCTAAGAAGTGTGTGACTGGATGAGTGTTACAAGCATACTTGTAAGCATTTCATTTATTTTGCATGTCCTTTTAGCTGCTTGATTATTAGGCATGGCAAGGATGTTTTATTTATTAAGCCTCTTTCATACACAGGTATATTCAAGGTGCAGTACATACAGACAAATATGGACTTCTCAAAATCTGAAAGCACAGTTTAAAACAACTTTGAAGCACAAAGAAAAATATTTTAAAAAGTACTATGAAAGGAATGAGAAGGTGTTAAAGAAATACAAAGTATAAATCTATATCAAAATAAAAATGAGTTAAGGAGAATTAATACAAATGGAATAGATAGACTCTGTTTAGAGCAATACAATAAATATATAGTTATACTAGTTTCGTGTGAGGCCCTGTGGAATAATATAGGTGTTTAGTTAGATTATTTCACAACAGCCTGAGATTTATCTTCACACCATCAGATAATCGCTGACACTGGGTTTTTCCTACTTGACTTGAACGCATCCTTCACCGCTCTCCAGCAACAATGGCTACGATCTGTCAAACATGGAGACCGGACCGAGGACGATGCTTCAAAACCTGCGGGATTATGACTCTGTTGGTCCTGGACCTGGTCTTACAGTGTGTGAACGGTATGTCTATGGAGACAGGCACGTGTTAATACCACTCTGCTTCCTGCATGGGGCTCATTTTCCTTTCACTCGGGCTATGTGGGGCCGCTTTAGCACCACAGCGTTAGCTTCCTCCCATTGAGTTAGCATTGATTGGTTGGCTAACAGGCTACAACTGGCCTTAGCTAGCTAGTTAGCAATACCGAGGATGCAGGGAATGGCTCCGATTTAGGAAAGTTTTTCTAATGTAACAGGCATTTTGTGTAAATTATCCATTTAGAGCTTTACATTTATATAAAAAAAAGCTAGCAGCCATCTATTGATAATAAATTGACAATAGGGTCACCATCATGTCAACGTCTTGTAAGACATTATCTTGCATGTTTTACACAAAGACCTGCATCCGGTTACTAATACAGCTACTGTATTTTAAAGCTAGAGACGATATTTTCGTGTCTGTCTCATGGCACGTGAATGCAGCACACGTTTGACACCAATACCCATTTCCCATTACCTACTGAACTGCGTGACCATCATCGTGACAGAAAACTAAGACTAAGTCGCACTGGTTTGTTGTCAGGATACCTGAGCTCCCCTCATGTTGGCCAGGAGCCCCCTTACACCAGAGATGCCCAGCATGGTCCTGTCATCACCAGCCCACTGGTCCCTGCTGCATCTTCAGGTGAACACACACTAGTCTATAATCAACGTCAATCCCAACCGTGGAACCAGGGTTCGTTTTACTGTGGCAACATATAGGTCAAACTAAGTAGGACATGACTGCAGAACATTTGTATTTCTAATTTAAACGTAGATGGCAGCCAAAGTGTTGGTTCTGAAATTACCTGACTGGATTTCTTTAAATCATACACGCAGGCCTATGACTCACATGTGAGGTGTTATCAAAATTATTTACCAGGGTGCATAAAAAAAAAAATGTAGTTATCCTTCTAAAATCAAATTTAGTTGATTGATAGTAAAAATGAACAGAGAAACAGAGTTTGTCTTGAGACGGTATATCCACTTTGTTATGTTTGCAACGGAAAAATATTTGTAGCATTTGAAGAACGGCCTATATAGCTGACAGTGAACCAAAATAATTTTTACACTTCTCTTTGTTGAAATTTAGAATTTTTTTTCTTTAGAACTGCACATTTCACATTAATTTACTCTTCTGGGTCTGTTCTCTTTCTCTCATCCTTTCTCTTTCTCTGACGCCAACACACATACACACACATTGACAAAGGATCCACCTGTAATGTCAGACTGGCTAAAAACAACATAATTCGGTCGGTTTGTTTATTTGCATACAGATCTTGAGAGTGAGATCTGATCACAGTGTCAACAACCAAAAACCCGGAGCTGAAAATCTGACCTCAGGAAAGATGTTAATTCCAGGTCTGAAAAGGGCCAGAATCTTTTGACAGAAAGACATAAAAAAACGGCCAAAGTGCTGAGAAGGGCCTCTGAGTTACTTCCTGTTACAGCAGATGTCTTCGGAACCACAATTTGCCCTGATGACACAGACTTATGAGGGGAAAACTATACCAGACAATAGCCATGCAGTCACCGCAGTCTTACTGGTGCAATCAGGAGAAAATAGCCTTGCTTACTCATTCTTTGAAGGCCTTTTTGTTGGAGCCAGAGTGTAATTTACCGCCCACAGCATTTTACCAGATTAGCAAGAGGTTTAGAGGGAAGCAGTCACAAGTTTGTTGACACCCATTAGGGATCCCAGGCGCCAAGTCTTAAATTATCCTGCATCAAAGCTTTGTTACATAACATTGAATACTTGCAGAAATTAATTCCCATAACTCAATGTTTGCTGTTTTGCAGTGTCTCCTTCTGATGAAGAGAACTACACCTCCAACTGTCCAAGTGGGGGTTTGTGTAGTCGCCTGCCAGATGATTGCATTCAGTGCAATTACCAGTACAACTGCACCTATGGGAAACCAGCCTCATTCACTTGTAAACCCAAGAAAGGGATTCACTGTATAGTGAGTAGAGGTTTATTTTGTGCATAGTGTGTTGATGGAATTAGATATAATAAAAAAATAGCTTCCTTAAATTTAGGAATAGCTGTGTAGTGATTTCCTGTTGTTTTTGTATTCCCAGGGAGAGTCAGGACAGCAGCAAACCAACTTCTCCCTCTCCATCATCTGTCAGTTCTGCTGGCAGCTGGATCCGTCCCAGTATCGCTGCTCAAACTCCACCAACTGTATGACAGTGTCCTGCCCACGCAAGCGCTACAATGCCACGTGTGACGTGTTAGACCACGTACATTGTTTAGGTACAATAACGTCTGCGATGTTTCGTTGCCTTTAGTCAAAAGCAGATTCTCTCATTCAATGCAAGTTAAAAAAAACTCACCCTTTGCCAGGAAAAGATAGATAAGCAGAAAAGGATTTGTTTACTGAAGGACATCCACTTAGACTCTATCAATCAGACTGTATTGTATAGCACTTCTCATACAATGTACCACCAAGTGCTTTACAGAATCAAAGCAATCAACCCTAAGCCCAATTAAAAGTTACGCTTGAATTTGCCTTTTGAATTATCCAAAGTCTCTGTCCTCAGGTTTTAAGGGAGAATAGATAGAGAATAATACAAATTAAAAGATGCTTCATTGTGGGCTCTTGTTCTATCTTGGGATAAAATTTAAAGTTCATGACCAAAAGACCTGAGGGTCCGAGAGAGATAAAATAGTAAAAGAAAATCTGATACATGGTTAATCCCAAGAGTTTTAATACCAATAAAAGAGATTTAAAATTAATTCTGAAGCAGCTGGTGCAGAGACCTTCAAATTGGTGTAATGTGTAATTCTCTGTTTCTGGTCTCAGTCGACCCCCGAGCAGATGAGTTTTGAAGTGGCTGCAGTTGAACTGTAGTCTTCCTAGAGATTTGTTTTAAATTTTTTTCCGGAAATATTCCTGTGTTTCGGTTTTTTCTTATTTCTTTGGAGAACTGCAATGAACATCAGAGCTGCTGTACTCTGTCCACTAAATGTGTTTTCCCTCCGTAGGTAAAAGGCGTTTCCTGAAACGTTTATTTTGTGACTGGACTGGAGGATATAAATGGTCCACAGCCTTAGCACTCAGGTAAACCTGCCACCATCAGAGAAATGATGATGATACAGTTCTTAACTAGAAGGGCATGGCTGATTGGCCAGTTAATTACCATATTGCATGTATTCAGATCAGATACATCCAGGTCATTTTCCCAAATTTGCCCTAAATTTGACCTGCTCATAGATATTAGCTTAAAAAATGTTTTAAACTATGGGGGATTCTCGACCTGCCCGCCTCATCCAATCTGTTCCTAAAGCTAATGGGTTCTTTCTTGGCCAATATCGCACCCTTCCACCAAGTTTCAATACAATTTGTTCAGTAGTTTTTGCGTAATTCTCCTAATAGTTAAACAAAGAGCAGACAATAAAAAAAAAATAACCCCCTTTGTGAAGATTCAAATTCCTACTTTAAGTGGCATGTGTTGCTCTGGCTGCAGGTCTGTTTGTTTTGATCTGTGTTTCTTTTTCTCTCATGTCTTTCTTTAGCATCACACTTGGCGGTTTTGGGGCAGACCGATTTTATCTGGGCCAGTGGAGAGAGGGTCTGGGCAAACTGTTCAGCTTCGGAGGCCTGGGTATTTGGACTTTGATCGATGTTCTTCTGATTGGGGTTGGTTATGTAGGACCCGCTGACGGTTCTCTCTACATCTGAGGCGAAGCCCCGGAGACGTGGTTGAATGGTTGATATCGCTTCCGCTTCAATCTCAAAAGAGTGCAGATCTGAGATGCTGTGTCCTTAGCACGTTTCTCCTGACCCAGCTTGCTGCGCAACACGTCCTCATCCCATCTGCTAACAGGCAGGAAGCGCTTTCCTCATCACACCAATGATGACTCTACCCACACAACCATCAGATCAATCCCAATCACTCTGCGTCTGTCTCCTTGTGAGATTTCTGCAGATGAAGCTGTGCGGGGGGGATGAGGAGCAATTAATTACCTCTCTATGGTTGGTTTGACTTAACTGGTGGTTAGGCTCTGACATGCTGATATATACATAGGTTGAGTTTCCTGTGGAGGCCTACTTTCATAGACATCCTGTCACATAGGAGTCGCTCATTGCTCCTCCCTTGTTGCCAGGTGAAAGATTCACTGGTGGGGTTGTCAAATGGTAACCATGGCCACAGAGCTTTTTATGGTGACACCAGACACAATTGACAAGCTTAAGTGTAATATTGATGTCCTAAAAGTGCATGAATATGCAGAAGGGAATATGTGAAGTGTTTTTATTGAAAGGTGATACAGTAGTTGCTCCTCTGGAGGATTTTTATGGTTAATTTGCATGTTCAATGTTGATCATACACAGAACGCACAGTGCAGGCCACAACTGTTACAACGTTCCCTCCCAAGGGTTGACGCCCCCCTGACCTGCTTCAACACGCAGTCTGATTTGATTGAAAATGCACAGATAACAATCTCTAACAGAACTTGTTTGCACATTACACAACAGATATTGCAACACCTTTTAATGTGTTTCACTGGCAAACTGCAGTTTCTTGTGGTTTCCCGTGTTGGAGATGATGGAGATATATCCTGTGCATTCAACCAGCATTTTTCCCCTCAAACTCATCATCTCATTCTTCACATTGTTTAGAAAGGTATTGTCTGTATACTAACACTGTAAGATCTGAGCTTTAGACTCGGAGGCACACCTCACTTCATGTAAATATGTTTTCAGTTTCAGGTCATTGTAATTTCTTGGGACACTGTAAATTACTTTTTAAGTGATGTAAATAAAACAGTGTGCAATTTTGAAAGCTTCCTTAGTTTCACTGAACAAAGCCTGGTCATTTCATGTCTGAAGTTCTATCAATATTTCAATAAGAGTTCAGGTGTCAACCTCAAGCATCATCTCAATTCAGTGTGATCTCAATAGAACAGATACTTGATGATTCACTGATTCCTCGCTGTTCCCCTGCAGCCTCTGGTAGGAACACAGCTCCATTATTAGCTGAGGTCCTTTTCACAGATGTCTGTGCTTTTTCTCACAGTAAACACACGGAGTGGTGCCAGGAGCCTGTGTCGCCCTCAAGCATGTGTCACATAGAGGAGATCACAAGGATAATGCAGAGCCTGAGGAACACGTCCTTCCCAAACTTGTTATAGGGCCTTTTTGCAAGGCATCAACCTTTGGTCATTTCACTCAGTGAAGCCAGGCCTGCACAAGATCATTGTGAATTCAAAAGTTATGTAAGTATATCTGCTCATGTTAAGTAATGTGAAAGTAGAAAAAGAAAAAAATTACAGGAAGGAAAAAAACATATGTTCTCTCTAAGAAACTTCTTAGTTTGTGTCGACTTGTCCGATTGGCTGCTTCGCCGAGGCTGTTGTAAATGTACTCCACCCTCATTCTAGTTCCTCAAATTTGACACCAGCACTCCAGCTCCCTCCCACAGACTGATGCAAGTGTTTGTCATACACGGTGCAGCTCAAGGAGAAGACTTGAAACTCCTACACACTGTATTCTGAAATAAGACACAATATTTCTTGCACTTTTAGGAAACTTGATAGAATAAATAGGAATACATTGTAATCTTTAGTTTATGACATTTAAAACATGGAGCGGGTGTGTTTATATGTATATATACACTGAACTGTTTTGAGATGATGCAAACTCCAGCAACTGCATGATAAATATGATGGAATAATAACCTGACAAACTAACTTCAAACTCAGTTGTACTCTTTAGCAGAAATAATCTGATCACCTCATCTCACTAATTATATCTTGAATAGAGGTAAATTACTGCACTCAATAACCTCATTCATACATCAATGTCCACTGCCCAATTACAAATAATAGCCAGTCTTTCTGGTTCTCGCTTTATGATATTAATTTGCTGTGATTAATGGTAATTATATAAAATTGTATTTCTCATCAGAATAATAGTTTAATTTGGTCAATTATTCCACAGTCATTATCCATACGCTGTTCTTTTTTGGGAAGAGAGCCCAAATATTGTCGTCACGAATTCTTGGTTTTGAATAATGCGTAGTAGAGAACAAAGGTTTATTCACACTAACGTTCTGTTATGCAATCCCACTTAGTCCCATCGCTGCTGTGGAGTCTGCAGCGGGGGCTCTGACCCTCCGTGTCCAGCGAGTTCCCGACAGACTGTGTCCATCCATTATGTTCACTCCCACAGGAGAGGGTTTCTTGAAAAGAGTGCACAATCAGAATCCAGAGGCGTGACAACTCAGAGCATTCTGTGCTCCTCTCCCTCACACTTGGACGGAGCATTTAGCACAAATTACAGTGCGGATAAAAAGTACACACAGCCCATGGACTTTTTCCATTTAGCTGTGACTGAATCACAATGGTTAATGACACAAAGTGAAAACAAAGCTACATTTGATCTAAATTAAGAACAAATATGAAACTAGAAAACCTCTAGAAGTACATACATCCACCTATACTGAGTAGTCTCCTTATGAAAAGGTTTTTATTTGGATCTGTTTCAGATTGCAAACTCATAAATATCAGTCCCCTCAACAAACCTGTTTTTCATTAAAATCCATGAAATATTCTTAGATAAATCAATAATTTGGGAAAGAGCCCAATCTCACAATGTTGCAGAAAGTGAAAAAAGATTCCTGGATCGGCCCCCTGTACCGGTCATGCACCAAAATGTAATGGTTTCGTCCCTGACCCAAGTTTCATTGTCATCTGTTCAGGAGTTCTCGCACAACCTTGGCAACTACAGATAAAGAAAACATAATCTGCTTGGCAGAGGTTAAGGTTGTTTCACATGAATAGCCTTTTTTATTTTTATGGTCACAAAACTTGAATAGAGCTCATCTGTGTGGAGTGATTTCAAGATAAGTGCGTCTGAATGTAAAATGTCTTTTTTACGAAAAAAAAGAAGGTAATATTCCAGGAAATCATGCAACAAAGCTTTTGAAAAGTAGCAATCTGTGGAAGAAACCAGCACATTTCCCAGAGTCACACACAGTCACACACTGCCCTACATAAAGCTACAGGTCTATGTGATAGAAGCTTTAGAGAGCAGTCACATAGAGGCTTGTGGACACTGAAGGATCCACAGGGTTGCAGAGTTGAGATGAACAACAACTGTGCGAGTGCCGTAACTGGGGGAGTGCTAACCACAAGGCATGTGGAAGAGTGACACAAAAAAATCTAGGATGGGTCTTCCAAAAGTGAGCTTTTTGTACATCCTACTGAGATAAATGCAGCAAAAACCTGTTGCAGTCTCTGTCAGAATCCAAACCTCAAGAATCCGGTGAGACCTGAAAATCACTGCTCACTTAATCTCTATGCAATTCACATCAACTTTAAGCTGCAGGTGTTCCAAGTTGTCTCTTTAAATCCCAATGCTCGTACACAAACGGTTATGTTGTTGAGTTATATGAATAAAGTCAATCTGGATCATTTGGGACCGAGCACCGAACTGTGGGAGGCCCTATTGAAATTTAAAGATTTTTCTTGCCTTTAGGGGGCTTTTTCAGGGCCTAGATATGCTCAAAAAGTAATGGAACTTTGCAGGAAATTCAAGGTCTACGTTTTTTTTTTGTATTCTGGAGTAATTTGGAATGGGCGTTGCAAAATGGCTCAACAGCGCCCCCTGAAACCAGCCCCTAGATTTCCCTTTGACCGATCTGCACCATAATTGGAACACAGGTGTATCATGACCAGTCATAAAAAAAAAAGTATCTCAGTGCATTATGAAAAACGCAACAGGAAGCCATCATTTTTGCATTAAGTGGCCATTTTGGCCATATTCCAAATTTTTACTTTGACGTATTTGTCCCAGGGCTTTCATCAGATTAACTTAAAATTGATGAGTGTCTTGACAAGACGGAGATACAAACTAACTAAAAAAATAGATTTTTCGTCTCACGGTGTGACAGTGGCATCAACGTTGGATTAAACACCATCAAAACACGAGGTTCTGTATCTCGGACATACATCGTCCAATCTAGTCATGTAAGACAAGAGTCCCGGCCTGAGGACATGTTTGAGCACATTGTGTACTTCAAATAAGCTTAGAAAATAAACCAAATCTTCAAATATCACAATTTTTTGTGAGTGAAAAGGTCACTTTTTAAAAGACTGACAGTAGAGGGGCACTTCAGGGCCCAATCCAATTTCAGCTTGGGCCAGTGCCATCCCTGACCCCACCTCTAGATCCGCCTTTGCAAATAATCAAGTTACAAGCAACCTGAAAACATTACTGGTGCAACTTGTATCTCTTACGTAAAATGTAATAGTTCATAATCCATCGACTCAAATATTGGAATAAAAAAAACAACTAAATAAGGTTGGATCATTGTTGTCTCACACCAACATGACTGCCTCGGTATGTGTCAACCAAAATAAAGACAAAGTCAAACCAACTGCATTTTAGTGATTTATTTGTACAATAGGAATTGCATTGTACAAATACCCCAGCTCAGATGTGAAGGCAAGAACATGTCAGCATCTGCTCTGTTCTGCCTGACCCGAACATCCCTCAAACCACACTGTGAGCTTAGACCAATGGAAACAGATATGCACAGAAAACAATGATAATACAAATAAAGCTAAAAAAATAAATAAAGCATCTGCCAGCCAAAAAAAATTAACATTTACGGGGCAAGAAGAGACCCTTCCTTCCGAACTAAGTGCCAAAGCGTACTGAAATACAGAAATTAAAAAAGGCTAAATAAAACCTACAAAAATAATATCATGTCCACTTTTACCTCTCCAACCTTTATGGCAGTGGGGTGATTATGGTCTCAGTTTAAATAGCATGTAAAAATGGAACTCTCAGTAGACGAATACAGAAAAAGGCATATGGTGATATCTCTATCAGGTCAATGCCCCTATGACACTTACAGCACGTACACATGTATACACCATCCATAGACACACCAATGGTGGGAGCTTTTACACACATGACGGGACACACAAAAAAAAAAAAATCCTTCTCAATCCCACCCCATTTAAATCACGTTTGACAGCAATGGAGCGTGGTGTTTGCAAAGTGTTCTCTCAAAGCAATATCAATTTACATTCACTCAAATTTCCATTAGTAAACCACTAATGTTACCATGGTAACTCAAAACGTCGTATAAAAATATAACAAATACTGAAAACTGATGCACTCAACAAAAGTATATCTACACAGTCTCAAATGTGGGGTGGGGGCTGAGCGACGTGGCTAAGAACAGCTTGAATTTCCAATCTCTCATGTTGTTTTCCGGGGGCAGGGGGGGGGGGGGGGGGGGATGCATAAGGACTCTCCCCATCAAGTCTGAGTAGCAGCAGTCTTTCCCTTCTCGCCAATAGCGACACAGTGAAAGCCGCGGGTTCCATCGGGACCCCTGGGCAGCCTCATTACGCCTGGTGGTAGGCCGTCAGCGTTCTGCATCTTTCGGCCCAGCATCGGGCTTCCGACCGGGCTGCTCTCCTGAGATGCCACCTGCTTGCGCCGCTGAACCCATGGGCTCCCTGAAGGGGTGAGGCTACTGTCTGAGGAGTAGTCTGCCCAGCGACGCCCGGGTTCAGGGCTCAGTCTGCCCTCACTGGCCAGGGGAGACTTGTGGGAGTGTGGGGATTTGCGCTGGGGACAGGGGCTGCCGCGGGGGCTGGACCACGGACTGTTACGCGGGGAGATTCCAGGACTCAGGTGATTGTTCTGGATGATGATGCTGGCAGTGGTCGGGCTGAGCTTGTTGCAGGACTGGGACTTCCTGGCAAGCCTTGGGGATGTGGGGTTGCTCTCAGTATCTGAAGAGCTGCAGGCGGAGTCGTCCCCGTGGTACTGAAGCTCCCGTATTCTGCTGTTGAGCGAGCGACTCTTGCGCATCCCTCCCTCCTCACGTGGTCGTTCTTTGGGCACCTTCTTCTTGGGCGGCTTGGTGCCAATCAGGACCACTTTCAACCCTAGCAAATTGGCCCCATCATCGTCGCTCCCCACAGCTTCATTGGCTTTAACAGCAGCCTCCACCTCCTCAAACTCCACGATGGCACACTCCTCAGAGCCCAGCTGAGCGTAGCGGCCGCTCAGCCTCTTCAGGTCAGCCGGCAGGTCCTTCCCAGGCTTAAGGACTCTGACAGAAGCAATGGCGCCGTATGTCCCAAAAGCCTTCAGCAACAGCTTCATCAGCTGCTCCTGCTGGGTCGCTCCTCCCTCGTTCCCTCCGTTATCCTTCGTGAGAGTAGCCAGCTCTGGCCACTGCTGCAAATCACTTAACAGCAGCATGCGGCTAGGGAGCGACTCGCTGGCAAAGACCGGCACTGCGGACTGACGCCGCACCTTACGGCCCTCCTCATTCAGCTCAAGTATCTTTGAGTGTCTCAGAGCATAAGCAGTTGTTCTCCAGTCACGAGTCAAGTGTTTCACCTGCAAAGAGATGATGGTTGTGTTACATGGGTGAAATTAAATGGTTTAGAATTGCAATCTCTAAACCACCAGGTCACACCTTTGATCTCTGCAACGGTTTCTACTTTGACAGCTTTAAAGTAATAAAAGGCTCAACAACTTAGGCTTGTCAGCATTAGGGCTGGGCAATGATTCACACTAATTCATGATCAATAATTCTCCCAATGTAATAATACCCATCAATAGCAACATAAAAAACTCCAATATTTATATCGATATAAAGCCTTTGCATTGTGTAAGCAGCGTGACAAAATTGATATACCTCAGATTTGTACAATATATTCTCGTTTGTCATAGAATTTTATCTTTTAAACAGTTTAAACTGTTTTGTGGCTTTGCGCAAAGCTATAGAGCAAACAGTAAACAAGGAGTGACTTAAACCTGCACCTTACTGAATCAGGAATAGTGCACAAAAATATCCTAGATCAGCCACAGCACTCAGGAGCAGAGATCTTTCTTTAAACTTAGGATATAATGTGACATTTATTGTGATAATTATCAATATCGACTTACATTAAATTTTTTTATCTTGATACAATTGTTGGCCTCACTGCCCAGCCCAGCATGATGAATGATTAGTGCCTTCCTTTAACTCATAGGTCCTGAATCAATGGCTGAGTCTGTTTGTGGATATAAGCAATTCGATTCAAAATTCACAGCATTAGTCACATCGCTGCATAATTGTCTCATCTTTAAAATGTGTCATCTCAGTGTTGCAAAGCTCACAGTTGAATCCCTGTTTCTATTAAAAATTAGTGTGTGAGGATACGCAGATCACTTGCAACATAAACAGAAAAACACAAACACGCAGGCCTGCAAATCTGTATGCATGAACCTGGAGTAGCACCAGCGTTTGTGAATCAATAAGAGAATACCGTTGCATCCCAACAAGTCATGTTGATATTGGAGACATTCATTACTATTCAATTCTCACAAGCCTCTGCATCATTGCAGTTACAATGTCAAGCGCCTGGTTCTTATTTGAAAACAGATTTGTTATTGAGGTTATATTTGTAAATTTTTTTATCAGTCTTCAAAATACTAAATCTGATTCTCCTTGTATACTATATGCAGCTGACTCAGCTCAGGGATATCAGTAGACAAGATGAAAAGCCCATAATGAGCCACCAGTGGACATTTCAGCTTTCAGAGTGGACGATATATATTTTAGCCTATAATGGTGAAAGGCTTTGTGTGAGCAATATGCAGCCCAATTAGCGCAGTGGGTTCAGATGACTTCTTATTGTGTTTCTTGCTTTGCAGCCATGGTTACCTTTTTGAATGATGTGAGCAACTTGACGCTGACAAATCCCAGTTTGTTACGTCGGACGTGTTTGAGCAGGAAGGCATCGTGCTCCAGGTTCTCGTCGGACAGGTAGTACTCAATCTGAGTGACCAGCTTCTGGATGAGCTCTGGATCTGGGGGCTGCCAGCTGTCCTCCTCCAGCTCCCCTCCACTGGTACCAGCCCCGCTGCATATGGGAAGACAAAACAGGTATCGTGGTCAGCAGTGCGTCACGGAAACATCCGAATGTTTCATTCCCGAAAACTGCAAACGGATACAGAGACAAATCCGATGCAGAAATACAGTGTAACCTTGCTGCCTAAAGGAAACTGTTTCTTAGCCCAACTTGAACCCTGGTGTTTAGAGGAGGCAGTTGCTCTTTTAATGCAAAGGAAGCAGTTTTTTACCCAGTCATAGTATGATGGACTTAAATGTATAGTTGTCTGACATTGTTACAAAATATGTTTCAAACCCTAAAACTGCAAACATTACACGTCTCACTTTCATTAATACAGTAAGCCAGAATTTTGGCAGCATTATCCTGCCATGCCTCTCTGCAACATGAGAGAGAAGGCATGGACTGTCTTCCTCCTTTCAGATTTTGTCTCACAGCAGTTGACAAGCTGCGTCTCCAGCCATGTCACCGTGCCTCGCTGCCAGACCTCGACCCACAGTGTCGCCCCCATCCCGAAACTGCCAAGACCTCTCCATCTGAAGGGCGCAGAGTCGCAGGCTCCTCCTCCCACACATAATATGGTCGCTCACCAAATCAAATTCGCACAGTTTACAAAAACTGCTACCATTACGGTAGATTTTTAAAAAGGCAAAAAGCACAAAGATCTCCCGCAGGCACTTGGCCAAAGCCGTGAGGCAGCGCAGTCGGGTAGCCCTGCAGATTAAGAGTGAGGGTCTGAATGAGATTTTGTGGATGACTCATCACCTCCTCCAGCCTCCTCCCTCGCACCCCCTCAGTGAACAGCTTTCCAGCCGACTAACCACACAGCTGGCACAAGCCCACGGCTTCCACAGGATAACCGCCAGCATTCAGAGGAAAATACTGTCACCGCATGATCAAAAGAGATGTTAGCACGTGCATTCATAGAAATCACAGCAGAGATGATAGATACTGGCAAATGTCCACACTTTTCACATCACTGTTATGGCGCAATGTGTAGCAGGAATATTGGCTGCAACAGCCACATGACAAGACAGCTGATAGACTAGACTTTCCTCTATTAGTACCCAGCATGCCATCAGATGTTTGATGCTCTTAAAACGTCATGCCCTGTGGAGAACAGAAATGTTCACAGGTGTCTGTGCCGGTGAGTCACTAAAGGTGTGACCTACAAGCAAACAAGAGAGGGATGCATTTCCCTCTCCTTTTCTACAACTGACTCACTCTATTCGCATGTTGTCCAATTGAGGAGCTTGCAGGTCAAAGGCTAAAAATAGCACGCCATGACGCAGGGGAATTAGAGTCAAGTTAAGGTGCCATCCTTTATCTCTGTCACAGGTGTCTGGTTGAACAGCACCTGCGCTGCCTGCAGGTGGTTACACTCTTCACTTCCCTGCTGTCCGACCCAGGAGATAATAATAATAATATCCCTCTAGTATGTCTGTCTGTGAGGATTTGCGCTCCCGGGTTGGAAGCCTCTATTGTCCTCCTGGGCACATTGCGATGCTCTTCCCTTTCTTGTGGTCTCTGTTTGGATTGTAGCTCTGTTTGAACAGCATCTGTGTACACAACTGGTATTCTTCCAGTGGAACAAACCAATCCAACTGTACCTACTGCTGGGGACCTGCCAGCACATGAGCAGCGAGTGAAGCTATGGCTAATAGAGAGACGCAGAAATACACCGTGTAACCTTGCCACCGAGAGGAAAGTGTTTCTTAGCCCAGCTTGAACCCTGGTGTTTCGGGGAGGCGGTTGACTTGCAATCATGGAACTTCAATGTGTCAATGATTAAAGCACAGGTATTTTAGAACAAAGGAAGCAGTTTGTCTCCCAGGGGAGGATGGACTTAATTGTTTAGTTATCGGACATTCTTCAGAAAACTTAAAAGTATTGTGCAACACCAACCTGGACTTGTCATTTCTTCCGATTTCGTCCTCGCTGCAGCTTCCCCCGAGGAAGTCGAGGATGCTGGACGACACCTCGGGCTCCTCGTCCTCCGCCGCCTGAATGGCCACCGTGATCGTCACCGTCCCCATCTCCTGCATGTGCTGATCCACGGTGATTACCTCATCGAAGCCGCGCTCCTCTGACGCATCCCAGGCGCACGCCGCCGGGTTCGCACCGGGGACGTCCACAGACCCGCTCATGGTCCCCGAGTGAGCCGGGCTGCTCCCGCCCGCTCCCTGCTCTCCTCCCTCGGCGGTAGGGGCAGCGGCAGCAGCAGCAGCGCCTGCCTGGACGCTTCTTCTTGGGCTCGAGTCGAAGGCGCAGGCAGGATGCGCGGTGCGTAAAGCCGGTCGACGATTCTTCTCCGGGCACCAGTAATGGCGGAGAAGCACCCAGGGGGTTCCGAAGACGCGCTCCACGGCTCGCCAGAGACCCCCGATCCAGATCCGACCCGGTGGAGGGCCCTGAGGAACAGCGGGGCTTGTGGCAGCCGGCGAGACGCAGCCTGGACCTGGCGAGACGGACGGGCTGGAGCCTCCGCGCTGTGCCTCTTCCTCTTCTTCCTCCTCCTCCTCCTCCTCCACCACCGCCGCTGCTGCTGCCACTGCTGCTACTTCCTCAAATGTAAGAGGCTTTCTGCTTTTGAGACGAGCTCTCGGATTGGGCCGCGGCAGCAGCGTGTCTTCGCACTCATTCCCAGCCCACAGGCAGGAGCCGACACAAAGCCGAGAGGGAGGCAGGAGGAAGGCCAGGCAGCGCATGAAGGCGTTCACCAAGGCGTGCATACTACTGTCTCGCTTTTTTTGCCCTCCACACACACATACACACGCGCACACACATGCACTCTGAGTGTTGTTTATTTTCCGCGAGGACACGAATACCCCGTTTGCACGGGTCTAAGTAGGAGAGCCAATTCACGTGTTCCACTCGCTTCTAATTAGGAAAAGGCCGTGCCAAGGACGACCCCCCTCTAACGCTGCTAAGTGGATGATTGGCTTTGGGCTCCTTGTCGCACGCAGGACGGAAGTGGTGCACGTGGAGGAAACCCATACATTAGTAGTAGGTGTCATGGAAGACAAGTTAGGATTACAAACAATTAGTAGTCTCGTTCTTGAAAGACAATTGATACAGTGTGTGTGGTGATTCCTGGCCAGGGCTGAGGGTTCCATATCAGATTAGACTAGTGCAGTGTTCTTAACCCGAGCTGTTCTCTTGCACCATCAGAATGATTCCTTGTCCTTAGTGAGTCCTCCTCCAACGGTTCTACAATATTCTGTCACTTTTTATGGATTTAGTGCTGGATGTTGTAAACACTATTTTTATAGGGTGCAGAGTGAATTAGAAAACTTTCTGTTCATCCTACCTGCACTGAAGATTTAATAAGACATAGTTTTCCTTTAAATGGAAATGAATTAGCTTTATGACTGTTCATGGGTGGAGTTTATATATAATGATTTACTTAATTGCTGTGCATGTTGGGTATTGTAGGGGTGGGTATAACAGTATTTTGTCGTCCAGACTTGTGAGATACAATTATCGATATAATAGGGGTAAGTATTGATATTTTTATTTAAAAAAAAGCTGAAAAGCCCTAAAGACAATTCTCTGCCAATTGCCGGGTTATAGCTCCTTTGCATTTGAATGATGGCACATGTCGGCATTGTCAAGTTGCAGTGTGAGACACGGTGCACTTTTTATTCATCTCAGTTTGTTAAACCCTGTGAAACTGACAACAAATTGCAGTTACTAAAAACACAAATCCTGCCTTAACAATACAAGTGCGAACTAAAGAAAGATCTTTCTCGAGATTTGTGTTCAAGAGGCAGACAGACAGATTTATGTAGTAAGAGAAGCAAGCACAAAATATCTGAAATACACATTTCCTCCGCTTTAGTCTTATTGAACAAGGTCACGCTCAGGTAATTTAAGGTGGATTCAATTGTAGTTGTGTATTTCTGTAAAATGAGACATTGACTTCATTTATTTCCTTGACGGTTACTCACTATTCCAAACAGGTTCATTAGGTCCTGTAATTTCATTCAGGCAGAGTTATTGGTATGTTCGGTGTCTGCATAAGTCATGTTTTCTTTATTCCTCATTTATTCAGAGTATTTCTTTTGTTTTCTCTTACACCCCCTCTCATTCCAGATTCCACATCCAGTCCTTGTGTTGCTGACCGCTGTGAATTTCTTTTTTTCACCTTTGTCTCGGTGTCTCCTCCTGTATCCAGTCTCTGTGCTGCCTTCTCTCTGTGCTACTTGGTCTTTGTTCCTTGTGACAGTGATTCAGTCGATCCTTGTGTTTAAGCTCCTTTGTGCTTAGCTTTTTGACTCTGCCTGGCCCTTCATTGATGTTGTTTGTGTGTCTGCCTGATCACACGTGGACCTTATCATTTTTTTTTAATTTACACACAAAATCCATTGCTTGTGTCAGCTAAACACACAGAAGCATTATGCTGACTGGCACTTTTCTGTGTGTTTAAGACAGTTTCAAATGTTTTTGTTCAGCATCCTTACAGTATTAGTTGACATTACAGAGCTGTTGGAAACTCTTGCAGAAGTTACAGTAAAGTGGAACCTTCGTATTTGTGAGTTGTTCAAACCGCTCTCTGTAATCAGCATTGAAAGACCAAGACTAACAGTAAATTGTAATCTCTTCCTGTACAGGTGGGGTAAACAGGCACACAGTTAACTTTAGAAGCACTGATTGAATTCAAGGTGATTTATAGCACAAGAGTACATGTGGGTGTTGTCATGTGGGAGTTATAATAACAGTCGTCTAAAAAAATGTATCTGTAAGCTCTAGCCCTAGTACATTTTTGCAGCCTGTTGCCGGACTGTTCTAATAACCCTGCTATCACCCACACCAGTGTTGTGGGCTGTTGCCATCCCTACATGAAATATCTTTAATACTCCCCACTTGCAAGCCAGGCTCACAGCTGGTGAGCAGTCTGACTCACTCTCCGCACCACATGCCAGTTTGTGTACAATGCAACATGGGGGCCTGCTGTGGGGGATGGGGGTGGGTTC